>NC_143043.1:5865864-6227114 GCF_057628025.1 Oncorhynchus mykiss | reverse complement strand
GCTGCTATAATTCCAGGTGAGAAAAAAAAAAAAATATATATATATATCACAATAAAAATGTTTAAAAAAAAATAATAAATAGGTTCAGAGCTTGCGGTAGAAATCCGGAGATATCGAGAAGAATAAGTCCATCTAGCTCTGGTGTCGCGCTGTATAGACTGGCGAGAGTTGTCCGGGATAAAGGTAGCTGATGACCGCTACCAAAGGATAGCTGACTGCTAGCAAGTGGCTTCGGGATGTATTCGATGGGCCTCGTAAGCCAACAGTACGTTGTGCTCTAGATAGCTAGCATTCAGGGGACGTTAGCTGCAAAGGTCGGAAGGTGAGAAAGTTCAGAGCTTGAAATAGGAATCCGGGGATATGGAGAGAAAAATAGGTCCGGTATGCTCTGGTGAATCGCGTAGTACAAACTGGCGAGAGCTTTCCGAGCTAGAGGTTAGCTGATGACCGTTAGCTGGCTAGTTAGCTGGCTAGTTTATGTTGTAGGAATTCCAGTAAGAGGCAAAGAAAAATACGTTAGAGAAAAAGCAGGTCCACACCACATTGGGTGAGGTGGGTTGCAGTAGAGTATTTTGAAGTAAGGATTTAGAAAAATATAAAAAGATATGCAAAGAAAAATATATAAAAATATATATACATGGGATGAGACGAAGGACGAATACGTCTGACTGCTACGCCATCTTGGATTTCCGAAAATTGGGTCGTGGCTGTGTCTTCCAGCATGACAACGACCCGAAACACACAGCCATGGCAACTAAGGAGTGGCTCCGTAAGAAGCATCTCAAGGTCCTGGAGTGGCCTAGCCAGTCACCAGACCTGAACCCAATAGAAAATCTTTGGAGGAAGCTGAAAGTCCGTATTGCCCAGCAACAGCCCCAAAACCTGAAGGATCTGGAGAAGGTATGTATGGAGGAGTGGGCCAAAATCCCTGCTGTAGTGTGTGCAAACCGGGTCAAGAACTACAGGAAACGTATGATCTCTGTAATTGCAAACAAAGGTTTCTGTACCAAATATTAAGTTCTGCTTTTCTGATGTATCAAATACTTATGTCATGCAATAAAAATGCAAATTAATTACTTAAAAATCATACATTGTGATTTTCTGGATTTTTGTTTTAGATTCCATCTCTCACAGTTGAAGTATACCTATGATAAAAATTACAGACCTCTACATGCTTTGTAAGTAGAAAAACCTGCAAAATAAGCAGTGTATCAAGTACTTGTTCTCCCCACTGTACGTAAATGCAATATAATATAAAAATATATTATTGGTCGGTGTTTGTCTGTGTGTATGTAGCCGTTATTTAACTAGGCAAATTGGTTAAGAACAGGTTCTTATTTACAATGACGACCTACCCCAGCCAACGCTGGGCGCCGCCCTATGGGACTCCCAATCATGGCCAGATGTGATACACTGGATTCGAACCAGGGACTGTAGTGGCGACTCTTGCACTGAGACACAGTGCCTTAGACCGCTGCGTCCATGTGTGTGTTAACTATGTAACTGTACTAGAATACTTAAAAGGCCGCTAAAATTGTAAATATTGGTCATCGCTATCTGGGTTTTTTTTGCAAGGAAAATATCTGATATTGATATCGTACAAAAATGTCATATTGGTGCGTCCCTAGTCTCTACAGAAAGTGTAAACGGTACAGCAAAATAGTTTCTTGCATAGTAGCAATATCAAAAATAGTGTCAATATGAAGAAAAAAAGAACACGTGTCAATGCCAATAGAGAACAAAATAACATACAGTATGTTCAAGAACAATATAAATAACTATGTCAGTGATATTGGTGATAGATGAGGTAGTTATATGCGTACAATCAGGGGTAAAGTTTCTGAGCTGTAGGATAAAAACAATAAATAGTAGCAGCAACATATGGCGTGTGTGAGAGAGTCATGTGAATAGAGGCACTGCAGATAGTGCTGATGACTGGGAACTCGCCCCCAGTGATTAACTGGTCCATCCAAACCACGCATGAACAAGGGAATCTATATTCGGAGAGCCTGTTTCTGTCCTGCCCTTGACTTTGTTGCAGGGCATGTGATGTCCATAGCCTCTTCGTCGCAAAACTCCCAGATCTTTTCAAAAAGATACATTTGTCTAGCTCAGGTAGTGCAGTACAGACCATCTATTGGAGGAAGGATGTCAGCGTTGCGCAGCAGCTGAAACCTGGTCCGGACTGAGTCTGAACACGCCTTGGCGAAAACAACACCCGGTTCCAGAGCATCGAAGCTGTAAACCAAGAAATAATTAAACAAACTGAGAAGACATTACAACCTTGCATAACATCAATTCACCTCCCAAGTTTAGATAAGAAGAATAACCTCATACATTTTAATGAAAATGTTATTAACCTGACATGCTGGTACTGCTTAATTTGTGGCAGCAGCCTGAAATACGGAGTGAGGTGTTGTTGCTGGCCATAGCTTTCCACCAGCATCGTACCATCCTCCAGTCCAACCAGCTGTGGGATGTTGACCCCTGTCACAGTGCTGTCCCACACTAGACCAGCAATCTCGGACAAAGTGTTCACTCTGGTCTTTCTGAAGCGCTGCTTGATGAAGCAGAAACACCAGTCGGGGGAAAACTTGGTGTGGCCTGTGAACAGGAAGTGAAGGTCAAGAATGTGGTGGAGCTTGTGCATTGTCTGCCAGGCACAATACCAGAGCACAAATGTGTTATTGTTTTGGCCTCCGCAGTTATCACAATTCAGGTCCACATGTGTTTCCCCAACTCCGTAGTTGGTGAAGAAATTAAGCATGTAGTTGATGACTGCACTGCTGCCTTTGATGGATGACATGCCTTCATCAATCAAGTAGTTGACACTTGCAAGGAGTTAAAAAGTAGATGGGACCTGGCTGCATAGGGTCAGAATTATAGTGCACCTCCAAACAACAACAAAAGAACATTAAGACACATTTGAATTAATTGTCTCACCCCTGTCAGTCTGTCTGTACACAGCTCAGTGAAAGGCATTTGCCTGCTTCCCATATACAGTACCAGTCAAAAGTTTGGACACACCTACTCATTCTAGGGTTTTTCTTAACTTTTACTATTTTCTCCATTGTACAATAATAGTGAAGACATAAAACTATGAAATAACACATATGGAATCATGTAGTAACCAAAAAATAATGAAACTAATCAAAATATATTTTATATTTGAGATTATTCAAAGTGGCCACCCTTTGCCTTGATGACAGCTTTGCACACTTTAGGCATTCTCCCGGACAGCTTCATGAGGTAGTCACCTGGAATGCGATTAAGTGACCTGGTTAAAAGTTCGTTTGTTTCCTTTTTAATACGTTTCAGCCAATCAGTTGCGTTGTGAACAGGTACGGGTGGTATACAGAAGACAGCCCTATTTGGTAAAAGACCAAGTCCATATTATGGTAAGAAAAGCTCAAATAAGCTCCCGGTAACGGGATCTCAGCCATAAGAAGTTAACCAGCATAGCTACCACAGCATTCTGCTGCGATACTAAATCCCGTCTGGTTTGCGCTTAGTGGGACTATCATTTATTTTTCAACAGGACAATGACCCAAAACACACCTCCAGGCTGTGTAAAGGCTATTTGACCAATAAGTAGAGTGATGGAGTGCTGCATCAGATGACTTGGCCACCACCATCACCCGACATCAACCCAATTGGGATGAGTTAGACCGCAGAGTGAAGGAAAAGCAGCCAACAAGTGCTCAGCATGGGAACCCCTTCAAGACTATTGGAAAAGCATTCATGATGAAGCTGGTTGGGAGAATGCGAAGAGGGTGCACAGCTGTGTTCAAGGTAAAGGATGGCAACTTTGAAGAATCTCACATATATTTGGATTTGTTTAAAACCTCTCTAGGGTCTGTGGGATGGTAGCGTCTCACCTCGTCAACAGCCAGTGAAACTGCAGGGCGCCAAATTCAAAACAACAGAAGTGCCATTATTAAAATTCCTCAAACATACATGTATTTTACACCTATTTAACCTGTCTACGATACTGGTTCCCAATTGGGAATCAACCCTCCCACGTTCAGCTGAAACGGTGGCGCATGGAACGCAAAAATATTCTTAAAAATATTTAACCTCCACACATTAACAAGTCCAATAGCTCAAATGAAAGATAAACACCTTGTTCATCTAGCCAGCACATATATATGTAAAACCACCACCAGACACAGCTCATTTCAATAGCCAAAACATGCAATCAACAAACGCAGGATTAAAAAATAAATCGCTCACTAACCTTTTGAAAATCTTCATCAGATGACAGTAATATGACATATTACACAGTACATGTTTTTTTTTTTCAATAATATGCCATTTATATCCATAAATGTCCATTTACAGTGAGTTCACCTTCAGAAATTACTCAAAAATGCCCGCAGGAAATCTATGTAGCGCGGCAAGATAACGTAAATAGACATCATAAACTTTGACTAAATATACATGTTCTACATATAGTTAGAAAGATACACTGCTTCTTTATGCAACCGCTGTGTTAGATTTATTTTTAACGTTACAGAAATCGCACACTATTCCATATGCTGAGACAGCGCTCAGTTCCAAGCTACATTTCCACGTAATGTTGGAGTCAACAGAAACACAGATTTAAGCATAAATATTCCCTTACCTTCGATGGTCTTCGTTCAGAATGTTCTGGAAGGCTTCATACTTACCCAATACATCGTTTGGTTTCAAGTCTTGCGTCTTTGTATTAGCTACTGCTAATAACATCAGCTGAAATGCACCCAAAACGTCCTCTGGTCCGGAAAAGTTGCGCATCAAAACTTCAAAATTACATATTATATGTCGACTAAACAGGTCAAACTAAGTGCAGAAGCAAGCTTTATGATGTTTTAGACACGCAAAACAAACTTCAATTCAATCGGCCATCGTCTGCTCTTCTCTTGAGTGCTGGAACAAAGGAATGGCTGGGACCAATTCGCGCCCATACGCACAGCCTATTCTCTCGTGGCACGCACTAATTTCACTCCCATAGGGTCAATTCTCGCGGGATTTGAACGATTCAAAGCTCTAATGAAAGAGGACATCTAGCGGAAGAGATAGAAAGTGTCCCCAGAATCATAACTGGTTGGGAAGGGTGGGGGCCATGACGTCAAAGTTGCTCCAACTTTCATGGCCACAAAAACTAGTTTGGAAGAATGCCTGCCCTGTGAGTTCTGCTATACTTACAGACATAATTCCAACGGTTTTAGAATCTTTAGAGTGTTTTCTATCCAATAATAATTATTTGCATATATTAGCAATTTTTGACAGATTTTTTTTCCAGTTTACTAGGGGTACCCAATCTCTCCAAAGGGGGCGTATGTCTGCCATATCCTTAACAGGTACACTTGTTGTAAATCCAGCCACAGTGTCCGATTTCAAAAAGGCTTTACGACGAAAGCAAACCAAACGATTATGTTAGGTCAGAGCCAAGTCACAGAAAAACACAGCCATTTTCCAGCGAAAGAGAGGAGTCACAAAAAGCAGAAATAGAGATCACTAACCTTTGATGATCTTTATCAGATGACACTCATAGGACTTCATGTTACACAATACATGTATGTTTTGTTCGGTAAAGTTCATATTTATATCCAAATATCTGAGTTTATATTGGCGCGTTATGTTCAGTAGTTCCAAAACATCCGGTGATTTTGCAAAGAGACAGATCAATTTCCAGAAATAGTAATCGTAAATGTTGATGAAAATACTAGTGTTCAACATGGAAGTTTAGATGCAAAAAAATTAGATTCACAAAAACGGAAAAAGCAAACCATGCAATAATCCGAGTACGGCGTTCAGACGACAAATCAACCCAAAAGTCAGAAATAGCATTATAAACATTCACTTACCTTAGATGATCTTCATCAGAATGCACTCCCAGGAATCCCAGTTCCAAAATAAATGTTTGTTTTGTTCGATAATGTCCATCATTTATGCCCAAATTCCTCCTTGTTGTTCGCGCGTTCAGTACACAATTTAAACTCACGACGAGCGTGCAAGTCCAGCGGAAAGTACGGACGAAAAGTCCAAAAAGTTCTGTTCCATAGAAACATGTCAAACGATGTATAGAATCAATCTTAAGGATGTTTTTAACATAAATCTTCAATAATGTTCCAACTGGAGAATTCCTTTGTCTTTAGAAATGCAATGGAACACAGCTACCTCTCACGGGCGCACGCGAGATCAGCTCATGGCCTTCTGCCAGACCTCTGGTTGAAACAGCTCTCATTCTCTCCTCCTTCACAGTAGAAGCCTCAAACAAGGTTCTAAAGACTGTTGACATCTAGTGGAAGTCTTAGGAAGTGCAATCGGACCAAAATTACACTATCTTGGATAGGCAAAGAGTTGAAAAACTACAAACCTCAGATTTCCCACTTCCTGGTTGGATTTTTCTCAGGTTTTCACCTGCCATTTGAGTTCTGTAATACTCACAGACATCATTCAAACAGTTTTAGACACTTCAGAGTGTTTTCTATCCATATCCAATAATAATATGCATATAGTAGCATCTGGGACAGAGTAGGAGGCAGTTCACTCTGGGCATGCTATTCATCCAAAAGTGAAAATTTTTGAGCATGTCAAATTTGTGATGGTAAATACCCATTGAAACATATTGAAAATGGACAGCAGTGCGCCTGGTGATTTGGAATGGGTTACCAGGAGCACATTTTTTAAATGTTTTTTTAATGCCTTTAGGGGGAGCAAGGTGTCTACGGTTGGGTAGGGAGCACCCCCCACCCATGCCCATCCAATAGCGGGCACCCCAGTCCCACTTCTTCCTCATCATACATGATAAATAGACCATCTAGGTTGATTCATGGCTTAACATGGCAATATGTCATTTGGGCAGTATAAATGCCATTTGGACATGGTTCACTAACTTTTGGGTTTGGAAACCGACTTCCGTACATGGCAAATGGACAAAATATCCTGATTTGGCACTTTCAATACTTTCATATTGCATTTGGACTTATGTCTTATGGCATTTGGCAATGGTTCACTGACTTTTGACTTTGACTTTTGACTTCCTATGAAATCGTATTGCAAATAGACAAAACATATGCCTTAATGGACAATTAAAATAAAAAAATATGACAATAAAATAAGACAAAAGTATGTTCATACAGTTGTTATACATGTATAATTGACAAAAAAATCTAAAGAATTTCGATAAACGGTCCAGACACCACTTTTTTAACGTCTCTAGGGTATGTGGGATGCTAGCGTCCCATCTGGCCAACATCCAGTGAGGTTGCAGAGCGGCAAATTCAATTACAGAAATGCTCATTGTAAAAATTCAGAAAACAAAACATATTTTACTTAGGTTTAAAGATTAACTTCTTGTTAAACCAACCACAGTGTCATATTTATAAAATGCTTTTTGGCGATAGCATACCTAGCCCAGAACATACCTAGCCCAGAACATAGCCCAGTTGACAAATTATTACAAACAGTAACCACCCAAGCAGAAGCGTTACAAAACTCAGAAATAGAGATACAATTAATCCCTTACATATCAACAACACTCCGGGAAGTGGAGCTGAACCCTGATCCCCTATTCCGCCAGTGACTGTCTGATTGGAAAGTATTCCTTAAGTCTTTTTCTCAGCTTAGAAGACAATTCCTTGACTAATCGAATAGTCTGGCCTTGGATTTTGATCTCCTTTCCCCCTTCAGAATGTTGACTTTGGTCTGATAGTTTCATAGTCTGAAGATTACCATGCACAGGTATTTTGCGTTCTTCTGTTTCACGCCAATCCTATGGCATCGCGCCAGAACTTCTGGTGATATACCCACGTCAAGTTCCTCTTATATCAGTTTGATCACGTAACTGGAAAAGTCATTTTTGCTCGTCTTATGGTGAGGCCAATATTCTCTGATTCTTACATCTCATTCTGTTTTCTATGTGGTCCAATTCTTCTGAAGTTTGCAACTTTGTTTCCAAAAGGCACATTTTGTTGTCTTGTTCGTTCATGAGCACGTCTTGGTTGTGCTTGTCTGACACGATAGCCTCTACTGTTTTTTGGAGCGAATCTACTAAAAACACCAGATATAGCTTTGTTTCGGTGTGCATTGAAAGTATTTTAGCTACGTTTTGTTGGTAGGCATTCAACTGTTCATTACTTTCATTTGCGTCTCCAAGTTAGTCCTTGTCTTTTCCTTTGAAGGAAGCCATGGTCTGTTGGATTTGTATCGCTGCGCTGTTTTACCAACTGATTGGTTCACTGTTGTACAAAAATGACCATTCACACTTTCCCAGTTGCTTCAACTTGATTTAAACTTTGTCTGGTTTCTATATATAAACACATTTTTGTCAGTAAAAAAGTATGTGCCTCTGCAATATCTGGAAATGCATTGTAAATATATCTTTGGGATTCTGATAGAGTATGTTAGAAACAAGCTGATAGTGGGATTTTTTTTTATCTCGTCAGACAAAATACTGAGACAGCAAAAATGTTGCATGTCTGCACATGCAGATACTATCTACATTTGTTCTCAAAACTGAAAATCACTTTTCTATCCTCGTGTATGTTTTATGATAGTTATCATACATCGACATAAAGAATCATCCTTCTCCTGTTCAAAAAGCCATTATTAATTTCATAATTTTATGTTAATTCTCAATTAAACCATCAACACAGTGATGGAAAGCAAACAGTTCCAAAGGCACTGGTGATCAAAACACCCATTTCCCCCCAGTTTCCACAGCCACTAATAACGGCAAACTCTGTGGCATGCTGGAGGCTGTGTGACCCGTCTATCTCTCCGGCCCATCAGACAGTTCTGTGAACATCTCACCTCAGCCAGACAGTACCTATAAGCTGTCCCCAGAATTTGGAGGGGGAGACGGAAGGAAGACTGAGATAATAGGTCAACTCTCTCTCTCTCTTTGTAGGATGGTGGCATGAGGTCTATTTCACAGTGCCCAAGTCATGTCAATGTGGTCTGGAAATGTGCAAGTTGTTTTCATGCATGTGGCATTTGACTTCTGTGTATGTAGATCTGTGCTGCTGTAAATAACAGAAACCACTACATGGTATTGAGAACACTTGCATTCTGTTTTCCTATTACTCATAAGATGGCCGAGATTCCTCAGCCCTGGTTCCTCCTACTTTTCACACTGGACTGCGAATCTAAATCAGTAGCCTTAAAATAGCAGGCTTTTTGTTCCTGCCCAGGTCTAACACACAATCATAATCATCCAATAAAACCTCGATCAGGTTCAATCCAATTAAGAGCTGGGCTGGAACAAAAGCCTGCAAACCATGGTCCTCCTGGGCTGGGCTGTTGGTTCAGTATGAGAGCAAGCAGATTCTCACAGACAGAGCAGGCCAATGTGGGGAGGGAAAGGGAAGAGTCAAAGAAAGAAAGAAACCAGAGAGTATAGGCAAAGTCTTTGAATCCCGCAGAATTCCTCTCCTCCTCCACTGCATATGTCCTCTGGGAAGCGATTGGCGCCTGTGGAGAGAGCGAGTTAAGACGGGGCCTGTCAGGAACAAAGCTCCAAATTCACATGATATGTTTAGCTAAAAGGGTGAAAGAGAAAATGAATCAAAGCTTTGGCGGGATCAAAGACAATGCAAAAGTAAAGTCAAGCCGGTTGCCGTGGGACCAGCAGGAGATGCATATCATTTAGAAGTTGTTCTCTGGCTCCATGTCTGATGTGGGGGGAATTTATTGCTATTGTTTGGTGGAGTGTAGACTGGGAACTGGGAAGCTTAGGGGGGGTTAAGAGCGGGGGTCAGCGTTTCACAGCGAGAGAGAGCTACCGCCTCATCTGTTTTAAACAGCAGCATTCTGTTATCCCTGTCTGAGGGTCACACTACAGTAGCACCCTTCACTCAGAACTGAGACAACCAAAACAGATTCACAGTGCACTTCGTGGCCAACATAAATATCTAATCAACACGAACCACATAGGCTAAGTTGTGTCTATTTGTTTTGTGGCACCGGGTTAAGAATGTTCTCGTGAACCATTTGAAAATGAAATCACTTCATGTCAGACTTAGTAAACAAACGAATGCTGCTCATTTATGTGATTTGAAAAGCGGAATATTATTGCCTATTGTTGTAGTTCTCTGTATAGGCTACAGAGTAAAATCCACCATCTTTGTTAGAGATCAGATTATATCCGTTGTCATGGGAACACTGACAACGAATATAAAAACTAAAAACGCCCTACAGCCAGCGTAAAAACAAGTCATATACACTGTGTACACAAATTGTACTCTTTCCATGACATTAACTGACCAAGTGAATCCAAGTGAAAGCTACAGTATGATCCCATATTGATGTCACCTGTTTGAATATTGCTGTCCATCAATGATTCCCCCCCAAAAATTACTGAGCATGAGCAATTTTGACAAAAACAATGGATATATGTTGCCCTACGAGTTGTGCAAGGTTGGTAGAATCTTGTTCAAAATATCAGTACATCCTCATTTTGTATTTCTTAGTCATTTGGAGTAGGTTGTGTACATCGTTAAGGAAAAAAAATCTATTTTAATACCTTTTTTAGATTTTATTTTAGGGCAGCAAAATATGAAGACTGCAAGGGGTGTGTAAACTTTCACTTACAACTGTATATGTTGTTGTGATTTCCTTCCAGTATTGGGGGACGACTTGTATTTTTTGGTTCAATATCAAGACAAAAATTCTAATATACAATATATATAATATATAATTGTGAAGTTAGACTATATAAATAACTTTTGTAATTTGAAATAACGTCCAATATACTATTAAAACGTCCAATATGTTTAATGTGGCACACCATCAAACATTCTCAATTTAAAGTTCTGGAAATCTGAACCAATTTCCGTACAAAGAGGAAACTATTTTCATTCACCATTCTACACTGGAAGTGACAGCAATCCATCAATGCACAGAACAATCAGTGGTAAGATAAGTGATTATATTGAAAGCAACATATGAAGAAATAAGTCAAAAAGACACACACATTCCTCTCAACCAAAACCCGCAAGCTGGTTTGATTGACGTGACAGTGAACATGTCACAGCGTATTGTCTAGTGGGATGCGTATGTGTGTTTGGAGATGAGAAGTAGTCTGTCTGCTGCGAGCTGAGATTGCCCCTGTGAGATATCCCAAAATAACAACAAAGGGCCCTCAGTGGGTCGGATGAAAGCCCTGTCACCAACCATTTCAGCTCGGAAATAGTAGGAAAGTCCCCTCCCCTACTGTAGCTCTGACTGACTGACACAACACTCATCTTATGGGAGAGGAAACACAGGAAATCTCTAGTTTGACCATGATAAGGTTTTCCAAATACAATGCAAGCTAATGAGATATCATAATTAACACTAAATTGTCTCCATTTAATCTATTTTTTGATCCTAGCTTCTCTCAATGATATTGTTAATGCATGTGCTATTCTATAGGGGTTGCTTCATGAGTGGGTGAGTCAATTGAGAAGGGCTCTGAGTTTCCACAGAAAGTAAGTTCTGATACATGGCGTGTATACCTAATTATTCACTCACTGATAATGTGAAATAATTTGATGCATATTTCAGACTTTTGTTTTCATTATTTCATCTTTATTGGGGTATATTGCATAATTTTTGTGTGCATCCTTTTCGTTGACAGACAGGATCCAACTACGTTGTGAAAACAGGCCTCTGTCACTGTGAACACATCGTTTTTTTTCCACTGGGAAATCCCCTCAATATTCCTCCTCGGTCCAACCTGAGAGAGACACACACACAAGACCACAAACAGCAGAAGGTCTCCCTTGTTATTTCAAACGGGTATGAAACCCACCAGTTATGTTCTTCTTCTATCTTTGAAACATCAATGAAACTCGACACACTTTGAACAAATCAAATGGTGGTTGAGGATCTTGCTATCATCTGACTTGTGGGGTGAAGTAGTGGTCTGATCAGTAATTATTTAAGTGCCTTTTTATTCTATTTTAGAGACTGATTAGACAGCAATCAAATTGATTTTCTAAAAGCACAACTGAATGAATAGCAGTGATAGTGTACTTTACAAATGATTGTAGAAATTGATGATCATAACACATTCATTTGAACTGCTGTTTTTTTTATCAACTCTGAAAAATAACACAATATAGTACGCATGACATATTACAGAGTCAACTTTTAGAATATACATTTCTTAATTGGACAAAAATAGAGTAGACAGACAATCGCAACTTTTCTATTCTTAACTCAACACATAAAGGACCATACTTCTGTAAGAACTTTTGAGGAAAAAAAAATAGCACCTGAGCAAAATAACACTATATAGATGTATACATTGGTCTGGGAAATAGCCACATTATGCTGTTTTCTTAGCCAACATTGCCCTCAAGTGGGTAAAAACTAGGGTGTACTAAATGCCTCAATACTCAGCAACAAATGAAGCTCAAGTAAGCAGTGTTACTTTACATGAACTATTGTATTGTAAGGAATAATGTAATGCATTTATATACCAATATAACATTTGTTTGTCAATAATATTAGTCTCCATATTTATGTTGGGGTATCTTTTGGAGGCTGCCAAGCTGACATGTAATGCTTGCATCCCATGTTGTTCATAAACTCTTTCAGCTTATGCCTGCATATCAACGGAAGTGGTTGCAGATATCCTGCCATCTACAAGCAGCAAATTGTTTTAAATCAGTCATTTTAATATCAAAGCACTTAACACAAGTATCGTAATGACTTGCAGGTGGGATACCATGCTGCTTGTCAAAGCTGCATTTGAAGAAAGTTACTGCATATTTATCCAACATGTACAGTATGGTGAGTGCTCAACAAGCTCAAGATCACATTACAGAAGATTGCTCTGCATTTCTTTAACATTTTCCTAAATTACATTGGCCTTTGATCTCAGCTAAAATTGATTGACTTGAATGGTTTTCATTACAAAGTCCTTTGTATTTACGCTGGTTAACAAATGCTAAGACATTTAAGGATGATTGCGTGAGTGAAGCAGGGATAGTGGAAGATAATGATTACAAGATCTTTTGATACCCCATGTTGTTAGGCAACACTCATTTAGCTACTTCACCTCTGATTTCTTCATCTTGAATTGAACTCATATAGGACCAATACTTTTCCCACGACAACAAATGCAGTTGCTTTGCCTCTGGTTGTTGGTGCTTTACATTCTGAGATTCTGTGCATTAACATAAGAATCCTCTTTTCCAGAGTGCCATTATACAGTGCCTTCAGAAAGTATTCACACCCCTTGACTTTTCAACATTTTGTTGTTTTACAGCCTGAATTTTAAAAGGTTCAATTGGCATCTTATGTCACTGGCCTACACAAAATACCCCATAATGTCAAAGTGGAATGTTATGTTTTTAATAATTTTTTACAAATTAATGACAAATGTCTTGAGTTAAAAAGTATTCAACCCCTTTGTTTCAGCAAGCCTAAAAAAATTGTGCTTAACAACTCACATTATATGTTGCATGGACTCAATCTGTGTTTAATAATAGTGTTTAACATTATTTTTGAATGACAAACATCCCTGTACATCACATATGCAGGGGGGCAAAAAAGTATTTAGTCAGCCACCAATTTTGCAAGTTCTCCCACTTAAAAAGATGAGAAAGGCCTGTAATTTTCATCATAGGTACACTTCAACTATGACAGACAAAATGAGAAAGAAAAAAATCCAGAAAATCACATTGTAGGATTTTTAAGGAATTTATTTGCAAATTATGGTGGGAAAAACAAGCAAGATTTCTGGCTCTCACAGACCTGTAACTTCTTATTTAAGAAGCTCCTCTTTCCTCCACTTGTTACATGTATTAATGGCACCTGTTTGAACTTGTTATCAGTATAAAAGACACCTGTCCACAACCTCAAACCAAACAGTCACACTCCAAACTCCATTATGGCCAAGACCAAAGAGCTATCAAAGGACACCAGAAACAAAATTGTAGACCTGCACCAGGCTGGGAAGACTGAATATGCAATAGGTAAGCAGCTTGCTTTGAAGAAATCAACTGTGGGAGCAATTATTAGGAAATGGAAGACGTACAAGACCACTGATAATCTCCCTCGATCTGGGGCTCCATGCAAGATCTCACCCCGTGGGGTCAAAATTATCACAACAATAGTGAGCAAAAATCCCAGAACCACACGGGGGGACCTAGTGAATGACCTGCAGTGAGCTGGGACCAAAGTAACAAAGCCTACCATCAGTAACACACTACGCCGCCAGGGACTCAAATCCTGCAGTGCCAGACAGGTCCCCCTGCTTAAGCCAGTACATGTCCAGGATCGTCTGAGAGAGCATTTGGATGATCCAGAAGAAGATTGGGAGAATGTCATATGGTCAGATGAAACCAAAATATAACTTTTTGGTAAAAACTGTTTGTAGATTGATGAGGAAAAAAATATTTAATCTATTTTAGAATAAGTCTGTAACGAAACAAAATGTGGAAAAAGTCAAGGGGTCTGAAAACTCTGAATTCCTGCCTATTTCTGTTCTCTGGTCCAAACTGAGAACATCAAAATAGTAATGTATGGATTGAATAAGTGACAAACATAATGACATTCAACAACGTACCTATGTGTTTCATGACTTACAGGACCAAGGATTCCCCGGGATGAGTGATGTAGACCGTGGACCGACTGAGCCAGCAGTGATATTGTTATATTTACATAAAGTGAGATGTGGATGACATTGTAAAACAAAAAAATCACAAAATGGGTCCATGTTTTGTTTATCCTTCAATGCCTGTTCTGATAATACTTACACAACCAACTACAATTATATTCTGAGCAAACAATAAAATGGAAAATCAATTGTTCACTATAGTCTACTCCTGTGCTCAGGTTTCTATCCCATATTGATAACATCAATTAAAATAAAATATTAATGGTTGCGTAAACATATTTAACAGATGTTATTGCGGGCGTAGCGAAATGCTTGTGGTCCTAGCTCCAACAGTGCAGCAATATCTAACAATTAAGTGATAATGCCCGAGAAGATGGTGTTTGGAGGATAGGCCCGAGACGAAAAACCATATCAATATATCCTCAAAACACTGGCTTCAACGGCATTATCACTTTTATACAACGGTTAACCAACATATTCAAATAGTGATAGACATATTTTCATAAAACAATACAATTTCATTCCTTTACAAGATATAGTCCCGACACAAATCTAGGGTTGCTACCTAAGCCGGCTGGTTGTTCATTCTATCAGTTTGGTTGCTAGAGACGCGACCCATTTGTTCACTCTTTTTGTTCTGTATCTATGGACATGACCAAGTTGTTCGTTCTAAATGTTCCAGTGCCATATTGCTGGCAACGTTCTTATCCCGTGCTTGTTAACTAGCCAACTACGGCTAACTTAAAGTCACATCAAAAAGTGCAGCCAGAATAACAGCAAAGTAGCCACATTTGCTTTTATTTAAGCTGTTTTCTAGTGACACTTATTTGGATACATCCATAACAATGAGCTAATGAGGAACGATTTCGCCTGGCATAGAACATTTGCTCACTTGTCAGGACACTGTTGTTCAGGGGATCTAGCCAACAACACAGCGAACACAATCACCTCAAACTGAAGCAGGAAAGACTGCAAACTAGCTGCACTTTCAATTGGCATTCTTTGTGTATAATATTTGTACAGTCAGATGGAACAGAGTAAATAGGCATTTTAACGTTATGGATTTAGCCGTTGGTAACTTGTGGAATAGACACCAGCTGAAATGTGGGTTTAACCAATCACCATTCAGGTTAAGACCCACTCGATGTATAATTCACAACAATACACACAAATTAAAAGTAAAACAATGGAACTAAGAAATATATAAATATTAGGACGAGCAATGTCGGAGTCCGGAGTATAAATATATATACAGTACCAGACAAAAGTTTGGACACACCTACTCATTCCAGTGTTTATCTTCATTTCAAATCAAACTTTATTTGCCACATGCGCCGAATACAACAAGTGTAGACTTTACTGTGAAATGCTTACAAGCCCTTAACCAACAGTGCAGTTCAAGAAGAAGAAAATATTTACCAAGTAGGATACAATAAAAAGTAGTAATAAAAAGTAACACAATAAGAACAACAATAACAAGGCTATATACAGGGGGCACCAGTACCGAGTGAGTGTGCAGGGGTACAAGCTAGTTGAGGTAATCTGACATGTAGGTGGGGACGAAGTGACTATGCATAGGTAACAAACAAACAGCGAGTAACCGCAGTGTACAAGAGCGGGGGTGTCAATGTAAATTGTCAGGTGGTTATTTTTATGAATTGTTCAGCAGTCTAATGGCTTTGGGGGTAGAAGTTGTTGAGGAGCCTTTTAGTCCTAGACATGGCGCTCCGGTACCGCTTGCCGTGCAGTAGCAGAGAAAACAGTCTATAAATTGGGTGACTCTGACAATTGTATGGGCTTTCCTCTGACACAGCCTATTATATAGCTCCTGTATGGCAGGAAGCTTGGCCCCAGTGATGTACTGGGCCGTTCGTACAACCTTCTGTTGCGCCTTACGGTCAGATGCCAAGCAGTTGCCATACCAGGCGGTGGTGCAACCAATCAGGATGCTCTTGATGATGCAGCTGTAGAACCTTTTGAGGATCTGGGGACCCATGCCAAACCTTTTCAGTCTCCTGAGGGGGAAAAGGTTTTGTCGTACCCTCTTCACGACTGTCTTGGTATGCTTGGACCATGATAGTTTGTTGGCGTTTTGGACACCAAGGAACTTGATGCTCTCGACCCGCTCCACTACAGCCCTGTCAATGTTAATGGGGGCCTGTTTGGCCCGCCGTTTCCTGTAGTCCACGATCTGCTCAATTTGTCTTGCTCACATTGAGGGAGAGGTTGTTGTCCTGGCACCATAATGCCAGTTCAATGACGTCTCATCGTTGTTGGTGATCAGGCCTACCACTGTTGTGTAGTCAGCAAACTTAATGATGGTGTTGGAGTCGGTTTTGGCCACACAGTCATGGGTGAACAGGGAATACAGAAGGGGACTAAGTACACACCTCTGATTGGCCCCAGTGTTATACTACCTGGGGACGGCCCGTCAGGAAGTCCATGATCCAGTTGCAAAGGGAGGTGTTTAGTCCCAAAGTCCTTAGCTTAGTGATGAGCTTCGTGGGCACTATGGTGTTAAACTCTGAGCTGTAGTCCATGAACAGCATTCTCACATAGGGGTTCATTTTGTCCAGGTGAGAAAGGGAAGTGTGGAGTGCGATTGAGATTGAGTAATCTGTGGATCTGTTGGGGTGGTATGCGAATTGGAGTGGGTCTAAGGTGTCTGGGAGGATGCTGTTGACGTGAGCCATGACCAGCCTTTCAAAGCACTTCATGGCTACAGAAGTGAGTGCCACGGGGTGGTAATGATTTAGGCAGGTTACCTTCACTTCTTTGGGCACAGGGACTATGGTGGTCTCCTTGAAACATGTAGGTATTACAAACTCGGCCATCGAGAGGTTGAAAATGTCAGTGAAGACATTTGACAGTTGGTCCATGCATGCTTTGAGTACACGTCCTGGTAATCCGTCTGGCCCAGTGGCTTGGTGAATGCTGACCTGTTTAAAGGTTTTGTTCACATCGGCTACCGAGAGCGTTATCACACAGTCATTCAGAACAGCTGGTGCTCTTGTGCATGCTTCAGTGTTGCTTGCCTCGAAGCAAGTATAAAAGGCATTTAGCCCATCTGGTAGGCTTGCGTCACTGGACAGCTCACGTCTGGGTTTCCCTTTGTAGTCCGTAATAGTTTGCAAGCCCTGCCACATCCGACGAGCATCAGAGCCAGGGTAGTAGGATTCAATCTTAATCCTGTATTGACTCTTTGCTTGTTTCATGGTTTGTCTGAGGGCATAGCAGGATTTCTTATAAGAGTCCAGATTAGTCTCCAGCTCTAGCCTTTAGCTCGATGCGGATGTTGCCTGTAATCCATCGCTTCTGGTTGGGATATGTACGTACAGTCACTATGGGGACGACGTCGTCTATGCACTTATTGATGAAGCCAATGACTGAGGTGGTGTATTCCTCATTGCCATTGGATGAATCCCAGAGCATATTCCAGTCTGTGCTAGCAAAACAGTCCAGTAGTGTAGCATCCGTGTCATCTGACCAGTTCCGTATCGAGTCCCCTGCTACAATAAATACGGCCTCAGGATATGTGGTTCCAGGGTAGTTCCTTGAGGGCTTGAGGGGGAATATAGGACATGGCTGTGACTACAATCGAAGAGTTATTTTAGGTTGGGTGAACAAAAACACTTGAGTTCCTGTACGTTATCACAACCTATGAGTCTTCAATGTTAAAATATTTTTGAGGGTTATTTTATAAGATATGTTACTTTCAAAGCAGACCTGTTAGGGGGTTCCTCATCACCATCATGTTCTAATAAGCCACCACTTCCTCCTCTCTTGGCTATAGGCAGGGAACTCTAGACTTACTTAAGTAAACACTTGGCCTACTGGGAAGAAACATAAACCCCTCGATGGAGGCAGAGAACTGACGCTAGCGTTAACCAGTTAGAGCTCTAGGGGCGCTATTTCATTTTTGGATAAAAAACGTTCCCGTTTTAAGCGCGATATTTTGTCACGAAAAGATGCTCGACTATGCATATTCTTGACAGTTTTGGAAAGAAAACACTCTGAAGTTCCAGAATCTGCAAAGATTTTGTCTGTAAGTGCCCCAGAACTCATTCTACAGGCGAAACCAAGATGATGCATCACCCAGGAATTAGCAGAATTTCTGAAGCTCTGTTTTCCATTCTCTCCTTATATGGCTGTGATTGCGCAACGAATGAGCCTACACTTTCTGTCGTTCGCCCAAGGTCTTAGCAGCATTGTGACGTATTTGTAGGCATATCATTGGAAGATTGACCATAAGAGACTACATTTTCCAAGTGTCCGCCTGGTGTCCTGCGTGGAATTCGGTGCGCAATTGCCAGCTGCTTCTACTTTACCATTTGATTCAGGGGAGAAAGCATGTGTCCAAGAACGATGTATCAATGAAGAGATATGTGAAAAACACCTTGATGATTGATTCTAAACAACGTTTGCCATGTTTTCAGTCGATATTATGGAGTTAATTTGGAAAAAAGTTCGCGTTTTGAGGACTGAATTTTCGGATTTTTTTTGGTAGCCAAATGTGATGTATAAAACGGAGCTATTTCTAATACACAAGGAATCTTTTTGGAAAAACTGAGCATCTGCTATCTAACTGAGAGTATCCTCATTGAAAACATCAGAAGTTCTTCAAAGGTAAATGATTTTATTTGAAGGCTTTTATGTTTTTGTTAATGTTGCGTGCTGGATGCTAACGCTAATGCTAACGCTAAATGCTAACGCGAAATGCTAACGCTAGCTAGCTACTTTTACACAAATGATTGTTTTCCTATGGTTGAGAAGCATATTTTGAAAATCTGAGATGACAGTGTTGTTTACAAAAGGCTAAGCTTGAGAGATGGCATATTTATTTCATTTCATTTGCGATTTTCATAAATAGTTAACGTTGTGTTATGCTAATGAGCTTGCTGATAGATTTACACAATCCTGGATACAGGGGTTTTTTCATAGCTAAACGTGACGCAGAAAACGAAGCGATTTGTCCTAAACAAATAATCTTTCAGGAAAAACTGAACATTTGCTATCTGAGAGTCTCCTCATTGAAAACATCTGAAGTTCTTCAAAGGTAAATGATTTTATTTGAATGCTTTTCTGTTTTTTTGTGTAAATGTTGCCAGCTGAATGCTAATGCTAAATGCTACGTTAGCCATCAATACTGTTACACAAATGCTTGTTTTGCAATGGTTGAGAAGCATATTTTGAAAATCTGAGATGACAGTGTTGTTAACAAAAGGCTAAGCTTGAGAGCTAGCATATTTATTTCATTTCATTTGCGATTTTCATGAATAGTTAACGTTGCGTTATGGTAATGAGCTTGAGTCTGTATTCACGATCCCGGATCCGGGATGGGGAGATCAGAAAGGTTAAGGAAGGGAACTCTGATCTTACCAGGAGGGAAGGGAACTATGACCCTACCAGGAAGAAAGGAACTCTGACCATACCATGAAGGAAGGGAACTCTGACCCTACCAGGAAGGAAGGGAAATCTGTCCCTACACTCTTAGAAAAAAAGGTTCCAAAAGGGTTCTTTGGCTGTCCCCATAGGAGAACCCTTTTTGGTTCCAGATATAACTATTTTGGGTTCCATTTAGAACCCTCTGTGTAAAGAGTTGTACATGGAACTCAAAATGGTTCTACCAAAAACCAAAACGGTTCTCCTTTGGAGACAGCCGAAGAACCGTTTTAGGTTCTATATAACACCTTTTTTTCTAAGAGTGTACCGGGAAGGACCCTCAGGATTGGAACTAGCTTGTTGCTGGCATGTAAGGGTTGGGAGGGCCCAATGTCCTGGCTGCACTTGAGTACAGGTTGTGGCTCCATCATAGGAGCACGCAAAGAATTGGGCTCCGGGTCAGGAGCAGGATTTGCAGGTGGAGACTTTGTGGATGAAGGTTCCAGGGCAGAAGACAGTCGAAACTCAGGCACCCAAGAATATACCTTGACTAGCAGGGGATCCCCACTGGGAGGAGAGGACGGCTTCACAATGGCAACCAGACCGGGCCCCATGGGAGTGACTGGCTGTGGCTCCACGATTGGCGCGAGAGTCTCCTTAACTATGGCTAGTCGAGACTCTGGCTGAGGGTGTGCAGACCATGGTGTGGTAGACTATGCCCTCTGGAGTTGTCTTCATCTGCTGGGGAGCTAGGCTGCTTTAGGGAGCAGAAACGGACTGGACGCTCCTGTGGCTCTGACCGGGGAGGCCTAGAGGGACGTTGGTCGGCTGAGCAGCTGGACCACCTCGAGAGGAAGGTGGCGCTCCCGTCACTCTGGCAGGTACAAAGTAGGCTCTAACCGGGGCGGGTCCAGCTGCTCAGCCGACCAACGTCCTTCTAGACCTCCCCGGCCAGAGCCACAGGAGCGTCGAGTCTGAAGTTTCCCTCAGACATGACCTGGAGCAGTGCTGGTCAGTGCTACGATGAGAGGGGTGTGTAGGACCTCGCAGCTTGTCTTCCTCTGGGACGTGTGTGATATGCAGCCCCATTCGGCTTAGGGATGCAGGGTAAATCGTCTGCATCCTGGGGTGCGCAAATGGTTAATTATCAGCTAATGAGGCAATCCTACCTGTAGCTGGTCAGAAATCTGGCGAAGCGAAGGACCATGAAAAAAACAGCTAGCTGGAACTGGAACTGGTTGGCTTCTGAGCCCTCACCCTCTATGCACTTAATGCTGATTCTGACTTGGGTTCTGACCCTCTACAGGATGTCTGGTAAGAACAAGGTGATGCTTCTCATTTCAGAGTTTTTATCCGTCACCACACAGCCAACAGATTTGCCACTGATCCTCCTTATATGATATATAACTGCACTCTATACTCCTCTGTAAACTGGCCGTTTCTGTATACCCGACGCAAGTCCCACTGATTGATGCTTATTTATAAAACCATCTTAGGCCTCACTCCCCCCTATCTGAGATACCTACTGCAGCTCGCATCCTCCACATACAACACCCGTCCTGCCAGTCACATTCTTAATTAAACCTCTTATGGCTGCAATCATTCTTAAAAATGCAAGTGTCTTACATCCTTCAAAAGATTAGGATCTTGGTAATCAAACTATGTTTTCCGATTTAAAATAGTTATTACAGAGAACAAATTCCATGCTTTTGTTTGAGAAGAGCAATCAACAACAAAAACATTTTCCACCATGACAGTTTTTACACATTCACATCTGAAGGTAAAATGATGACTTATACATTCTGATATCGTGCTCTTATTTCTCTTCCTGAGGGTACCAGTGATCAAATGAAGTGCCGTTTTCTTTGATAAAATAAATGTTTATACCCTAAATCGAAACATTTTGTAACCCATTTGTGCCGTGAATTCCATCTCTATCAATTTTTTACGGAGCATTCGACGTAATTACACACGGTAAACAATCGTTTGTCTAGTCATGGTTCGTTTCAGTGCATTCCTCTGGATGTTTGCAACACAGCCAAACGTCATAGTTTCTTTTGCGGGGAGAATTGACCGAAGTGAGCTGATTTGAAGACAACGATAAATGACTACCTGACGCACCAATAATTTTAGCGAAGCTTCGTTGATTGACTGTATTTCTGCCCAATGACCACTGATCTTCTTGAAATCTAGCTGGCTAGATAGCCAATGAGCTGAAGTAAACGCCAGTATGTAATGGTTTTGGGTTGGACCACCATTCCTTGTTTGTAAATGCACGCGTAACGAACTCCATTCTCGCCTTGACTATCAGAGGAGTTGCTGTGACGCTTGTTATGCGCAACGGTATTTCGGAAAGTTGTATTTTCAACGATTTCATTGAAGACATCATGGTGAATAAATCAGGAAAAGGCGAAGTCAAAGTCTAAAGTGAATGTGAAAAAGTGAAAGTGAGAGATTTTTTTGTTTGAGGAATCTTGGAGTGTTATGATTCAAACAGGAACTGAGGAGCTGTTTCTGCAAGGACAGGACGTTCTGGACGGGTAAGTGCTAATGCCGTTTTATGAAATATAAATATACAATGCTCAAAGAAATAAAGGGAACACTAAAATAACACATCCTAGATCTGAATGAATGAAATATTCTTATTAAATACGTTTCTTCTTTACATAGTTGAATGTGCTGACAACAAAATCACACAAAAATTATCAATGGAAATCAAATTTATCAACCCATGGAGGTCTGGATTTGGAGTCACACTCAAAATTAAAGTGGAAAACCACACTACAGGCTGATCCAACTTTGATGTAATCAAAACACGTCAAAATGAGACTTAGGCTAGACTTAAATTAGGCTCAGTAGTGTGTGTAGCCTCCACGTGCCTGTATGACCTCCCTACAACGCCTGGGCATGCTCCTGATGAGGTGGCGGATGGTCTCCTGAGGGATCTCCTCCCAGACCTGGACTAAAGTATCCATAATTGGCAAACAAATTCATTAAAAATCCTACAAAGTGATTTTCTGAAGAAAAAAATTATGTCATAGTCATAGTTAAAGTGTACCTATGATGAAAATGACAGGCCTCTCATCTTTTTAAGTGGGAGAACTTTCACAATTGGTGGCTGACTAAATAATTTCCCCCCCATTGTATATACTGTATATATTCCATGTCAGATATATATTTTCCATGTCAGATATATATATTTTCCATTTTTTTATTCAAATGGAATGGAGTAGAACAGCAAACACACACATGACCACTGCGCCTGCTACTCCTCTCCATTTCCATATGAAATAGCCATTGGGTGCTGTTCAGGGGAGGGCAGGCCCACAACAATGGCCGGAGTTGAATGGAACAGCACATCACCTTAGTGACTGTTCCCTCTGCTCTATACAATACATATCTGTTTATTTTATGTGATGATAAAAGGCTCATACAATACAAATATTTTTTTAATGTTTTCTTTCACAGTGATAGCGACTCCGACTGGGAGCCTCCAGTGCCAAGCTAACCGCTCCACCTCTGCCCCCTCTACTCCTGCCTCCAGTGGTGTTCATATGCCACAGTTTATTACTGCAGGCATGACTGTGCCTCAGGGCCAAAAGGGCACAGCATGGAGGCGTCGTTGTGTGCTATGTCGCATGAACTGCACCACTTGTTCAGTTTGCCTCTGCTTTACATCAGAAAGAGACTGCTATGGGACAGGCAGCAAAATATTGTGTAGAGGACTTCCAAAGGGTGTACTGTTT
The DNA here is from genome assembly GCF_057628025.1 of Oncorhynchus mykiss. NCBI lineage: Eukaryota > Metazoa > Chordata > Actinopteri > Salmoniformes > Salmonidae > Oncorhynchus > Oncorhynchus mykiss. The sequence continues at coordinate 6,203,390 of NC_143043.1, read as the reverse complement.
TTTTCATTTATTTTCTAATATATATATATATATATTTTTTTTTTGTGTGAGTTAGAATTGCTTTTTGATATGTTGTATATAGTGATTTGCACTGTTGTATAGGTCATTTCACCAATTCGGCCACATGGGTACATTTGGGCAACTTGTGTGGGACACCTGGGTGACTTCATGCTAAATTTCATGTAGCTCACCCATCCCTGAAGTTATCAGTCTGAAACTTTGCACACCTACAGTTGCTTTCTTGTGTTATCCATCAACATTATCTCCAGCATCCTATCTGACTGTGTGGCTATTCTAGTACATGTGAAAGATGATGCTACAACAATAAAATAACAGAAAACGCATGCTCTTTCTTTCTCTTTTCTTCCACCAGATCTACTGTGTTATATTCTCCTACATTCAATTAACATTTCCACAAACTTCGGAATGTTTCCATTCAAATGATACCAATAATATGCATATCCTTGCCTCTGGGGCTGAGCTACAGGCAATTAGATTACGGTATGTCTTCAGGCAGAAATTGAGAACAAGGGATGCAGCCATAAGATGTTAAAGGTCCCCAAAGCACACACATCCCTAGGTCACTCCTCTTTTCAGTTTGCTACAGCTAGTGACTGTAACGAGCTGCAAAAAAACACTCAAATTGGACAGTTTTATCTCTATCTCTACCTTTAAAGACCCAATCGTGGACACACAAGAAACTAGCTCCCTGCTATACAGAAAATATCTGAGCCCTGAAGTAAGGTTCCAGAAAATTGGAACAGAAATGGCGCTACACCAAACTGGAAGTCTTCCAACTAGCTTGGAAAGACAGTACCGTGCAGTATCGAAGAGCCCTCACTGCTGCTCCTTCATCCTATTTTTCCAACTTAATTGAGGAGAATAGAACAATCCAAAATGTATTTTTGATACTGTCGCAAATATAACTAAAGAGCAGCATTCCCCAAGAGAGGATGGCTTTCACTTCAGCAGTGATAAAGTCATGAACTTTTTTGACGAAAAGATCATTATTATTAAGAAAGCAAATTACAGACTCTTCTTTAAATCTGGGTATTTCTCCTAAACTCAGTTGTCCTGAATCTGCACATCACTGCCAGGACCTAGGATCAAGGGAGACACTCAAGTTTTTTAATACTATATCTCTTGACACATTGATGAAAATAGTCTTGGCCTCTAAACCATCGAGCTGCATACTGGACCCTATTCCAACTAATCTACTGAAAGAGCTGCTTCCTGTGCTTGGCCCTCCTATATTGAATAAAATATACAGCTTCCTATCCACCGGATGTGTACCAAACTCACTAAAAGTGGCAGTAATAAAGCCTCTCTTGAACAAGCTAAAACTTCACCCAGAAAATTTAAAAAACGATTGGCCTATATCGAATCTCCCATTCCTCTCAAAAATGAAAACAATGTATACGAAACGCTTCAGTCTGGTTTTAGACCCCATCATAGCACTGGTACTGAACCTCCTCTTGATGTCATTCAGAAATAATGTTAACTTTCACTGCTATGCGGACGATACACAGCTGTATATTTCGATGAAACATGGTGAAGCCCCACAATTGCCCTCCCTGGAAGCCTGTGTTTCAGACATAAGGAAGTGGATGACGGCAATGTTTTAATTTTAAACTCGGACAAAACAGTGATGCTAGTTCTAGGTCCCAAGAAACAAAGAGATCTTCTGTTGGATCTGACAATTAATATTGATGGTTGTAAAGTCATCTAAAAAAAAACTGTGAAGGACCTCGGCGTTACTCTGGACCCTGATCTCTCTTTTGAAGAAAATATCAAGAATATTTCAAGGACAGCTTTTTCCATTTTTGTAACATTGCAAAAATCTGAAACTTTCTGTCCAAAAATTATGCAGGAAAATGAATCCATGCTTTTGTAACTTCTTGATAAGACTACTGCAAGGCTCTACTTTCCAGCTACCGGGATAAAGAACTAAATAAACTTCAGTTAGTACTAAACACAGCTGCTAGAATCTTGACTAGAACCAAAAAAATTAAAAATATTACTCCAGTGTTTAGCTTCTCTACACTGGCTTCCTTGTTAAGTCTAGCTGCTATGTATACTCCCTCTCCGGCCTCTAGGTCATCAGGTTATCCCACACCTGTCACCATCGTCTCGCGCACCTGCGCCTCATGACACACCTGGACTCCATCACTTCCTTGATTCTCTTCCTTATTTCTGTCACTCCCCAAAATCTGTCACTCCCCTTGGTTCTTTCCTCAGGTGATATTGACTTGGTTTTCATGTCAGTGCGTTGTTTTTGTTTCTTGTTCATATTTATTTTATTTATTAAAACACTCACTCCCTGAACTTGCTTCCTGACTCTCAGCGTACTTGTTACACTAGGGCAGATTTCAAGGTTTTACTGCTAACCTACAAAGCATTACATGGGCTTGCTCCTACCCATCTTTCCGATTTAGTCCTGCTGTACATACCTACGTGTACGCTACAGTCACAAGACGCAGGCCTCCTTACTGTCCCTAGAATTTCTAAGTTAACTTTTTATGGCTGCAGGGGCAGTATTGAGTAGCTTGGATGAAAAGGTGCCCTTTGTAAACGGCCAGCTCCTCAGTCTCAGTTGCTAATATATGCATTATTGCATTCTGCATTCTGATGAAGTTCATCAAAGGTAAGGAAACATTTATCATGTATTTTCTGGTTTCTGTTGACTACAACATGGTGGCTAATTTGGCAACTGTTCTGAGCTCTGTCTCAGATTATTGCATGGGTTGCTTTTTCCATAAACTTTTTTTGAAATCTGATACAGCGGTTGCATTAAGGAGTGGTATATCTATAATTCCATGTGTATAACTTGTATTATCATCTACATTTATGATGAGTATTTCTGTTGACACAATGTGGCTATGCAAAATCACTTGATGTTTTTGGAACTAGTGAATCTAATACGCCAATGTAAATTTTTTATATAAATATGGACTTTATCAAACAAAACATGCATGTATTGTGTAACATGAAGTCCTATGAGTGTCATCTGATGAAGATAATACAAGGTTAGTGATTAATTTTATATCTAATTCTGCTTTTTGTGAATGCTATATTTCGCTGGAAAATCGCTGTGCTTATTGTGGTTTGGTGGAGACCTAACATAATCGTTTGTAGTGCTTTTGCTGAAAAGCATATTTGAAATCGGACACTTTGGTGGGATTAACAACAAGATGAACTTTAAAATGATATAAGACACATGTATGTTTTAGGAATTGTAATTATGAGGTTTCTGTGTTTTGAATTTGGCGCCCTCTATTTTCACTGGTAGTTGTAATATCGATCCCGTTAGTGGGATAGCAGCCATAACAAGTTAACAGCTGGAGGCAGGACTTTCTCCTGTAGAGCTCAATTTTTATGGAATGGTCTGCCTATCCATGTGAGAGACGCAGACTCGGTCTCAACCTTTAAGTCTTTATTGAAGACTCATCTCTTCAGTAGGTCCTATGATTGAGTGTAGCCTGGCCCAGGGGAGTGAAGGTGAACGGAAAGGCACTGGAGCGACGAACCGCCCTTGCTGTCTCTGCCTGGCCGGTTCCCTTCTCTCCACTGGGATTCTCTGCCTCTAACCCTATTATGGAGGCTGAGTCACTGGCTTACTGGTGCTCTTCCATGCCGCCCCTAGGAGGGGTGTGTCACTTGTGTGGGTTGAGTCACTGACGTGATCTACCTGTCCAGGTTGGCACCCCCCTCGGGCCATGGGAGAGGTCTTCCTGGGCTATACTCGGCCTTGTCTCAGGGTAGTAAGTTGGTGGTTGAAGATATCCCTCTAGTGGTGTGGGGGCTGTGCTTTGGCAAAGTGGGTGGGGTTATATCCTGCCTGGTTGGCCCTGTCCGAGGGTACCGTCAAATAGGGCCACAGTGTCTCCCGACCCCTCCTGTCTCAGCCTCCATTATTTATGCTGCAATAGTTGTGTCGGGGGGCTAGGGTCAGTCTGTTACAGTATATATGGAGTATATCTCATGTCTTATCCGGTGACCTGTGTAAATTTAAGTATGCTCCAGCTAATTCTCTCTCTTTTTCTCACTCTTCTCTCGGAGGACCTGAGCCCTAGGACCATATCTCAGGACTACCTGGCTTGATGACTGTCCCTAGTCCACCTGGTCATGCTGCTGCTCCAGTTTCAACTATTCTGCCTGTGGCTATGAAACCATGACCTGTTCACTGGACGTGCTACCTTGTCCCGGACCTTGCTGTTTTCGACTCTCTCTCTACCGCACCTGCTGTCTCTAACTCTGAACGATCGGCTATGAAAAGCCAACTGACATTTACTGTGCTTGTAGAGGGTGCAGACCTGTTGCACCCTCTACAACCACTGTGATTATTATTATCTGACCCTGCTCATCATCTATGAACGTTTGAACATCTTAGCCATGTTCTGTTATAATCTCCACCCGGCACATCCAGAAGAGGACTGGCCACCCCTCAGAGCCTGGTTCCTCTCTAGGTTTCTTCCTAGGTTCTGGTCTTTCTAGGGAGTTTTTGCTAGTCACCATGCTTCTACATCTGCATTGCTTGCTGTTTGGAGTTTTAGGCTTGGTTTCTGTTCAGCAATTTGTGACATCAGCTGATGTAAAAAGGGCTTTATAAATAAATGTGATTGATTGATTGACTTCTGCTTCGCGTGATGTGCTGTTGTCTGTGCCTAACAATGTTTGTACCATGTTTGTGCTGCTACCATGTTGTGCTGCTGCCATGTTGTTTCGCTACCATGTTGTTTTCATGTTGTGTTGCTGCCATGTTGTGTTGTCTTAGGTCGATATTTATGTAGTGTTGTAGTGTCTCTCTTGTCGTGATGTGTGTTTTGTCCTAAATGTTTTATACCCTGGCCCCGCAGGTAGCCCATCATTATAAATAAGAGTTTGTTCTTGACTTGCCTACTTAAATAAAGGCTAAATAAAAAATTTAACCACACACACACTTTGGTTCTTTAAAATGGATCTTAATTGGAATGACTTGGAATCTTACTTCTTGTGGTAATCTGAATAATGTGTGATCATACATGTTGTGGTTCTATAAGGCAAATACAGTTGAAGTTGGAAGTTTACATACACTTTGGTCGAAGTCATGGGGGAAGTATTCGGAAGTTTGGATGAATGAGGTGCACAAAGTAAACTGCCTTTTACTCAGGCCCGGAAGCTAGGATATGCATATAATTGGTAGTATTGGATAGAAAACACGCTAACGTTTCCGAAACTGTTAAAATAATGTCTGTGAGTATAACATAACTGATATGGCAGGCAGAAACCTGAGGAGAATCCATACGGAATTTTGTTTTTGTTGGGCTCACCACTCATTTAAATGGCTGTCTATGGGAAAAATCAATGGAATACTTCTGAGATTGCAGTTCCTAGGGCTTCCAGTAGATGTCAACAGTCTTAGAAAGAGTTTCAGGCTTGTTTTTTTGAAAAATGAGCTAGAATTTGTAGTTTTTCTAGGTGGCTCCCATTTTGGCAGTAGTATCGATGTGCGCACTTCATTAATTATCTCCGGTAATGAACATACTATTCTCCGTCTTAAATTGTATAGTTTATTTACATATTAGGGTACCTGAGGATTGAGTAGAATGTTGTTTGACTTGTTTGGACGAAGTTTATGTGTAACTTTTGGGATTCATTTGTCTGCATTTTGAAAGAGGGAAACCGGTGGATTACTGAATCAAGGGCACCAACTAAACTGACTTTGTTGGGATATAAAGGACTTTATCGAACAAAATAACAATTTTTTATGTAGCTAGGACCCTTGGGATTGCAAACAGAGGAAGATATTCAAAGGTAAGTGATTTATTGTATGGCTATTTCTGACTTTCGTGATGCCTCTGCTTGTTTGAACATTTTTTGTAATGCTTTTGTAAGTGGGGTGCTGTCCTCAGATAATCGCATGGTATGCTTTCGCCGTAAAGCCTTTTTGACATCTGACAAAGCGGCTGGATTAACAAGTTAAGCTTTTAAACAATGTAAGACACTTGTATTTCATGAATGTTTAATATTATGAATTTTTGTATTTTGAATTTCGCAATCTACAATTTCACCGGATGTTGGCCAGGTGGGACGCTTACTCGTTTTTCAACCACTTCACAAATTTCTTGTTAACAAACTACAGTTAGGACATCTCCTTTGTGCAGGACACAAGTTATTTTTCAAACAATTGTTTACAGACAGATTATTTCACTTATAATTCACTGTATCACAATTTCAGTGGGTCAGAAGTTGACATAAACTAAGTTGACTGTGCCTTTACACAGCTTGGAAAATTCCAGAAAATGATGTCATTGCTTTAGAAGCTAAACGTTGTTTAGAATCAATCCTCAAGGTGTTTTTCACATATCTATTCGATGATAAATCATTCGTGGCAGTTGTGTTTCTCCTCGGAAGCAAATGGAAAAATACACGCAGCTGGAGATTACGCAATAATTGCGACGGAGGACACCAAGCGAGCACCTGGTAGATGTAGTGTAAAATGGTCAGTCTTCCAATGATATGCCTACAAATACGTCACAATGCTGCAGACACCATGGGGAAACAACAGAAAGTGTAAGCTCATTCTTGGCGCATTCACAGCCATATACTGTAAGGAGACATTGGAACACAGCGCCTTCAGAATCTGGGGCACTTCCTGTTTGAAATTTCATCTTGGCTTCGCGTGTAGCATCAGTTCTGTGGCACTCACAGATAATATCTTTGCAATTTTGGAAACGTCAGAGTGTTTTCTTTCCAAAGCTGTCAATGATATGCATAGTCGAGCATCTTTTCGTGACAAAATATCTTGTTTAGAACGGGAACGTTTTTTTATCCAAAAATTAAAAGAGCGCCCCCTATATCGAAGAAGTTAAGCTGTTTTCTAGTTACATTTATTTAGATTGAGTTTAGTTTATTAATTCAACCATTTTAAAAAACACGCACACATAAAACTTGAAAAAGCCATACATCCACATGAATAAAAACACACAAGAAAGTACCTTTCCCAGCATTATCAATCAATCAAATGTATTTATGAAGCCCTTTTTACATCAGCCGATGTCACAAAGTGCTATATAGAAACCCAGCCTAAAACCCCAAACAGCAAGCAAAGCAGATGTAGAAGCACAGTGGCTAGGAAAAACTCCCTAGAAAGGCAGGAACCTAGGACGTAATCTAGAGAGGGACCAGGCACTACGGGGTGGCCAGTCCTCTTCTGGCTGTGCCGAGTAGAGATTATAACAGAACATGGCCAAGATGTTCAAACGTTCGTAGATGACCAGCAGGGTCAAATAATAATAATCACAGTGGTTGTAGAGGGTGTAACAGGTATGCACCTCAGGAGTAAATATTCAGCTGGCTTTTCATAGACGATTATTCAGAGTTAGAGACAGCAGGTGCTGTAGAGAGAGAGAGTCAAAAATCTCCGGTTAACAGGTCAGGGTTCCATAGAACAGAACAGATTGAAACTGAAGCAACAGCACGGCCAGGTGGACTGGGGACAGCGAGGAGTCATCAGGCCAGCTAGTCCTGAGGCATGGTCCTAGGGCCCAGGTCCTCTGAGAGAAGAGAGAAAGAGAGAGAGAAAAAGAGAGCGAGAGAAAGCGAGCAAGATAGAGAATTAGAGGGAGCATACCTAAATTCACACAGAACACTAGATATGACAGGAGAAATTCTCCAGATAAAACAGACTGATCCTAGCCCCCCGACACAAACAATTGCAGCATAAGTACTGGAGGCTGAGACAGGAAGGGTCAGGAGACACCAACGATACCCCCGGACAGTGCCAACCAGGCAGGATATAACCCCACCCACTTTGCCAAAGCACAGCCCCCACACTTCTAGAGGGATATCTTCAAACCAGCAACTTACTACCCTGAGACAAGACCAAGTATAGCCCACGAAAATCTCCCCTACAGCACGAACCCAAGGGTGGCGCCAACCCGGGCAGGAAGATCACGTCAGAGACTCAACCCACTAAAGTGACGCACCCCTCCTAGGGACGGCATGGAAGAGCACCAGTAAGCCAGTGACTCAGCCCCTGTATAGGGTTAGAGGCAGAGAATCCCAGTGGAGAAACGGGAACCGGCCAGGCAGAGACAGCAAGGGCGGTTCGTCGCTCCAGTGCCTTTCCGTTCACCTTCACTCCCCTGGGCCAGGCTACACTCAATCATAGTACCTACTGAAGAGATGAGTCTTCAATAAAGACTTAAAGGTTGAGACCAAGTCTGAGTCTCTCACATGGATAGGCAGACCATTCCATAAAAATTTAGCTCTATAGGAGAAAGTCCTGCCTCCAGCTGTTTGCTTAGAAATTCTAGGGACAATTAGGCCTGCATATCGTGCCCGTAGCGTACATGTAGGTATGTACGGCAGGACCAAATCGGAAAGATAGGTAGGAGCAAGTCCACGTAATGGTTTGTAGGTTAGCAGTAAAACCTTGAAATCAGCACTGGAGTAATATGATCACATTTTTATGTTCTAGTCAAGATTCTAGCAGCCGTGTTTAGCACAAACTGAAGTTTATTTAGTTCTTTATCCGGGTAGCCGGAAAGTAGAGCATTGTAGTAGTCTAATCTAGAAGTGACAAAAGCATGGATTCATTTTTCTGCATCATTTTTGGAAAAAAAGTTCCTAATTTTTGCAATGTTACGTAGAGGGAAAAAAGCTGTATATTTGAGACTGTACACCAACCTAGTCTAATCTGGGACACTAGCCTCAACAGGCAGCCAGTTGAGTTCCTGAAAGCAGCTCCTGCCTATGTGAGTACGTGGACTCACCTTCAATACTATCCTGATCAGCTTATTCTGTGCTATCTGGAGCTTCCCTTTCAGAAGCGTCGATAACGACCCCCAAACCAGGAGTACTAGCGTAGTGAAAATGGCATTGAATGAGGGCAGTGACTAGCACTCTCATTGAGTCCGTACCAAGCAGCTTGGACTTTCTTGTCAAACCCTAGCACTTTAGTGGCCATGCTCACACCTCCAAGCTTTCATCAAGGATGCATCCCAGGTAGCTACCAGAGGTTTTAGTAGTCAGCACCTCGCACCCCAACTCCTCACTGATTTTAAAGAACCTACACAATTTTGGTCTGGACCACAAAATAATTGTCAAGACCCGGTTACGAACTCAGGTCGCCGGTGTGAGAAACAGTCACTTAGCAAACTGAGCCACTAATAGTCGGTAGAACCCAGAAGATGAGGCAGACACAGCAGTACTTGAGATGGTGTTTTAATAAAGTAAAAAGGAAAGTTCAGGCAAAAATATAAATCCACAACGTCAAAAGTAATTCCAAGAGAAAAAGGTAATCCTCCAAGTCAAAAGGTAAATCCACAAGGTGGTAGATACAGAAGGAAAAGATAATCAAAAATAAATAAATGAGACCAAAAACAGAGTACCACAAGCGAGTCCAACTGGAGCAACAAATGTTCACAGCATCGCCGGGGCTGGGTGCCAACATTCAAACACAGAGCAAAGAACTGAGGAAAACTAAGGGTTTAAATACATTCAAGGGAAACGAAGCACAAGTGCAAATAATAACTTGAAACAAGGGAAAACAAGAGTCAAAAAGCACAATGGGGGCATCTAGTGGCCAAAACCGGAACAATCCTGGCCAAATCCTGACAACAATTGCCTCAGTTTTACCTAAATGTTAGAGATAATTTATTATCTCCAAGCCATTTGCTAATTGTAGTAAGCTCTGTGCTAAGTATGCTCTCCAACATAGTTTACTTTTGTGAGACACCAGAAGTATAGAGTCATCCACATAAAGGAAAAGAGGGCAAGAACAAGCATATCGTTTATATACAGTAAAAACAGTAGAGGCCCAATCACGCTCCCCTGCGGGATGCCACAACACATTGGTTTTGCATGAGACAGTGAACCATTAACCTCTACTACTTGCTCCCTTCATGACAAATAGAACTTTACCCTGCCTAGAGGGATACCGCTTAACCCCAGTACATCCGGTTTGAAGAGTAGGAGGCAGTGGTTAATTGTATCAAAGGCCTTCTGTAGGTCAAGCAGAACCATTCCAAAGAGATTTCCCTCATCAAGCTTTTTCCTGATGAAGTCAGTCAAGGAAAGTAGACATGAATCAGTCTAGTATGTTTTTCTAAAATCCAACCGAAAATCAAACATTAGACGTTGTTTGTTGACATATTCATTCATTTGTTAATGTCCAACACTCTCCAGGATCTTTGATGTCATACTGATGATAACTACAGGCCTATACTTTCCGGGGTCAGGCTTGATCCCCTTCTTATACAGAAGTATAACTTTAGCTTGTTTCATGTCCCTGGGAAAGATGCCTTGTTCAAGAGAGAGATGAACAATATGCGTAATACAAGAGCAATTTCCTCAGCATAATCTCTAAGAAACCTGGAAGGAATAATATCCAGGCCTGTGGCTTTTTGTCATTTAAGCTCTGCTATACTGGTTATTTTGGCTGTTGCTACCTTTGCAAAATAAAAGTAGTTTGGTTGAACCCTTAACTCTTCATAATACTTCTTGACTTGGTCGTTTCCATACAAATCAGAACTGGTGGGCAGCTTGCTAACCAGCTTGCTGGCAACAGAAGGGGAAAAAAAGTTAAATTCATTAGCAACCTCTGCTTTGTCATATACCATCTCCCCCTGATGTTCAGTCCAATACTGTTTGTTTTGTTTTTTTTGTAGTACTACTACAGCCTGATAAAAGATCAGAGTAGTACTACTACAGCCGAGTTCCTTAAATGATTTCCAAAGCTTTTTAGGGTCATTTTTGTTCTCAATGATTTTATCAGCAAAGTAACCCCTCTTAGCTTCAACCATCCTGCTCTGTGCTTCATTTGTGTGACATTTATATAGGACAAAATCATGCTGCTCTTGAGAGTTTTTAATTTTCTTAAAGGCCTTATTCCTTGCTTGGATAGATTCTAGAATCTCATGATTAAACCAAGGGCAAGATCTCTGCTTTACCCTGGCCCGTCTAATGGGAGCCATCACATTCACCACATCAAGGAATCTACATTTAAAGGCTTCCCAGGCACTGTCTACCCCTACACCATCCAGCAAGCACAGGTGACCAGTTAATTTTACCCACTTGCTACCTAAACATTTCAACACAGTATTTTTTGAGTCCTAAAATCCTAAAAATGTTCTGACACTTAAATATATATTTGAAAACCTCCTTGTGCAAAATGTAATAAAATTATCACTGATTCCATAGACAGTTACTCCACTTTGTGATATTTTGGATTTATCAGACACCAATATTGAGGATATCGTACTTTGCACTCTTTCACATACCCTGGTGGGATCTCTGTCTCAGCCTCCAGTATTTATGCTGCAGTACTTTATGTGTCGGGGGGCTAGGGTCAGTTTGTTATATCTGGAGTACTTCTCCTGTCCTATTCGGTGTCCTGTGTGAATTTAAGTGTGCTCTCTCTAATTCTCTCTTTCTCTCTTTCTTTCTCTCTCTCGTTGGACCTGAGCCCTAGGACCATGCCTCAGGACTACCTGACATGATGACTCCTTGCTGTCCCCAGTCCACCTGGCCGTGCTGCTGCTCCAGTTTAAACTGTTCTGCCTTATTATTATTGGACCATGCTGGTCATTTATGAACATTTGAACATCTTGGCCATGTTCTGTTATAATCTCCACCCGGCACAGCCAGAAGAGGACTGGCCACCCCACATAGCCTGGTTCCTCTCTAGGTTTCTTCCTAGGTTTTGGCCTTTCTAGGACTTTTTCCTAGCCACCGTGCTTCTACACCTGCATTGCTTGTTGTTTGGGGTTTTAGGCTGGGTTTCTGTACAGCACTTTGAGATATCAGCTTATATATAAAACACATTTAATTTAATTTGATTTTATAATTTGAGTGACTGATCTACAGAAGTGCATAAATACATGATGGGTTGGGCTCATTTTTGCAGACATCTGTATTGAAATCCCCTAACAAAATGATTTCCTTCACCAGGGAATCATTTCAGTTTGACAGCACAATTTCAAGACCTTCATAGAATGCATTCTGATTGTGCGGCATGTAACACCCCCAACAAAATTGGCTTGGTTTTGGGAAGGCAGATATCCAGCCAGACAATCTCCAGATCATCGCTTAAATTTGATCTGACGTTATAAGCAATGTCCGATCTTACAAATACACATATCCCCCCATCGTTCTGATCCTTCCTGACATCAGAGTAATTGCAGGGAAACTTAAATCAGTTTTACCAAATTTCTATCAACATGTTAAATGTGCAACAAGAGGGAAAAACATTCTACATCACCTGTACTCCACACACAGAGACGCATACAAAGCTCTCCCTCCATTTGATAAATCCGACCACAACTCTATCCTCCCGATTCCTGCTTACATGCAAAAATGAAAGCAGGAAGCACCAGTGACTTGGTCATATAAAAAGTGGTCAGATGAAGCAGATGCTAAACTACAGGACTGTTTTGCCAGCACAGACATGTTCCGGGACTCTTCCAATGGCATTGAGGAGTACACCACATCAGTCACTGGCTTACACACCCCATACGTACATACCCCAACCAGAAGCCATGGATTACAGGCAACATTCGCACTGAGCTAAAGGGTAGAGCTGCCGCTTTCAAGGTTCGGGACTCTAACCCGGAAGCTTACAAGAAATCCTACTATGCCCTGCGACGAACCATCAAACAGGCAAAGCGTCAACACAGGGCTAAGATTGAATCATACTACACCGGCTCCGATGCTCGTCTTATGTGGCAGGGCTTGAAAACTATTACAGAGTACAAAGAGAAGCACAGCCGTGAGCTGCCCAATGACACAAGCCTACCAGACGAGCTAAATCACTTCTATGCTCGCTTCGAGGCAAGCAACACTGAGGCAAACATGAGAACATAAGCTGTCCCGGCTGACTGTGTGATCATGCTCTCTGTAGCCGACGTGAGCAAGACCTTTAAACAGGTCAACATACACAAAGCTGTGGGGCCAGACGGATTACCAGAACGTGTGCTCCCGGCATGTGCTGACCAACTCGCAGGTGTCTTCACTGATTGAGTCAACATGTTTCAAGCAGACCACCATAGTGGTCCTGTGCCCAAGAACACAAAGGCAACCTGTCTAAATGACTACAGACCCGTAGCACTCATGTCCGTAGCCATGAAGTGATTTGAAAGGCTGGTAATGGCTCACATCAAAACCATTATCCCAGAAACCCTAGACCCACTCCAATTTGCATACCGCCCAAACAGATCCACAGATGATGCAATCTCTATTGCACTCCACACTGCCCTTTCCCACCTGGACAAAAGGAACACTTATGTGAGAATGCTATTCATTGACTACAGCTCAGCGTTCAACACCATAGTACCCTCAAAGCCCATCACTAAGCTAAGGATCCTGGGGCTTAACACATCCCTCTGCAACTGGATCCTGGACTTCCTGACGGGCCACCCCCAGGTGGTGAGAGTAGGTAGCAACACATCTGCCACGCTGATCTTCAACACTGGAGCACCCCAGGGGTGCGTACTCAGTCGTGAAGACTCACTACTTTTATAGCCTCGCTACTTTTATAGCCTCGCTACTATTTTTCACTGTCTTTTTACTGTTTGTATTTCTTTACTAACCTATTGTTCAACTAATACCTTTTTTTGCACTATTGGTTAGAGCCTGTAAGTAAGCATTTCACTATAACCTGTTGTATTCGGCGCACATTACCAATAAACTTTGATTTGATTTGAATTGCCTATCTCAATTTCTGACTCACAAACAGATGAATCCAAAAAGTCTCTGTGAAACATAAGACACCCACCTCTGATTTGTGAACCAACATGCGTATCTCATCAATCTTCGGTAGTAGACTTCGGACTTGTAAGTTTACAAACTGTATATCTTACTTCCCAAAGGCCTCACTGAATTCCCAATACACTTGTAACTCGCCTCCCGCTTGCACTACCCTCCTCCTGCTGCAACGCCTCCAGTGGCATCTCTGCCGCCTTGGAGCACACCTCCCCAGGTGCTGGTCCGTCATCCTCACCACTGTGTCCACCATCTCTCGCCTCTGGTGGCCTTTGCGCTGCTTATACCCCCCTCCTCTGGTGCGCTCTTTGTCCTAGGTAAGTCCTCTTGTCCCACTCCACCTTCAATGCTCACACACACCGTGGGTACAGCACACCAACAGAAAAGGTACGTTTCATTGACCCCATGACCAAAGCTAGGATCGTTGCATTTTAGATGAATCCCCTGCGAGCATTCCAAACACACCAGAGCTTTGCAGTTATTCTTAACCCAACGTTTACAGGAGGTACATGGTTGCATAGGCCGTTTGGTGTTTGAGGTGAACTGAGGACCAGGGCATTGATGGATATCACCCGATAAGAGAAGCCATAGAGTTATTATAAGATCTCCACCATTAATTTGAGATTTCAGACTGGCCTTCGATGATCGTTTGGGTTTGTGCCAAGGTGTAATGAAAGTTTGGTATATAACATTCCTTCCAAATCTGAAGTGCTGGATGCCATCAAAAGTGTTTGCATGACTGAGAAGTTGCTGAGAATTTACCGTTCTTCCATCTAGATTGCAGATGCAAATATTTACAATGATGTTTAAAACAAACCCATCAAGTAAAAGTGCTGCCACCTTGCCAAACTTGACGTTCGCCATCTTCCTCATACATCCATAACAATGAGCTAATGATGCTCAATTTTTTCCTGGCATAGAAAATGCGCTCTTGTCAGGATACTATTGTTCAGAGGAGCTAGCCAACAACACAGCTAACACAATCACTTCAAACTGAAGTTGGATAGACTGCAAACCAGCTGCACTTTGTTTCGTTTGACCTTTTTTTCTACTGAGAATTATTTTATATATCCATAAAAATGATGCCAACTGATTCATGATTTTGACTGGCTGAGAAACGCTGCCTGTCTTGTTACGACCCCTGACATGTCATTACTATGGGACAGCTGGAGGTTTATACAAATTTCCACTGTTGAAAACTAAATGTTAGTCTAAAAGAAATGTGAGAATGTCTAGATGCTTTTTATAGTGGAGATCAAGTTTATACAATGCCTGGCTGGGCTGATGAGACAGCGTTTTGGCGCAGTCAGATGGAACAGAGTAAATAGGCATTTTAACTTCATAGATTTAGCCGGTGGTAATTTGTAGAATAGACATCAGCTGGAATGCGGTTTTAATAAAAAAAATCTATATAATAATATAGTTTATAATTTTGGCCTTTAAAATTGGCAAAAGGAAAAATAGGCATTTTTGTTTCTTGCTTTGGTTTGAAAAATTCTGAAATTATTAATTTCCTCTTGTTTGGCCTTGCCGAAATGAAATGAAATATTAATTATCAATAAGTAGACAGATCAATTTTCCAATGTCAAGCTTTTTCCAAAGGCCTCATCTCTGATAAAGCAAGCTAAATGACATGTTGTTTGCTTAGCTAGCTAGCTTAATGCCAAATGGATAGGCTACTTTACGTATCTGAATTTACATGAGCAATTGATGTTTACTGATCATGAAAATTCAGTTACTTGCTGTATAATTCTGGTGATAGAGCTAATGTGGATTCTGAAATAATCTGAAATTTGTAGTTCTGACTATGCTCTTCAAGAAGTGTTGATATTAAAACCATAACATTTATTTAATAATCCCTTGAAAACGGCACATAGTTGTCAATGGTTTTAGCAGAGCTGTGGATCTCCTTGCCCCCCAGCAGTCAAATCAAACACTCTGCACCGTATCGTGGCGTTTTATTGGTAACGACCTATATAGAAATAATTACGCTCAAATGTAAAATCCTTCAACCAACGATATAAGTTAATTAATATGACTAAATCAAATCAAACTTTATTTTAAATGCATTTAAAATTAGATTAAGTCCTATTCTTCAATTTAGATTTTGGGTTGAGATGGAGACGTGAATCCAACATATCAATTATTAATTTATAGCCAAACTGGATATTGAATTGAGTTCCTTTGAAGGTGATGCATCTTCTACTTGGATAGTTCCGTCTGTGTGATTTGGTCTGGCTTTAACTCCATTCTCAACCAAATAATCAAATCAAACTTGAAATGCATTTTAAATGAATTTAGATTTGTTTTAGTCCTATTCTTTAACTTTGATTCTTGGTAGAGATGGAGACGTGAATCCAACATTTAAATTATTAATTTGGAGACAAACTAGAATTAAAGCCCAAATCAGTGGCACAAAGATATTAATATTTATCTCACATATTTGAGTTACATTTTTTACATTGCTTTGAAACACAATTCAATATACATTTTGAAATACAGTAAATAGCCTAAAGTTAAGGCAATCTTACAAACTAATTTACAAACGAATGTAACAGTATTTATTCAACCTTAAAATGAGTAAAACATTCATGTCCACATTTGGAGGTCATCCCACTGTAACTTGAAATGTCTTCTTATGTAATCATAGAAAGCGTGCATGTTCAAGATACCTAGCATGCAAATGTCGCAGGTCTGTGGAGATCTTCACAATTGCTATAATGACCTGTGCAGAATCTTGAACACCATTGATTACTTGCACTATGTACTTTTAATGTAATCTCAACAATCCAGGTCATGTGGTTGCTATTAGATGAAGCATAGTGATAACACATTATAAATAAAACATATGACATCGTATTACCATTTGAACTATGTTGCGCTTTTAAATGGTTGAAAGTGCAATGATAACAAATTTAGATGGCTACTAAACTAAACAAATCAGACATTGTTTTTCCATTGGAATTTGGTTGTGCCTTTAGATGGTTGAAATCACAGTGATAACAGATTGGGAATTCAACATACCTCTGGCTGTCTTTTTGAGTGGGTGAATAAATGCTGAAATCTCATTGATCAACGTCGCAACCAAATATTACCAAAATGTCCATGTTGAAATTATGTGGTGTGCCCAGTGGGGTATTTTACATCTCTTACATTTCAGTGTGGCTGCATGGGATTTATATTAATGTGACTCTGTGCAGCCAATGGCATTGTCCGTTTTAGGTATAATGCCGGGAGCCACTTGTGGATTTGACAGCTCTAATGCAGTTCCACATCCGACACCGCCAAAACAACTGCCATGCGGATGTTGGCTAAAGCGGATCTGATTGAACAGAGCCCAAATTGTTCCAAAAACTGGAAGGATGACTCAAAGTATCATGTCATATATGCATACACACACACACACACACACACACACACGTGCACATGTGAGCACTTTACTGTAATTTACTCTGGAATATCAAAAACATGCTCAGATTTACACCCTTCATGCACACAACGCAAAGTTATTTCAGGTGGGGCTTGTTGATTATGATCATATGAGTTTTTCGTCTACTAAATGCTGATATGTCTAACTATTAATCAGTGATTATAAGTTTTACCCGTCACTGTTAGTCTATGCCACGTGTGTTTCATTGCTGTTTTGTATTCCACTCCACCCTTAACAGCCGTGTCACCATACGATCCGAGTGGGGCGTTAAGCATTCGCCTCCGGGGTCATACATTTGAAATTGAGTGCTAACTCTGTCCCCGGCTTGCTGAAAGAATGTGCCGATGCATGGGCGGAGCAATTTTATTGACCGATTATGTGACAGCTTTCAAATTAATTGTGGGCGGGGGACGAGTTAGCATTCAATTTCAAATGTAAGATTGAGGCCATCTGCACAGATTAACATTTGTTTTGTGTTTATTGTTTGAGGTAGAGCGAGCTGAAGATATAGAAAAAATAATAAGACGTATGTGAGATTTCTAGAGTGCTCTTGATTTCAGCAAGCACATAAATTAAGTATATTTCACAAGGATTTGATGAGGTACCACGTTTTATTGAATTTATAAAGGCGAACACATTGTTTAACCGGTGCGGGACAATGACATTGCAAATATATGGCTTCTCAATGCATTCAGAATGTGTGACAATCTATCTTATATGTGCTACACAACTGTAAAAGTCCCCCATCGTCAGTCTCCTCTTATTACCAAGATTTAAGTCTAGATAATCAAAGTCAGCTTGATACCACCAACAGCCTCGTCTCAGACTGACAGGAAAATAGCCATGAAAATGATTTCCCTTATTACCCAACTAGAAAAACACTTAGGTGATCCAAAATGAATAATAATGCAGATACCCTTTACATGTCAAAAATAATAGTAGGAGAGAGCGATTTATTCTGTCTACACTTTGGCTGTGCTGCTGTTCGCCTCAATGCTGACAGACAAAAAACATGTCTGCGAAGAATTAAAGACTTTCATGTTGCTGAGAGCCTATATGACATAAGATTCTGCATCCAAGACTTTACCAATCCCAAACTTGACAACATAACTCTTCATTCCCTTTATTGTCATAAAATTGCTTTAGTATGCATTCCCAGTTCTTGGAGATTTTTCAATAGTGTAACAAAATATCGAAGTCTGTATAACTTCAAAGAAAATTGGAGAGGCATGAGGGAAGTGTGGTTTAGTAACGCAATCTTGAGGAGCATTTCGGACATAGCAAGACATGACACAAATGACTCCAAACTGCAAAGCAAATATTTATGGGATCATTCCAGCGATATCACATCTCACTCAGAATGTGGGCTTCACAGCTAAACAACAAGAAGTATAAAACAATACTATTTTCCTCACAATTGTACTTTTAGAGGAAATAAAAGTAATATACAGTGCATTCGGAAAGTGTTCAGACTCCTTCCCTTTTTCCATTTTTTTTTAAAGTTACAGCCTTATTCTAAAAATGATTAAATAAAAGCAATTCCTTATCAATCTACACACAATACCCATAATGACAAAGCGAAAACAGACTTTTAGAAATGTTTGCACATGTATTAAAAATAAAGACAGAAATACCTTATTTACATAAGTATTCAGACCCTTTGTTATGAGACTCGAAATTGAGCTCAGGTGCATCCTGTTTCCATTGATCATCCTTGAGATGTTTCTACAACTTGTTTGGAGTCGAACTGTGGTAAATTCAATTGATTGGACATGGTTTGGAAAGGCACACACCTGTTTATATAAGGTCCCACAGTTGACAGTGCATTTCAGAGCAAAAACTAAGCCATGAGGTTGAAGGAACTGTCGTAGAGCTCAGAGACAGGATTGTGCTGAGGCATAGATCTGGGGAAGGATACCAAAACATTTCTGCAGCATTGAAGGTCCCCAAGAACACAGTGGCCTCTATCATTCTTAAAAATGTAAGAAGTTTGGAAGCACCAAGACTCTTCCTAGAGCTGGCCGCCCGGCCAAACTGAGCGATCAGGGGAGTAGACCTTGGTCAGCGAGGTGAACCCGATGTTAGCTCTGATAGAGCTCCAGAGTTCCTCTCTGGAGATGGGAGTATCTTCCAGAAGAACACCCATCTCTGCAGCACTCTACCATTTAGGCCTTTATGGTAGAGTGGCCAGACGGAAGCCACTCCTCAGTAAAAATACATGACAGCCCGGTTTGGAGTTTTCCAAAAGGCACCTAAAGGACTCTCAGACCATGAGAAACAAGATTGTCTGGTCTGATGAACCTATATTGAACTCTTTGGCCTGAATACCAAGTGTCAAGTCTGGAGGAAAACTAGCACCATCCCTACGGTGAAGCATGGTGGTGGCAGCATCATGTTGTGGGGATGTTTTTCAGTGAAAGGGACTGGGAGACTAGTCAGGATCGAGGGAAAGATGAACAGAGAAAAGTACAGAGAGATCCTTGATGAAAACCTGCTCCAGAGCGCTCAAGACCTCAGACTGGGGTGAAGGTTCACCTTCCAACAGGACAGTGACTCTAAGCACACAGCCAAGAAAACATAGGAGTGGCTTCAGGACAAGTCTCTGAATGTTCTTGAGTGGCCCAGCCAGAGTCCGTACTTGAACCTGATCGAACATCTCTGGAGAGACCTGAAAATAGCTGTTCACTGACTCTCCCCATCCAACCTGACAGAACTTGAGAGGATCTGCAGAGAAGAATGGGAGAAACTCCCCAAATACAGACGTGCCAAGCTTATAGCGTCATACCAAAGAAGACTTGAGGCTGTAATCGCTGCCAAAGGTGTTTCAGCAAAGTACTGAGTAAAGAGTCTGAATATTTTGAATCAATTTGAAAAAATATATAAAAACCTGTTTTTGCTTTGTCATTATGGGGTATTATGTGTAGATTGATGAAGGGAAAAAACTATTTAGTCAACATCAGTATAAGGCTGCAATGTAACAAAATGTTGAAAAAGGTCAAGGGGTCTGAATACTTTCCCGAATGCACTGTATAGTGTAGCTAGTTAGCTACCCAGCTAGCCAGCTAACAATATTTATGCCCAACTTGCTAAGAAATAACAAACTAGCTGTTTGCAGATGTAAGAAAGACAAAGTAACGATTTTTGTGTTATTATAGAACGCTAGAGGATTTATATTAGAAGCAAAGTGAAAACAACATAGGTGTCTGCATTGATCATGCAGACTGAACGCAAGTGACAGGGCTAGGTCTGTGTGGAAAGCGGCATGGAGAGAGAGAGATCGGAGAGAGATGACTCAGGTAGCGAAGTAAACTATAAAAATGGAAATTAAACATGGCCTAACACATTTAACAAACCAAACGTTCAAATAAAGTGCCTTGCGAAAGTATTCGGCCCCCTTGAACTTTGCGAACTTTTGCCACATTTCAGGCTTCAAACATAAAGATATAAAACTGTATCTTTTTGTGAAGAATCAACAACAAGTGGGACACAATCATGAAGTGGAACGACATTTATTGGATATTTAAAACTTTTTTAACAAATCAAAAACTGAACAATTGGGCGTGCAAAATTATTCAGCCCCTTTACTTTCAGTGCAGCAAACTCTCTCCAGAAGTTCAGTGATGATCTCTGAATGATCCAATGTTGACCTAAATGACTAATGATGATAAATACAATCCACCTGTGTGTAATCAAGTCTCCATATAAATGCACCTGCACTGTGATAGTCTCAGAGGTCCGTTAAAAGCATAGAGAGCATCATGAAGAACAAGGAACACACCAGGCAGGTCCGAGATACTGTTGTGAAGAAGTTTAAAGCCGGATTTGGATACAAAAAGATTTCCCAAGCTTTAAACATCCCAAGGAGCGATAATATTGAAATGGAAGGAGTATCAGACCACTGCAAATCTACCAAGACCTTTAGTGCCTTGCTTGCAAACAGGATGCATGTTTTGGAATATTTGTATTCCGTACAGGATTTCTTCTTTTCACTCTGTCAATTAGGTTAGTATTGTGGAGTAACTACAATGTTGTTGATCTCTCCTCAGTTTTCTCTTATCACAACCATTTTAAACTTGCAAAGGTTTTAAAGTCACCATTGGCCTAATGGTGAAATCCCTTAGCGGATTCTGTCCTCTCTGGCAACTGAGTTAGGAATGACGCATGGGCGCATTGTCATGCTGAAACAAGAAAGGCCTTCCCCAAACTGTTGCCACAAAGTTGGAAGCACAGAATCGTCTAGAATGTTATTGTATGCTGTTGCGTTAAGATTTCTCTTTACTGGAACTAAGGGGCTTAGCCCAAACCATTAAAAACAGCCCCAGACCATTAATCCTCCTCTACCAAATTTACAGTTGGCACTATGCATTGGGGCAGGTAGCGTTCTCCTGGCATCCGCCAAACCCAGATTAGTCCCTCAGACTACCAGTTGGTGAAGCGTGATTCATCACTCCAGAGAACGCGTTTCCACCCCTCCATAGTCTAATGGCGGGAAGTTATACACCACTCCAGCTGATGCTTGGCATTGCGTATGGTGATCCTCGGCCATGGAAACCTATTTCAAGAAGCCTTGCTTCTATAGGCAGTTTGGAACTCTGTAGTGTGTGTTGCAACCTAGGACAGACTATTTTTTACATGCTTCAGCACTCAGCAGTCCTGTTCTGTGAGCTTGTGTCCTACCACTTCACGGTTGAGCCTTTGTTGCTCATAGATGTTTCCACTTCACAATAGCAGCACTTACGGTTGACCATGGCAGCTCTAGCAGCGCAGAAATCTGATTAACTGACTTGTTGGAGAGGTGGCATCCTATGACGAAAGTCATTGCGCTCTTCAGTATGGGCCATTCTACTGCCAATGTTTGTCTATGAAGATTGCATGGTGGTGTGCTCAATTTTATACACCTGTAAGCAATGGGTGTGGCTGAAACAGCCAAATCCACAAATTGTAAGGGTTGTCCACATACTTTTGGCCATGTAGTGTACCTTAAAGTTAAAGCTGACAGTCTGCACTTTAACCTCAGTCATTTCAAATCCCAAAAATGTGTCACTGTCCCAATACTTTTGGAGATCACTGTATGGCAATGATGCCTCATTTTGAGTAATAAAATGTGAATACGACTTTGTAACAATGTTTCATTTCAAAATATGGATTATAACACGTTGCTTCCTAAACCTGCTGCCTGCTCAAAATGCTTTATCAACAGAGCAGCTTCGCACCTAAATTGTGCATTATAATGCCAGTAGTATGCATAGCCCATGAGGCATTAAAATGTACCTATTATGAAGAGGATATTCATAGAAATTTCAAGATAAGTGTACTGCTAGCCATAAAGTAGTGGTCATCCTTTTTTTCCAAACAGACATCTTTATTGGATAGTTTTATTTAAATATTTTTCCAAATCTCTTCATGAAAACAAACAAAAAACAGAAGGAAGGTGTCTATTACAGCTAACAAGAATCTGATTTCACTTCCTTCCAATCTCAGTTCAGGCATCAGCTGAATCCAACAGTTCACAATTTGGTAGAAAACCGTGCAAACAGTGTAGAAACATTGAGACTTTCAACAGCATCAAACTCAGCACCTGCAACGTTATTTTGCCTTCTTTTCGCCGTGGTAAATTATGATGAATATCAAAGTTATGTTCTTCTTGGCTCAAGTGTGAAATACTGCTTAATAATAGATGTCTCGAGTCACCTTATGTTTCCTACCACAAATAGCTGCAGTCTATGACATCTAGAAACAGGATTATGTAAGAATTGTCGTAAGTCACATTATACAAGAGAATTGACAAAGCATATTGTTGACAACCTAAACATTCTCCTCTCCGTCTCCTATCACACTTAAATGCTGAAACACACACACGCACACAAATTATTTGGTTTACAGATTCTACATCCAACACTGAAAATACATTTAGAATTTCTTAAATACAATTGTCACTACTTTGTATATTTTCTTTGTGATAAAATCTATAGACTTTCTTTTAAAAATACCAGTCAAATGGAATCACAAAAACAGCATATCAAATATGATCTCTGTGGATGTGGAGGTATTCCCTCGCAGGCAGGTAGTAGACAGACACATAGGGACGGTTTCCCGGACAGTTTCGTCTTAATTCTGGACTATAAAGCTTCTCTATTAACCAAGCTTCTTAGTCCAGGACAAAGCTTCATCTGTGTCCGGGAAACCGCCATGTGCTGCCTCAGGAACACTTCTCATAAAAACAATGACATGTCTTAATTCTTGCAAGGCTTCCGGCCCAGACGGCATCCCTAGACGCGTCCTTAGATCATGCGCAGACCAGCTGACATACTCAATCTCTCCCTATCCCAGTCTGCTGTCGCCACTTGCTTCAAGATGTCCACCATTGTTCCTGTAGCCAAGAAAGCAAAGGTAACTGAACTAAAATGACTATTGCCCCGTAGCACTCACTTCTGTCATCATGAAGTGCTTTGAGAGGCTAGCTAAGGATCACATCACCTCCACCCTACCTGACAACCTAGACCCATTTAAATTTGCTTACCGCCCCAATAGATCCACAGACAATGCAATCGCCATCGCACTGCTCTGTCCCATCATGACAATAGGAATACCTATGTAAGAATGCTGTTCATTGACTATAGCTCAGCTTTCAACTCCATAGTACCCTCCAAGCTCATCATTAAGCTTGAGACCCTGGGCATGAACACCGCCCTGTGCAACTGGGTCCTGGACTTCCTGACGGGGCAACCCCAGGTGGTGAAGGTAAGAAACAACACCTCTATTTTGTTGATCCTCAATACTGGGGCCCCACAAGGATGCGTGCTCAGCCCACTCCTGTACTCCCTATTCACCCATGACTGCGTGGCCACACACGCCTCCAACTCAATCATCAAGTTTGCATCAGGCATAACAGTAGTAGGCTTGATTACCAACAATGACGAGACAGCCTACAGGGAGGTGGTGAGGGCCCTGGGAGATTGGTGCCAGGAAAATAACCTCTCCCTCCACGTCAACAAAACAAAGGAGCTGATTGTGTACTTCAGGAAACAGCAGAGGCAGCACAAGCCTATCCACATCAATGGAACCGCAGTGGAGAAGGTGGAAGCTTCAAGTTCCTCGGCGTACACATCACTGACAAACTGAAATGGTCCACCCACACAGACAGTGTGATGAAGGCGCAACAGCGCCTCTACAACCTCAGGAGGCTGAATAAACTTGTCTTGGACCCTAAAACCCTCACAAACTTTTACAGATGCACAATTGTGAGCATCCTGTCGGGCTGTATACCCGCCTGGTACGGCAACTGCCCCGCCAGCAACCGCAGGGCTCTGCAGAGGGTAGTGCTGTCTGCCCAAAGCATCACCAGGGGAAAACTACCTGCCCTCCAGGACACCTACAGCACCTCAATATCACAGGAAGGCCAAAAAGATAATCAAGGACATCAACCATCTGAGCCACGGCCTGTTCACCCCGCTATCATCCAGAAGGCGAGGTCAGGTGCATCAAAGCAGCTGGGACAGGGAGACTGAAAAACAGCTTCAAGCTCAAGGCCATTAGACTGTTAAACTAGCCAGCTTCCACCCGGTTACTCAACCCTGCACCTTAGAGGCTGCTACCCTATATACATAGACTTGGAATCACTAGCCACTTTAATATTGGAACACTAGTCACTTTAATAATGTTTACATACTGCTTTACTCATCTCATATGCATTAACTGTATTCTATTCTACTGTATTTTAGTCAATCTAATATTTATATATTTCTTAATTACATTACTTTACTTTTAGATTTGTGTGTATTGTTGTCATGAGACATTAAGGGTTAAATAAACATAATGAATGGAGGTAATTCTTTCAATCTCTTTACTTAGACATGGCTTTGAGTAAAGCCAGTGTGCAGATGACTCAACAATATACATGTCAGCTACTACAACGACTGAAATGACTGCAACACTTAAAGAGCTGCAGTTGGTTTGAGAATGGGTGGCAAGGGATAAGTTAGTCCTACATATTTCAAAAACTAAAAGCATTGTATTTGGGACAAATCATTCACCAAGCCCTAAACCTCAACTACATCTCGTAATGAATAATGTGAAAATTGAGCAATTTGAGGTGACTAAACTGCTTGGAGTAACCCTGGATGGTAAACTGTCATGGTCAAACCATACTGACACAACAGTAGCTAAGACGGGGAGAAGTCTGTCTATCATAAAGTGCTGGGCAGCTTTATTAACAGCACTATCAAAGAGGCAGGTCCTACAGGCTCTAGTCTTGTCGCACCTGGACTACAGTTCAGTCGTGTGGTCAGGTGCCACAAAGAGGGACTTAGGAAAATTGCAATTGGCTCAGAACAGGGCAGCACGGCTGGCCCTTGAATGTACACAGAGAGCTAACATTAAATATATTCATGTCAATCTCTTCAGGCTCAGAGTGGAGAAGAGGATGACTTCATCACTACTTGTATTTGTGAGTGGTATTGCCACCAGAGGTCACTTCACAGTCCCCAAGTCCAGAACAGACTGTGAGAGGTGCACAGTACTACATAGAGTAACACCCTGATCTGGTTCACCTGTCCTTCTGATTGTCTCCACCCCCTCCAGGTGTCGCTTATTATCCCCAGTGTATTTATCCCTGTGTTTTCTGTCTCTCTGTGCCAGTTCGTCTTGTTTACCAAGCCAAAATGCATTTTTCCTTGCTGTTATTTTTCCCAGTCTGTTTGCTTCTAGTCCTCCTGGTTTCGACCCTTGCCTGTCCTGACTCCGAACCCGCCTGCCTGACCACTCTGCCTGTTCTGACTACCAGCCTTGTCACGACTTCCACCGAAGTTGGCTCCCCTGTTCGGGCGGTGCTCCGCGGTTGTCGTCACTGTCCTACTAGCCGCTACCGATCCCTTTTTCGTTTGTCGGTTGGTTTTGTCTTATTAGTTTCACCTGTGTGTATTTTGGTTTAATTAGCTTCCCTATATGTAGTAGTTTGACCTGCCCTTTTGTGCGGGATTGTTTTTTGTTACTCTGTTGGTTTTGGTTTCATGTTTGTATTCTCCGGACTGTTTGGTCCTGTGTTTGGGCTGGTCTGTTTTATGCGCCCTGTATGTTGGCGTTACCGTTTTTTGCCGGAGAATAAATGACAATTTACCGAACCCTGCTCTCTGCGCCTGATTCCAACCCACCACTCCTAGTAGGCTGTGACAAGCCTGCCTATCCCCTTGTACTGTCTCGGACCTGGTTTCTGACCCCTGCCTGGCCTGACCTCGAGACTGCCTATCGTCTGGTACTGTTTGGACTCTCGCCTGTCCCCGACCTGCCTATGCCTTCTCCCTTTGTCATAATAAATATCGGGGCTCTACCATCTTCCTCCTGTGTCTGCATTTGGGTCTCGCCTTGTGCCCTTATACATACATACATGGAACTTTATTCCACATCAGGGGTAACGGATGTAGGCTTGCGTGTGATGCAAGCAGTAGAATCAGATTTAAAAAGATAGAAATACACCTTATGGAATTAGCGGGGACTGTGAAGCAACACCCACATAGGCACAGACACATACACACTATACATACATGTACACATGGATTTTGTGTTGTAGATATGTGGTAGTGGAGTAGGGGCCTGAGGGCACACACTTAGTGTGTTGTGAAACCTGTTATAAATGTATTCTATTTTTTTTTTAATGTATAACGGCCTTCATTTTTCCGGACCCCAGGAAGAGTAGCTGCTTAATGGGGATCCATAATAAATGCAAATACAAATGACTGTGCTATTGTACCCAGGGGTGACACAACATGGGAATAACACACACGCAAGAAACAAACAACTTCCTTTAGCTTCAGTCCCGTCATGCTTGACAAAACACAATCTAATCGCGTCCAGAGAAAATTCTCTGTGATGTACAGAATACAACAAAGGAGAACAAGATGAAAAGGTTTACATTATGTATTGGGAATGATTGATCTTTGTTACTCTCCTACCCCAATCATGGGTGACCCAATCTTCAAATCCTTTTGAAATTATTTGCGCAAAGGTTTGACCCAGAATCGTTGTAAAGTTTAAATGATTTCAACGGGCGAGTGCAGCTCCATCAACCCCAAAGCCTTGTGCATGCATGCCGTTTAGTAACACACAAGCCTACAATCTGGCAGCCCAATAGAGAGCAATAGTAATGTCGTCTTTTTAT
Organism: Oncorhynchus mykiss; assembly: GCF_057628025.1. Lineage (NCBI taxonomy): Eukaryota > Metazoa > Chordata > Actinopteri > Salmoniformes > Salmonidae > Oncorhynchus > Oncorhynchus mykiss. The sequence goes on along the minus strand of NC_143043.1, from coordinate 6,176,064 downwards.
AGGCACTAATAACTCCGCCATGGCTCGTTGGTCAAAGCCTATGGGGAAGTTGTTTTTTTTTCATAAACGGAAAACAAAAAAATCTGTGGTAAACAGGGGTTCTTATTCGTTTTGTTCTATGAGATCATCTTCATCAGCTCACGTTACTTTTTGTGAATTTTGAAGCATTTATATAATCAAAACCAGCACATGAAGGCTTCATAATTCATAGGCGTAAATATTGTGAAAGGCTTATCAGAGCAGACAAACTGGACTACTCGTCTGGGCTCTTTTCCGAGCTCGTTTCCATGGCGACGGCCTCGTAGCAGCGGTCCGCCGTCGCGTGATCTGGCGAGCGGTTCATGGGAAGCTCATAACCTTTCATCGCAGAGCTCACGCGCTTGCGATTGTGAGCGCCTGGCTGGTAGAGCTGCATGGCAGGCCGGTCCTGTATGGAGCGAAAGAGGCAGAAACACAGGAGAGAGATCTCGGTTACAATAACAGCACAAACTCACTGTTAACACAAAATGGGTGCTAAACTATACTATAATTTACTGGACACAGATTGACAAGTCCTGGACTAAAAAGCAATCTCAATGGAGATTCTACATTGCGCTTTCTTTTAATTCCAGAGGCCATATCCTCAAAGCATCTCAGAGTAGAAAATTGGTCTTGAGTCAGTGGTTCCTGCGCCACATTCACAAGCTTTGGGGTTGTAAGAATGTTTTGATGTTTCTATTCAGCACATTTATTGAATATGAAATACAGAAATATCTCATTTACATAAGTATTCAACACCTCTGATACAATACTTTGTAGAATCACCGTTGGCAGCGTTTATAGCTGTGAGTGTTTCTGGGTAAGTCTCTAAGAGCTTTCTACATCTGGATAGTGTTAGAATCACCTTTGGCAGTGTTTATAGCTGTGAGTGTTTCTGGGTAAGTCTCTAAGAGCTTTCTACATCTGGATAGTGTTAGAATCACCTTTGGCAGCGTTTATAGCTGTGAGTGTTTCTGGGTAAGTCTCTAAGAGCTTTCTACACCTGGATAGTGTTAGAATCACCTTTGGCAGTGTTTATAGCCGTGAGTGTTTCTGGGTAAGTCTCTAAGAGCTTTCTACATCTGGATAGTGTTAGAATCTCCTTTGGCAGCGTTTATAGCTGTGAGTGTTTCTGGGTAAGTCTCTAAGAGCTTTCTACATCTGGATAGTGTTAGAATCACCTTTGGCAGCGTTTATAGGTGTGAGTGTTTCTGGGTAAGTCTCTAAGAGCTTTCTACATCTGGATAGTGTTAGAATCTCCTTTGGCAGCGTTTATAGCTGTGAGTGTTTCTGGGTAAGTCTCTAAGAGCTTTCTACATCTGGATAGTGTTAGAATCTCCTTTGGCAGCGTTTATAGCTGTGAGTGTTTCTGGGTAAGTCTCTAAGAGCTTTCTACACCTGGATAGTGTTAGAATCACCTTTGGCAGTGTTTATAGCCGTGAGTGTTTCTGGGTAAGTCTCTAAGAGCTTTCCAGATCTGGATAGTGTTAGAAACACCTTTGGCAGCGTTTATAGCTGTGAGTGTTTCTGGTTAAGTCTCTAAGAGCTTTCTACATCTGGATTGTGTTAGAATCACCTTTGGCAGTGTTTATAGCCGTGAGTGTTTCTGGTTAAGTCTCTAAGAGCTTTCCAGATCTGGATAGTGTTAGAAACACCTTTGGCAGTGTTTATAGCCGTGAGTGTTTCTGGTTAAGTCTCTAAGAGCTTTCTACACCTGGATAGTGTTAGAATCACCTTTGGCAGTGTTTATAGCCGTGAGTGTTTCTGGTTAAGTCTCTAAGAGCTTTCCAGATCTGGATAGTGTTAGAAACACCTTTGGCAGTGTTTATAGCCGTGAGTGTTTCTGGTTAAGTCTCTAAGAGCTTTCCAGATCTGGATAGTGTTAGAAACACCTTTGGCAGTGTTTATAGCCGTGAGTGTTTCTGGGTAAGTCTCTAAGAGCTTTCTACATCTCGATTGTGCAACATTTGCCTATTATTATTCTCCAAATTCTTCAAGCTCTGTCAAATTGGTTGTTGATCATTGCTAGACAACCATTTTCAGGTCTTGCCATAGATTTTCAAGTAGATTCAAGTCAAAACTGTTACTCGGCCACTCAGGAACATTCACTGTCCACTTGATAAGCAACTCTTTGTGTTTTAGGTTATTGTCCTGCTGAAAGGTGGAATTCATCTCCCAGTGTCTCATGGAAAGTAGACTGAACCATGATTTCCTATAGGATTTCGTCTGTGCTTAGCTCCATTCCATTTTTCTTTTATCCTGAAAAACTCCCCAGTCCTTAACGATTACAAGCATACCCATAACATGATGCAGCCAACACTATGCTTAAAAATATGGAGAGTGGTACTCAGAAATGTATTGTATTGGATTTGCCCCAAACATAACACTTTGTATTCAGGACAGAAAGTAAATAGCTTTCCCACATGTCTTGCAGTACTTCAGTGCCTTATTGCAACCAGGATGTTTTGGAATATTTTTGTTCTGTCATTCTGTCAATTAGGTTAGTATTGTGGAGTAACTACAATGTTGTTGATCCATCCAAATGTTTCTCCTATCACAGCCATTAAACTTGGAAACAGTTTTAATGTCACCATTGGCCTCATGGTGAAATCGCTGAGTGGTTAGGAAGGATGGCTATAATCTTTGTAGTGACTGGGTGTATTGATACACCATCCAAAGTGTAATTAATAACTTCACCATGTTCAAAGGGATATTCAGTGTCTTTATTTTTTATTTTTTTTACCCATCGACCAATAGGTGCCCTACTTTGCAGGGCATTGGAAAACCTCCCTGGTCTTTGTGGTTGAATCTGTGTTTGAATTTCACTTCTCAATTGAGTGATCTTTGCAGATTATTACATGTACAGAGATGAGGTAGTCATGCAAAAATAATGTTAAACGCTGTTATTGCACACATAGTGAGTCCAACGTATTATGTGAGTCGTTAAGCACATTTTTACATTTCAACTTATTTAGGCTTGCCATAACAAAGGGGTTGAATACTTATTCACTCAAGACATTTCATCTTTCCATTTTTCATTGATTTGAGAGAGAAAAATATTTAAAAACACAATTCCACTTTGGCATTATGGGGTATTGTGTGTAATCTATTTCAAATTCAGGCTGTAACACAACAAAATGTGTAAAAATACATGGGGTGTGAATACTGTCTGAAGGCACTGCATAACCACATAGACAGATAAATAGTCACAGATTTTTCATTTTTGATTATTCAATTTCCCCACATCATGTTACTTCAAGTTATCCCTTTGGAGCGCAATAACACATTGTAAAACAATAGGCCTAAATTGGCCATACCTATAAGTTGAGCAATTTAAAGGCATCTAGGGCCTATGTTAATTAACTTTGATTATGTTTAATGAAAATTATAGACCCTTGAAAAGTTTTATGTAACATTATCAGCAAGTGATTTGATGCCAACTGTACTGAAAGGGGACAAAAATAAAATGCAACCTGTCTCGGAGTTTACCGTAAGAGGCCATTGTTTTTTTGTGCTAGTTCTGTATAGTACAATATATTTATTTTAATCTTTGAGAATGGAACTGTCTACACTGAGTGTACAAAACATTAAGAACACCGGCTCTTTCCATGACAAACTAACGAGGTGAATCCAGGTGAAAGATATGATCCCTTATTGATGTCACTTGATAAATCCACTTCAATCAGTGTAGATGAAGGGGAGGAAACAGGTTAAAGAAGGATTTTTAAGCATTGAGACAATTGAGAAATGGATTGTGTATGGGTGCCATTCAGAGGGTGTAAGGGTGCCATTCAGAGGGTGAATGGGCAAGAGTTACAGGGTATGGTAGTAGGTGCCAGGGGCACCGGTTTGTGTCAAGAACTGCAACGCTGCTGGGTTTTACACGCTCAACAGTTTTCCGTGTGTATCAAGAATGGTCCACCACCCAAAGGATCTCCAGCCAACTTGACACAACTGTGGGAAGCATTGGAGTCAACATGGGCCACCATCGCTGTGGACTGCTTTCGACTCCTTGTAGAGTCCATGCCCCGCTAAATTGAGGTTGTTCTGGGGGCAAAATGGGGGGTTCAACTCAATATTAGGAAGGTGTTTTTAATGTTTTGTACACTCAATGTATATTCATTTATCTTTATGTCATTGAAAATGGAGCCTCCAAAAGATGCGGTGGGATGCCTTCACTTATTTCAGTAGTAAAGCCGGGTAGTGTACCTGGGTAAAAGAAAAAAAAAATCTCCTAATTTCAACATTTCCATAAAGAGCACACGTTCAACTTAATAAAAACATGTTTTACCATCTCAAGAAAAATACTATAGCAAGTGTTTATTAAGGACCAAATAAAGTAACAGGGTTGATTGTAACAGGGTTCATGATTTAATCTTAAATCAGCCATAAATCCCCTTGTGACAGGGGTAATGGAAGCTTGTTGTGTGCAACAGGGAGGGGCAATTGACTAAATGCAAGCTTCACAAAACAATTGAAATTTGTTAAAACATTTGTAGCCTGTCTTCCGATGTATGGGTAACAGGGGTGATGTGTTTTGTTCGTCCCACTCAGATTTCCACCACAAAACACTAGAAAATGGCCAAAAAGAGTAGAACCAGCTCACCTGCTTTTACACTACGATTCGACAATTATCTGTTCAATGTTTCTATGGAATTTTTACAAAATGTTTAAAGGAATAGTTTGGCCATATTAAAACAACAGTTCAGTTCACATAAAAGGGTTGACCTTAAAACGAGGGACATTTTGGGGTTAAGCGGGTTACAATGTTCCTAGAAGTAACAGGATGCACAGAGGGAAAGGTCAAAATTCAGAATTTTGGCACTTTAGCAAGTCTTCATTCATATTAAAAATCAGATTTACTGAATTTTCCATGTGGTTTTTATTAAAAGTAACTTAATTTAATATAATTGGCTTTTTAAAGTTCAAATTGGTGCACAATTTCTACTTAAAATGTCAAAGGGACGCAAAACACACTTTTTTTGTGGTACGATCTAACAATAGAAAGGCTACTAGTAAGACTAGTAACCTCACTCACTATAAAAAAACTAGGTGTACTAGCAGATTTTCAAATATGCCACCTATGTAGAAAGGACCAAAGGGTAGAAGAGTAGCTATACATCTATACTTTGGTGCACCATCCCACTACCTTGTGTGCCCCTCCTCATCCCCAATGTAGAAAGGCTAGCTGACTATACCTTGTTTGGCAGAGCCCCTCGTATCTGGTGTGGCCCCTCTGACTGGGACGTCCTTCTGTCCTGATAGGCTAACACAGACTGAGAGACACAGGCCTGGATCAATGGGGGTTACATACAAATATGTCCTATGTCAAGGTATTTATACATGTGAGTTTGTATGTATGTGTGTTATTATGTGTAGTGCACATGTACTGCAATTCTCACTGTTTTTAACACAATGTATGATGACTGTACCTTTGATCATCTTTAGCTTGTAAATCTTTCATCTCGTGGACAATAAAGTTATATTGAAATATACATGTCTCCACTTCCCTGCAACAGTATAGCACTGTCTGTTTGCACAGCTGATGAAACACAGACTAGGTTGTACAAGCAGTGTGACAAGCAGCTGGAAATGTGTGAGGTAGGGTTGTACCGTAAAAAAACAGAATATATCACAACGACATAAAACAACCTTTACTTGAAAATATTTTTAAAAAATCGGTTTAACGACTGGTTGAAATCCTCAAAGAATTCCAAAGGACTCAAACCATGCAACAATACTTGTTATATTGTACTTTCAGGAATAATTACACAATAATAAAGGTGTAACCTACTTATATTATCATTGTTCTTTAAATAAAAATCAACCACAAAACAACAACCTACCTCTCTTGCTCACCTTGTCGCTCACCTTGTTCCGGACGCGGTCCTTCCTGCTACCGCCAATGTCCTCTCTGACCTCCTTGCCCACCTTGTCGCACGTGTCGTAGGAGTAGGAGCTGAGGTATTGGCCATCTTTCTTTGCCCGGTCCTGGCAGTAGCCTTTACCCCACTTGGTATCCTCCTTGCACCGCATGGACTTGTCGAACTCGTAGTGGTGGCGCTGTCGTTTCCTCTCCTCGTCTCTTCCTCTGTGGTCTTTGTCTCTCTGCCTGCGGCCGTGCTCCCTCTGCTCCTTATCGCTCTCCATCTGACCCCTAGTGGCAGGAAAGGGAAGCACAGTTAGACTGGTTATGACTAGGGCTGTGACGGTCATTACATTTTGTCAGCTGGTTATTGTCATGCAAAAGCCTGAACTTAGCTGAATGAAATTGTAACGGCAGATCTCCTCTTCGTCTGAAGAAGAGTAAGGATCGGACCAAGATGCAGCGTGGTAAGTGTTCATGATGATTACTTTAATAAATAAACTGAACACTATGAAAAAACAAAACAATAAACGTGAACATGAAATGAAACCGAAACAGTACTGTGTGGCGACAAACACTGACACGGAAACAAACACCCACAAACCAACAGTGAAACCCAGGCTACCTAAGTGTGATTCTCAATCAGAGACAACTAACGACACCTGCCTCTGATTGAGAACCATACTAGGCCGAAACAGAAACCAAACAGACTGCCCACCCCAACTCACGCCCTGACCATACAAAATAAAGACAAAACAAAGGAAATACAGGTCAGAATGTGACAGAAATAGAAAGGAGATTTTTCCCATTCCGGAGAAAGTGTGCATATGTTGTGGCTATGTTGAGTGTAAAAGTGGTCCTATACATTACATTTAGAGTTAGTTGGCAACTTTAGTTGTGAATGATACTTACCTTAGAATGTCATAGAAATCAAAAAACATATGGGGTGCATGATGCGACTACAGGATATTGATGATTTGAGAAAGTCGCAGAAAAAGCTTGCTCTCTGTTCCTCGCCTCAGGCTGCACAACTGTTCTCTCATCAAGTGATCATATTTTCACCCATCAGACTATTCTCAATTGAATCTGGTCTTTACTAATATGTCAAATTAGTCTCAATTTTAGAATGGCCCATTGAGCAGGGACAGGGGGGAAAACACGTCATCCACACTCCAATAGCGAAAAGTGGCCACGCGTTTTCCCCCCTGTCCGTTTTTCAGTTACGCCGGATAGGCTACTTGGTTAATTGGGTTTTGTAGTGGAGCTAGGCGTAATATGAGCAGCTGAGAAATAAATACAAGAACCCTTATTTCACTCCACATATCAACCACTGTTTGAGGATCATTCACTCGCTACACAACGGGCGATTTTCTGGATGCCACAGGCTCAAACTCTATTCCTGCAGCTACCCAATGCTTCATTTGGAAAACCAAATGAAATCTGTCGGTAACAATGATAGTAACATGTTTTCACAACAACACATATTTCACTGAACTGTTGTCATCCCCTCTGCACGCTTGAGAAAGGAATAAACGAGAGGAGCAGATGGAAACGACTGGTGGTGAGATATTTTGTAGCTAAAGGTAACGTTAATATGTCAGCCTATTAATTATGAAAAAAAAAAAAATCCCTATTACTAGGCTATTCAAAATCATATACAAATTTACCACAACTGTAAGACCCCCTGCACAATCAATGAACCAACAACATCGCCTAGGGGTATACATTCTCTCCTAGACTCCTGGATATACATTTTGGAGTGTAGCATGAGGTAACCCAGACCATCCAGTTTGCATAATAATACAATGTGTTTAATTTTGGAGTAGGCCTAAAGGCTAGACCAATTATGTACCAAAGACACATTAAATCAGTTTAGTTGTATGTTCTTCTGCCATGCGTAATATGCAGTAGGCTATGTATTGTATAAAAGCACAATCATTATTTTCATTCAGGGTTTTTTCCCGAGCTTGGCCTCTTATGCATATGAATAAGCTCTAATATGCATGTGGTTGTTTTGAATTAATCATCACCTTAGAAGGCGTTGTCCATTTTGTTAGGCTTTGAAACAACATCCGCAATGACCGACCATGTTTTTCACTCAGTTTCAACCTGCTGTTGAACTTCTTTCTTCAAATGTATCATCACAGTGGGGTGAGTTTTGAAAGCATGACATTGTTTTGATGATAAGTGTTATGTGATTTTCAATTTCATTTGCATTGATGTCAGAGTGTTTAAAGGGACAATAGACCCCTGAGTACCAGGCCATTAGCCACCTAATGTTCGTTAGGGTACTACCAACACATGACCTGAGTGCATAAAAGGAGATTACCGTGACTCAACAGTCACTGTATAATTTTACTGCGGTCATGACTCATGACTGCCAGTGTGGCGTTAATAAGAACACTGCAACAGCCCTAGGTATGAGACTGGAGGGGTGTGGTATCAGCTTATGACCAGGCCTTGGCTAGAAACATTGGTTTTGTCACAAAGCTGTAAAGGCTTCAGGTTGGTCAAAGCCAAATGTGGCATCCACTGTGATAAGGATAGAAAACTCACAGTATAGAAGAAATCTCGTCCTTTACCACTAGCTAACTTCAATTTGGGTTTCTCATAACTGAGAAAAACAAAGCATCAGAGACTGATATAAAACAAAAATATCATGAATAGTGCATTAAAAGCTCCTTACGGGTCCTTGATTTCCTTTGACTTCATGTGTCCACTGGGTTTGTCCCACTTGGCCCTCTCTGTGTCCCCACTGTCTCCTTTGTCCTTGAGCCTGTCAGAGTCCACATCATCGTCCCAGTCACTCTTCTTCAGGAGCTGAGGCAAGCCCAAAACACACTTAGTACCCAACAACTACCAACAGTTATTAACAAAACAGTCACTAACTATAAAATCTGGTCACAGCCTTAACTCTGGGTACCGAAATTACTGTCTATCTGACTAATAGTTACGACTAACAAAATCCAGCTCACAAAGAGCTTCCTAAAAGCTTTCATTTGGTGAATGTGCATATACCACTCAAAACGGGACACGTTCCTGAAAACTAGGTGGATGTCGTGCGCCACTAGAGACCCATTTGAACATATATTTTTTTATTTTGATCTAAATGTGTTTTTTTTGGCAGAAATGCCTTCTGGAACATGTGGACTTTCATATGCCTTAATAAAAAACATGCATGCCATCTGTAAATACAAATAAAATTGTTAAATCACGAGCCAAGTCGGTTTAGCCACAGAAAAAGTTGGCAACCTTCCAGCTAGCCATGATTGGCTGAGATAATGAGTGTGTTGGACATGCCAAGAGAGGAGTTCAGATTGGTCTGCCATGTAGCACGCTTCTGTCTATAACATGAGCTGGTCAGTATGGGTAAATATTCCTTTCTAAGATGTCTTTTTTGAAAGATATCACATAATATAACTACATAAATGTTGCTCTCCACTTTCTGAAGGACCGAGTTTTGAAATCAGTGGAATTAGAGTATGATAGCTAAGGAGATGAGGAAATTCTGGCGTTTGTTTGCAAATATGCAGACTGAGTCAAAAAGAGAACACTGAGAAGGCTGTTGTATAAAACACCTTTCTCCGGATTACATCTTCAAACAATTTATTAAAATATATATATTTTTTTGTACACTGCTCAAAAAAATAAAGGGAACACTTAAACAACACAATGTAACTCCAAGTCAATCACACTTCTGTGAAATCAAACTGTCCACTTAGGAAGCAACACTGATTGACAATAAATTTCACATGCTGTTGTGCAAATGGAAGACACAACAGGTGGAAATTATAGGTAATTAGCAAGACAGCCCCAATAAAGGAGTGGTTCTGCAGGTGATCACCACAGACCACTTCTCAGTTCCTATGCTTCCTGGCTGATGATTTGGTCACTTTTGAATGCTGGCGGTGCTTTCACACTAGTGGTAGCATGAGACGGAGTCTACAACCCACACAAGTGGCTCAGGTAGTGCAGCTCATCCAGGATGGCACATCAATGCGAGCTGTGGCAAGAATGTTTGCTGTGTCTGTCAGCGTAGTGTCCAGAGCATGGAGGCGCTACCAGGATACAGGCCAGTACATCAGGAGACGTGGAGGAGCCCGTAGGAGGGCAACAACCCAGCAGCAGGACCGCTAGCTCAGCCTTTGTGCAAGGAGGAGCAGGAGGAGCACTGCCAGAGCCCTGCAAAATGACCTCCAGCATGCCACAAATGTGCATGTATCTGCTCAAACGGTCAGAAACAGACTCCATGAGGGTGCTATGAGGGCCCGACGTCCACAGGTGGGGGTTGTGCTTACAGCCCAACACCGTGCAGGATGTTTGGCATTTGAGAGAACACCAAGATTGGCAAATACGCCACTAGCGCCCTGTGCTCTTCACAGATGAAAGCAGGTTCACACTGAGCACATGTGACAGACGCGACAGTCTGGAGACGCCGTGGAGAACGTTCTGCTGCCTGCAACATCCTCCAGCATGACCGGTTTGGCGGTGGGTCAGTCATGGTGTGGGGTTGCATTTCTTTGGGGGGCCGCACAGGCCTCCATGTGCTCGCCAGAGGTAGCCTGACTGCCATTAGGTACCGAGATGAGATCCTCAGACCCCTTGTGAGACCATATGCTGGTGCGGTTGGCCCTGGGTTCCTCCTAATGCAAGACAATGCTAGACCTCATGTGGCTGGAGTGTGTCAGCAGTTCCTGCAAGAGGAAGGCATTGATGCTATGGACTGGCCCGCCCGTTCCCCAGACCTGAATCCAATTGAGCACATCTGGGACATCATGTCTCGCTCCATCCACCAACGCCACGTTGCACCACAGACTGTCCAGGAGTTGGCGGATGCTTTAGTCCAGGTCTGGGAGGAGATCCCTCAGGAGACCATCCGCCACCTCATCAGGAGCATGCCCAGGCATTGTAGGGAGGTCATACAGGCACGTGGAGGCCACACACACTACTGAGCCTCATTTTAACCTGTTTTAAGGACATTACATCAAAGTTGGATCAGCCTGTAGTGTGGTTTTCCACTTTAATTTTGAGTGTGACTCCAAATCCAGACCTCCATGGGTTGATAAATTTGATTTCCATTGATAATTTTTGTGTGATTTTGTTGTCAGCACATTCAACTATGTAAAGAAAAAAGTATTTAATAAGAATATTTCATTCATTCAGATCTACGATGTGTTATTTTAGTGTTCCCTTTATTTTTTTGAGCAGTGTATATATATATTTTTCTATATACCCTTTTCTCCCCAATTTCATGGTATCCAATTGCCTTAGACCACTACGCCACTCGATAGACGCAGCTGGTAAATTCGCTCTGGCTATCTACTCCGATTTCAGAACACTCACGTCTGAGTGTGCCAGAGCGCAGAATAACTGACGATTTGTGAACACTCAACACCTGTTGAATATGGCCGGTGTCAGCAAATGTTGGCAAAAAAAAACTTATTTAAATTGTTGCCAACAGCACAGTTGCAGTAACTAACTCTCCGGATAACATAAAAAAGCCTAACCAGCTCTGCTAGAGTTAGAGTGAAAAGCTCTGAATATATGAACGGACAATCTGGCAATGCTCTTAGTTTACGAATACCCAGAGCGCACTCTGAGCACACTCTGGCACCCCAGATTAAATTTACGACACACCCGGTAGGATAAACCAACCTTCAGTCTTGAAATCTTTAGTTGTTTAGTATATGGCCTCACATGTGAATCCTTAAAGTGATGGGTGGGGCTAAAGGTTAGAGGGTGTGAACGATGCTAAATGGGTGTAGACAAAGTTGAGCTCTCCACTAGGTGTACCAAAACATTCAAGGGCCATTTTCTCAAAAGGGAGGTTACAAGTTTATCAACTTTCATAGCAGAATTACGTTAACCATTGTTCCTCAACTGTAGTGTATGATATATCATTTTCTAGCTCTGTGTCTCTACTTTTATCCAATGTAAAAAACACAATATAAAATGTTAGTACATAAGACAGAATCGAATGGGTCGGTCACAAATGTTCTTTGGTTTTAACTTTGTGTCAACAAAACCAGTGACCACCTTGATCTTGATCTCCTTCTCCGATAGTTTCTTCTGTTTATCTGCCTCCTTGCGTTTGCGTCTCTCCTCCTCCCTCCGTTTCCTCTTCTCCTCCTCCCTCTGCCGTTTCTTCTCCAGCTCCCTGCGTCGACGCTCCTCTCTCTTCTCCTCTCTTATCCTCTACAGAGAAATTACATCTTATTTTGAGAGTTGATCTACATCTGGATAGGAGTCCACAAAGGGCAACAGTAATGCATTATTTCTCACTGTTACATTACTCTTACGTGCTTCTCAAGTTTCTTATTCTTGATGTACTCCAGAAGAGGTGTTGTTCTTTTGGCTGAAATTCAATCAGATATAATGTAAAGTCAGATTGATTGATTGCCTGACTTATTGGTTGATAGACAGACAGACTGACTGACTGACTGATCCAATACCTATGAGTTTCTTTGTCTTGGCCTCTATCTCTCCCAGCAGGGTTTCGGGGTTAGCCATGGACTTCTCCTCATCACAGGAGTAGTTCTCCAGAAACCGCCGGTACTCTGGGTCTGCAAGGGGGAGAAGGGTAAGGATGAGTCAAGAAGAGGGAGGATGTCAAATCAGTCACTTTGTTACAAAAGGATGTAGTGGTAAAGAAAAATGTGGGTAAAGATTGAGTTTAAAAGCTCAAGATGACAGGCGGTAACGTTATTGGGTGGGGCCACGCTAATGGTGATTGACATAATAGCTGCGTATCTCTATTCACAAAATAGAAAAGTATAGAAAAGTATGTTACGGTTATCCTTCACTGTATCCCAATTTGCCCAAGATAAAAATACAGATATTTCTGCGCATTTTTACATAGCTGAGTGCCAACTCCACTGTGCTCAGTGCTGCGCTGCCGCTCCCCGCTCCTTGATCATATTGTAAAAAAACTGTTTGAACTATTGCATTCCCTCAGTAGGCTATTAACAAGGTTGAGGAGTAAAGGATTACATGTAATCTGTTACATGTAAGGGATTACAAAAAACTAACAGTAATCTGTTACATTACCAGCAAAAAGATAGTAATCAGATTACACACACTTTTGAAAAACTATATTTTAAAAAACAATTATTAATTTAACCTTTATTTAACTTGGCAAGTCAGTTAAGAACTTAAGAACAAACTCTTATTTGATTTACTTTGAGGATTACTTTTAAATTCAGAAAGGATGTTTGCGAGAAAAAAAAACATATTTGACACTTCTCTGTTTTCTCAATGACATTCAAATCAGCATTGAAAAAAGACGCAAGTTCAAGTTTGTTCCACCTGAGCAAGTTTGACCACAAGTCAGAGACCACTTTGATGACACACCAAATGAGTTTGATGGATCGCTGGAAAAGAGCAGGAATGTGCTTTTGTAGACTACAGTTCAAGCTATGTCTTCCAATGGTGCGACTGCTGTTGGCATCCAAAGATTATCCAACTTGAATAAACGCTTGGAGGTAAGGATGACAGTAGTAGTGTAGTCTACGGCGATACGGATATCACTTATTATTGATATCTACATAGGGCATTGATGTGAATCACACTGCTGCTCTCTCATTTAGCTATTTGCACCTTACAGATTGTGGTTGTTCTGGATGGCTGTTCCCAAATCTAAATGTGTATTTGAACCCAATAATGGTTGAATTCAAGAACTTTACCCTGCCTATCAATCATTGTTTTTTAAACTAGAGGACAGCCAGTGAAAAATGCACTCTTGCAACAGCTGCATAGTGCGGATCCCAGCCTATGGAATAAAAGTGGGGCTTTTATTGCTCAATCTAATTCATGCTGATAAAATAAAAAAATCCATAGGCCTAATGGACACATGCTCAAACTCGCACACTTGTAATAGACTTACAGGGGCAATCTGTAGTTGCTACATCCATTTTTGGATTTAAAAATTATATATATTACACATACACATCCATTGATTCTTGAAGAATAGAACGTAGAAATGCCTCATGAGCTTAGTTCAACTGTCACACTCCACGAGAACCCAACATATAAGCTTATCCAGTGTTTGTAAAACATGGTAAATGTAAACAAACACTGTATAGCCTCATAACAAGGTTAAAACAATAATTTTGATATCATGAGGTATGGTTACATTTCTCCACACCCATCCCTCAGCTTTTTACCAAAACAGAGGCGGGGCACCCCATTTGGTTATTGTTTCATATATTGATTCGGCCTTTAAACAGCTGCATATTATCAAAATATCAACGTTTCACCACCAACAAAAAGGTAAACAATAGGCCTATAGCAAATGCCGCATATGGCATTCCTTTTTCACATGTAAATAGCACTTTCAGTAGTGCTCAAAGCATGCCATTCCATGAGCGCAGCATTTATTTTTCAACTCGAATCAATGAGCCCAATCAGTCCTCCATGACAACAAAATCATAAACAACAGAGCACGGCTGGTTAATAAGTCCTTAGTTGAAATGACTGGAATTCTGGTAGACTTTGGTTTTTAATGTAAATATCTCATTTAATCGTATTATTATTTGTAGTAGAAAGTGATGGGTTCGAAGAAGCCGACACAACCAACCCATAAAGTACAATTTAACATCCATATACAGCCAGCTTTGTAAACTTTAACATTTATTTATCCTGCAATGTTGTTGTTCAATTGGTAACATACATTTTTGTCTTCTTCTGCCTCTTGATGGGAAAGTCATCTAAAAGTAACTGAATGTAATCTGATTACGTTACTGAGTTTGGGTAATCTAAAAGTTAGGTTACTGATGACAGTTTTGGACAGGTAACTTGTAACGGATTACATATAGAAAGTAACCTACCCAACCCTGGCTATTAAGCATAAGCGCAATTTCCAACAAACTACAAAAATAAAATAAAATTCCAACCCAGTAAGCATAAGTAAGTAATGTAAATAAGTAAGCATGTTCCTTTTGCAGGAGGGAAGTAGGCTACATGCAGCTATTTACATGTTTTACACAGAATAGGCCTAAATTCTTGACATGTTCATACAAACTTTGTTGTCAGTATTACAAACATAAGCTTGATACAAACAGGCAGTCTAGCGATTTCATGCTCCTTTTAGCTGCTAAGATACATGCAGTTATTTACTCTTGCCACTATACAGCAGCATACACTGAATGTACAAAGCATTAAGAACACCTTACCCACCCAGCCTACTACCATACCCTGTTCAAAGGCACTTAACTCTTTTGTCTTGCCCATTTACCCTCTGATGGCGTTAGACAACCCCCCTGGTGGAAAGCGGTACCAGCGCCTCCGTATTCCACCCACTCTCGGTGGCGAGGATGCGGAACTCAAGTCAGCCACTGGTCTGAACCCTTGACGGATGTTGAACAGTCGGCTGGCCGCTTCTTGTCCACTGACTGGGTGGTCGAAGACTCTTCGCAGTGAAGGCTAATATGGACCTGCAGAATGGTGGCTGCTGTTCCCACGTCAGGGCCTTGCCCGAGAGTAGAGAGATTATGTAGGCGTTCATGGCCCGTGGTGTGGATGAAGGAGGTGAGGAATCCCTTGTGTCCTCCTGGGTGGCCGTCATACCGCTCAGGGGGCTGGGATCTTGGGTTCCCAGTGCAGTGTTTCTGAAGGAACTATGGAGACGCCTGTAGCCCTGGGTGATGAGACTTGGGCATTGGCTCCTCCTGTGTTGCGGTTGGACTGTGGTTGGAGGGAGCCGGTAAGTGCCCGGAGGGTTTCTGATATCTGGAAGAGTTGTTCTTGCTGCCTCCCCAGCAGTGCTCCTTGGTGGGTTACAACATTCTTGATCTGGGTGATCTCTGCTGGGTCCATGTTATTGGCTGAAGCTTGCTGTGACATGGTGAGGTTGGACCCAGGTGCAGAGAAGAGACCAGACGGGGAATCAGTGGTTAACTTCTTGGATATAGGGGGCGCTATTTTAATTTTTGGATGAAAAACGTTCCCGTTTTATAGATATTTATAGATATATGAGATATTTTGTCACGAAAAGATGCTCGACTATGCATATAATTGACAGCTTTGGAAAGGAAACACTCTGACGTTTCCAAAACTGCAAAGATATTGTCTGTGAGTGCCACAGAACTGATGTTATAGGCGAAACCCAGATAAAAATCCAATCAGGAAGTGCCACATTTGTTTAAACTGCCTCATGCCAATGACTCCTTATATGGCTGTGAAGGAGCTAGGAGTCAGCTTACATTTTCCACGTTTCCCCCAAGGTGTCTACAGCATTGTGTCGTATTTGTAGGCATATCATTGGAAGATTGACCATAAGAGACTACATCTACCAGGTGGTCGCTTGGTGTCATCCGTTGCAATTATTGCGTAATCTCCAGCTGCAGTATTTTTCCGTTTGCTTCTGATGAGAAGACCACTGATAGATTATCGAATAGATATGTGAAAAACACCTTGAGGATTGATTCTAAACAACGTTTGCCATGTTTCTGTCGATATTATGGAGCTAATTTGGAAAAAAGTTTGGCGTTGTAATGACTGAATTTTCTGGGGGTTTTCTTAGCCAAACGTGATGAACAAAACGGAGCGATTTCTCCTACACAAATAATATTTTTGGAAAAACTGAACATTTTCTATCTAACTGAGAGTCTCCTCATTGAAAACATCCGAAGTTCTTCAAAGGTAAATGATTTTATTTGAATGCTTTTCTTGTTTTTGTGAAAATGTGTTGAGTTATTCACAATTTTGAATGAACAAAATGGTTTTATATGTAAGATGGCTAAATAAAGAGCAACATTTTTTATTATTATTATTTGTGCCCTGGTCATATAAGAGCTCTTTGTCACTTCTCACGAGCCGGGTTGTGACAAAAACTCACACTAATTTTTATGTTTAATAAATGTATTGTATAGTGTGTGTGTGGCAGGCTTACGATGATGGCAAAAAAACAACATTTGAGAGTGCGCTGACCCTGATGCTAGAGGGAGTACGTAGCTGGAGGTTGAGTGTTTGAAGGAGTAAGGGTCTATAAAAAGTTTGTCAACCAGTGTTGCAGAGGAAGGTGTGCTACATACCCAGAGCAGACGGGAAATACCAGGGCTCGCCAGTACAAGGGAGACCCTGACGAGCTGTGCAGTTACCTCCCGGCTACCCAGCCACAGTCTGTCACTACCTGCAACCCTCCACTGGGACAACCGTCAGCACCAAATTCAAGCCTTCGTGGACTCCGGGCCGCAGATAATTGCATTAATCAAGACTTCGCCAGAGAATTACCAATCCCCTTCGTGAAATGTCCCATCCCTCTGCAGATTCAAGCCCTCCTAGGGTACCCCTGGCTAGTGCTACATAACCCACTACTCTCCTGTTCCACGGGACACATTCTAGATTGGGGTAAGAACTGTCCCACCTAGAGCCTCACCGCGTCCCCCTGCATCCAGTGAAGACCAAGATTACTCTGCTCTCCCTCCCGAATACTTCAACCTCCAGAAGGCCTTCAGTAAGAGGCAAGTCGCCACCCTCCCTCCTCATCGTCCATACGACTGGGCCGTAGAACGCCTACCCAGCTCCACCCTTCCCTGGGACCGTCTTTACTCCCTCTCAATCCCTGAAGCTGCAGTCATGGACAATTACATCCGGGAGTTGCTGGGAGGCAGGTTTTATTGGCTCCTCAACACCCAATTCTTCACCAAACTGGACATCGCAACACTTACATTCTGGTGAGAATCAGAGAGGGAGATGAATGGAAAACTGTCTTTATTACCCCTAGTGGCCACTATGAGTATTTAGTCATGCCATTCGGATTATCAAACTCACCGGCAGACTTCCAAGCATTGGTTAATGACACTCATAGGGATATGTTTAATCGGTTCTTCTTTGTTTACCTCGATGACATCCTGATCTTCTCCAAGACCCTTCTGGAACAGTTCGTCGGATGGTATTGGAAAGCCTTCTGCTCCCTGTTGGGGGCGTTGGTGAGTCTCTCCTCGGAGTTCCACCCACAGTCAAATGGGCAAACTGAGTGGGCCAACCAGGAGCTGGAGAAGTTCCTCCACTGTTTCGTCTTCACCCAGGCCAGCAACTGGAGCAAGTTCCTCGTCTGGGCGGAGTATGCTCACAACACAGTACCGAGCTGGACTGTCGTCATTTGTGACGGTTTAGGTGAACAAGAGCCCGGAGCGGGGGTTCCATCAGGCGAGGCATTCATTCGACGATGTCGCCGCACCTGGATCAGAGCGCGATCTTCCTAGCTCATCTGCCCAACACCAACACCAGGAAAACTGGCACCAAAGGCCTCTTCGGCTCCTCCGACCGGGTCAACGAGTGTGGTTGTCCACCAATGATCTTCCCTTCAGGGTGCACCCGTGGAAGCTCGCTCTACGCTACATAGATCCTGAGTTGCTTCAACCCGGTCACCTATCGTCCCCAGCTTCCCAGGTCTATGAGGGTCTGTCCATCCTTCCATGTCTCCCATCTCAAGCTGGAAGGAACAGTCCCTTCTCTTCCCCCACACCTGCCCCTCCGCCCCCTCGACTTATCGATGGTAGCCCGGTCTACACTGTCCGGTGTCTGTTTGAGGCTCATCGGATCCGAGGTACCCTGCAGTACCTGGTGGATTGGGAGGGCTACGGCCCCGAGAAGCGGCGTGGGTGCCTGCCCGAGACATCCTGGATCCGAGACTCGTTCCGGACTTCAACCAACTCCCTGGTGGTCGCCCTGGCTCCGCAGCTGGGGCCGCTTCTAGAAGGGGGGTACTGTCATGGTTCCACTTGTCACCAGAGGGTGGCAGAAACTGTCCTAGAGACATTAACGACAGGTGTGTTTTCTGTTGTTCTTTGCTGAAGCTTGAATTGTGTTCCATGTGTGTTTGTCTCCTGAGTGAGTTTTCGAGACTTAGTGTTTGTTGGTTTCCCAGTGTTACTGTGATCCTTCTGTTACTCTTTCTCAGGAAAGTATTGTTTATCCTTTACCACTGATTCCTCATCTGGTCTCTTCTCTGCACCGGATTCCAACCTCACCATGTCACAGGTTCAGAAGGTGAGTAAAGAGCAAAATGTAAAGGAAGGAGGAGTGTGAGAGCAGCAGCTATGTTAGAAAAACGAATTTGTGCGTAAAATATCACATGCGCAGAACGTGATCTCGATCCTTAGGTTTGAGAAAGAGATTTCCGGATGGGTGGGGCGTGGACGAAAACTCTGTATCCATATCCACAACCTATATTTTATATTTGTGTTATTCAGCAGATGCTGAATCAATGCATGAAGTACAATGAGGGGTCTGAAAACACATACTATACATTTAAAAGGAAGCTTGGGTGCCAGTCTCTGTCTGTCTGTCCCAACGTCTTTTGACAATGAATGCAGAAACAATCAGGTATCCAAGCTGTATGTCTGGATAGTTTCGGATTGGAGACAAGTCCAGCACCTACCTTCTTCAATGCTTCCAGCTTTGGAATCTTTCTTTTTGAGCTTCTTCTTGGAGACTTTCTGAAAGGGGGCAAACTCTACCACAGCTGGGTACTCCTGGCCTGAGCAAATATTGACATAGAGACAGATAATCATTAGACAACACCTGACACACAGATCAAACCATTACCATGGCACCTGTGGCTGTACAAGGATAACCCTCTTGTCTTATGAAAGATTAGAGCACACACACCTACAGAGAGAGAGAGCCATCATTGTTTGTCACCATAAACAAAATCCCATGGAGCATCACAACAAAACACTGAACACTGACCGTTGGGGATGCTAAAACACATAGCCTAACATATTTATAGAATTATATACTGAACAAAAATATCAACGCAACATGCAAAGTGTCCCATGTTTTATGAGCTGAAATAAAATATTCCATAGACAAAAAGCTTATTTCTCTCAAATGTTTTGCAAAAATGTGTTTACATCTCTGTTTGTTTCAACTGTACCGGGCAGATGGCGTCCTGTGGACGAGTGGTTTGCTGATGTCAATGTTGTGAACAGAGTGCCCCATGGTAGCGGTGGGGTTATGGTATGGGCAGGCATAAGCTATGAACAATGAACACAATTTTATCAATGGCAATTTGAATGCACAATTTGAATGCAATTTGAATACACTGGAAGCTGTTGAAATTGTTGCATGCAGCGTTTATATTTTTGTTCAGTGTATATATAGCACTATACCACCACCTACTTTCATGTGCTGAAAAACATTCTAACATTGTGTAAACACTAACTGCTAAGCACTAACACATTGGTAATAAGGAATATTTAGGAGAGGTTTCCAGGACACATATTAAGCCTAGTCCTGTACTAAAAAGCAAGCCCAATAGAGAATCTCCATCAAAAATTCATTTTAGTCCAAGACTAGACTGGTGTGTCTGGGAAACTGCCCCATGACGTTTATATTGTAGGTCTATGTGAAAAAGGTACCTTTGTTATCAATGAAAACATAGCCATCAAAGCGGTCTCTGAAGAGCAGGATGTCTTCGGGGTTTCTGAAGTTAATGTAAACTCTGGAGAACAGGTGTGGATAGAGGCTGCGGGAAATGAGCAGGTTATCTTAGAAACTCATTCCACGAGAGGAGCCTATCTAGAGTGTGGGCATAATAGGGTGACTCCATAGGCATGATGATGACATTCTCTTCTCCAGTCCCTGCTTTTAGGTGGTAGCCTAATAATTAGATGGCTGTGCTAGCATCCTTTCTTTGTTTTGGCCAGATCATTTTGAATTTATCCACTCAAGCTGAATAGGTTTCAACAGCAGAGGTTAGGTGAAGTCAATTGTTTGATAGGTTGGGAATGTCAATATCACAATGCAGCATGAATCTGAGAAAAACACTGATCTGTGCTGCCAATCTGGCATTTCGGGCAAATGCCAGATGGGCAGGTCCATTTTAGCTTAGTGGGCCCGTCTAACTTGGGTTTTTTGATAATTAGCCGGTTAATGACGGGCCTCAAAGGGGGACAAAAATGGGCAGGTGTATTTTATATTTATTATGGCTCCCCATTGCCAAGGCAGCAGCTACTCAAAGCTACTCAAAAAAAGTTAGGGGCCTAGACAGCTGCCCTGGGGATTTCCTGATTCTACCTGGATTTTGTTGGAGAGGCTTCCATTAAAGAACACCCTCTATGCAGAGGCCTCGAAGAAAGAAATGGACCGGTGTGGGGTCCCAATCTGCCCCTGGTAGGCACTCTGTCCCAACACATGGTGTCATTGCATTAAATGTTCTAAATATTCACCTTTGATCAGCAGGGAAAAACTCAAAGTAGTCATAGGATGGAAGAGGACTGAGCTGTTCTTCCAGCTGGTCCTTGGACAGGTTGGGTGGAAGTCGCCTTATTACTACCTGGAACCGAGAAGGACATAAATGCACAAACACAGAATAGTGGGTTGAAATTACACAACAATTGCCAAGACATCAAAGACATTCAAGGTCATGAGCAAAGTTGGAATGTCTTCTTTATCATAGCCCAAAGGCCGGCAGACAGCAATATTGAGTTTAGTCATCTTACCATCCAAATGCATTGTATGCAGGTCGGCAATACATTTGTATCCCTATTGGATCGTTCGTACCTAAAAAAATATGTATACATTTAGGCTGCATAGGCTTTGATTTCCTCAACTTAATGGCGATAAACCAGAAAAAAAACGGGGAAAATATGTGCACTTTCCTTATGACACACCATTTTCCACCACCATGATAGAGGCTAAATACTAATCCTGGATATTGTGTATCACAATCAGCCAATCAGGTTAAAACTATCAGAACAGGGGTTCTGTTTCTTTTAAGCCCGCTGCGTTAGCAGCGTCACATAAATGTAAATCAAGACTGTACGGTCGTGGCCAAAAGTTTTGAGAATGACACAAATATTAATTTCCACAAAGTTTGCTGCTTCACTGCTTCAGTGTCTTTAAATATTTGTGTTGCTATGGAATACTGAAGTATAATTACAAGCATTTCATAAGTGTCAAAGGCTTTTGAAAATTCCATGAAGTTGATGCAAAGAGTCAATATTTGCAGTGTTGACCCTTCTTTTTCAAGACCTCTGCAATCTGCCCTGGCATGCTGTCAATTAACTTCTGGTGATGATGGCAGCCCATTCTTGCATAATCAATGCTTAGAGTTTGTCAGAATTTGTGGGGTTTTGTTTGTCCACTCGCCTCTTGAGGATTGACTAGAAGTTCTCAATGGGATTAAGGTCTGGGGAGTTTCCTGGCCATGGATCCAAAATATCGATGTTTTGTTCCCCAAGCCACTTAGTTATCACTTTTTCCTTATGGCAAGGTGCTCCATCATGCTGGAAAATACATTGTTTTGTCACCAAACTGTGTGTAGGTACCATTCTTTATTCATGGCTGTGTTCTTAGGCAAAATTGTGAGTGCGCCCACTCCCTTGGCTGAGAAGCAACCCCACACATGAATGGTCACATGATGCGTTACTGTTGGCATGACACAGGACTGATGGTAGAGTTCACCTTGTCTTCTCCAGGATAAGCTATTTTCCGGATGCACCAAACAATCGGAAACGGGATTCAGAGAAAATGACTTTAGCCCAGTCCTCAGCAGTCCAATCGCTCTACCTTTTGCAGAATATCAGTCTGTCCCTGATGTTTTTCCTGGAGAGAAGTGGCTTCTTTGCTGCCCTTATTGACACCAGGCCATCCTCCAAAAGTCTTTGCCTCACTGTGCGTGTAGATGCAATCACACCTGCCTGCTGCCATTCCTGAGCAAGCTCTGTACTGGTGGTGCCCCTTGATGATCCGATAAATAGTTGATTTAGGTGCAATCTTACTGGCAGCAATATCTTTGCCTTTGAAGCCCTATTTGTGCAAAGCAATGATGACGGCACGTGTTTCCTTACAGGTAACCATGGTTGACAGAGGAAGAACAATGATTCCAAGCACCACCCTCCTTTTGAAGCTTCCAGTCTATTATTCGAACTCAATCAGCATGACAGAGTGATCTCCAGCCTTGTCCTCGTCAACACTCACACCTGTGTTAACGAGAGAATCACTGACATGATGTCAGCTGGTCCTTTTGTGGCAGGGCTGAAATACAGTGGAAATGTTTTTGGGGGATTCAGTTCATTTGCATGTCAAAGAGGGACTTTGCAATTAATTGAAATTCATCTGATCACTCTTCATAACATTGGAGTATATGCAAATTGCCATCATACAAACTGAGGCAGCAGACTTTGTGATAATTAATATTTGTGTCATTCTCAAAACTTTTGGCCACGACTGTACTCAGGGCAGACCTGGTTGTAGCTAGATATTTGTATATTAGATTAGATGTATTTGCAGAGTACAGTGCTATTCGTAAACTACGAGCTCCAACAGCACAGGCCCAAAAGAGAAGTGAATGAAACAATGATTTAAAATATAAATATTGGTAACACTGGGGTGGCAGTGTAGCCTAGTTAGAGCGTTGGGCTAGTAACCGTTGCAAGTTCAAATCCCTGAGCTGACAAGGTACAAATCTGTCGTTCTGCCCCTGAACAGGCAGTTAACCCACTGTTCTTAGGCCGTCATTGAAAATAAGAATTTGTTCTTAACTGACTTGCCTGGTTAAATAAAGGTAAGAAAAAAAAAATTGTCATTCAAGGGTTTTTCTTGATTTTCACTAATTACTACATTGTAGAATAATAATGAAGACATCACAACTATGAAATAACACATATGGAATCATGTAGTAACCAAAAGTGTTAAGCAAATATTTGAGATTCTTCAAAGTAGTCTTTGAACAACAACAGCTTTGCACATTCTTGGCATTCTCTCAACCAGGAGGAAAGATTCAACAGTCTTGAAGTAGTTCCCACATATTCTGAGCACTTGTTGGCTGCTTTCCCTTCACTCAGCATCCAACTCATCCCAAACCATCTCAATTGGGTTGAGGTCGGGTGATTGTGGACGCCAGGTCATCTGATGCAGTACTCCACTCTCCTCCTTGGTCAAATAGCCCTTACACAGCCTGGAGGTGTGTTGGGTCATTATCCTGATGAAAAACAAAAGTTAGTCCCACTAAGCACAAACCAGATGGGATGGTGTACTGCTGCAGAAGGCTGTGGTAGCCATGCTGGTTAAGTGTGCCTTGAATTTGAAATAAATCAGTGTCACCAGCAAAGCACCCCCACACCTCCTCCCCCATGCTTCACGGTGGGAACCACACATGCAGAGATCATCTGTTCACCTACTCTGTGTCTCACAAAGACACGGGGATTGGAACCAAAAATCTCAAATTTGAACTCTGATTTCCACCGGTCTAAATGTCCATTGCTCGTGTTTCTTGGCCCAAGCAAGTCTCTTCTTATTATTGGTGTCCTTTAGTAATGGTTTCTTTGCAGCAAATTGACCATGAAGAACTGATTCACGCAGTCTCCTCTGAACAGTTGATGTTGCGATGTGTCTGTTACTTGAACTCTGCGAAGCAATTATGTGGGCTGCAATCTGAGGCTGGTAACTCTATTGAACTTATCCTCTGCAGCAGAGGTAGCTCTGGGTCTTCCTTTCCTGTGGTGGTCCACATGAGAACCAGTTTCATCATAGCGCTTGATGGTTTTTGCGAATGCACTTAAAGAAACTTTCAGTTCTTTACGACATTTCAGTTCCTGACCATGTCGTAAAGTAATGATGGACTGTCGTTTCTCTTTGCTTATTTGAGCTGTTCTTGTCATCAAATGGACTTGGTCTTTTACCACAACAACTGATTGGCTCAAACGCATTAAGAAGGAAAGAAATTCCACAAATGAACTTTTAACAAGGCACAACTGTTAATTGAAATGCATTCCAGGTGACTACCTCATGAAGCTAGTTGAGAGAAAGCCAAGTGTGCAAAGCTGTCATCAAGGCAAAGGGTGACTATTTTAATTTGTTTAACACTTTTTTGTTTATTACATGATTCTATGTGTGTTATTTCATAGTTTTGATGTCTTCACTATTATTCTACAATGTAGAAAATAGTAAATGAGTAGGTGTGTCCAAACTTTTGTTTGTCGATTGTGGGGGCAGGGTAAATGCCAATGGAGGGGGCGGTAGGTAGCCTAGTGGTAGTCTAGTGGTGGCTTTTCAGCAGCCTGATGATCTGGGGCAGAAACTATTGGCCAGTCTTACAGTTGTTGTAATGCTCCTATAATCAAAATAAAATAGTATTGGTCACATACACATATTTAGCAGATGTTATTGCAGGTGTATCGAAATGCTTGTGTTCCTACCTCTAACAGTGCAGTAGTATCTAACAATTCATAACAATATACACATCTAAAAGTAAAAGAATGGAATTAAGAAATATATCTATATTAGGAGAAATATTGGAGTGGCATTGACTAAAATACAGTAGAATAGAATATAGTATATGAGATGAGTACAGCAGTACGTAAACATTAAAGTGACTAGTGTTCCACGTCTGAGTGATGGAAGCAGGGAGAGGTGGTAATGTTGCCTACCTTCACCACCTGTTTGAGTCGTGTCAAAGAAAGCGTAGCATTTTAGCTAATTCGAACCTTTTTCCTAATCTTAACCTAATTCTACTAGCTTGCCATGTAAATTCTCCTCACCTGCTATGAAAAGTAATTTCTGCTAGTCAAAACTGGCAGACCTGCCCTCAGAACAGTCTTGGTTTCTACTAAAGCGATACAGTGCTGTGTCAGAGAGGAATATGCCAAGCGAGAGAGATACCTGGACCCAAAATTTGTCTTCTCCAGCAGGTGCTGTTCATTCTTTTTTTTCACTCACCAAGCAAGGAATATTTGTATGGAGGTGAAGGAGAAAGTGTTGAATTTAGTTAACAAAAAAATGTCATGGGTTATTTGCTACGAGTGGCTTATTTGATCTAACAGAAGTTTGGGAATGATTAGGTTGCTAGAATTATACTGAAATCAGTAGGACATGTGACAACCCAGCAACTTTGTGAAAAAATCTATTTATATTGAAGTTGTGCCTGGTTGTCACTAATTATCATAGCCACAGACATGAACCCCGAGCTATTTCTACAATTTCTGTTCTTAAAATGTGAACCTAGCCCTAACCTTAACCAAAATGCTAACCTTATGCCTAACCTTAAATTAAAACCAAAAAGCAATTTTTTCTGGAATTTTTACGATATAGCCAATTTCGACTTTGTGTCTGTGGTAGAGGTCTTGATGGGTCCACCAGATCTGACATTCCGAGATCCAACCCAGGGACCCGAGCCGGTCCGGATCCAAAATGCTTAGTTTTGTCTCGGATCTGGGTCGGGTCTGACATAATTGTCAGGGGTCTCCGTCTGTGCAATTAAAAATGTATTTACCGACTGAACACAATTTGACCCATTCTCTGTTAATTAAATGTGTGACTGAGGTGATGAGAACTGTGTGAGCTTGTTATGACTAGCTATTTCAGGGCAGGCGGAGTACCTGCTAAACAGAAAAGTGTAATTTTGGAGAAATGTGTAAAAGTCTGTGTAAAAGATTTGCGGCCCTTCTGTACAGTCAGTTACACATGCATTACGATGCATTTTATTGATAAGGAGTGGGAGGCAAGGATCTCTCTGTACTTTGTTCTGCTCAACTTTCCCTCGATCATGACTAGTCTCCCAGTCCCTGCCGCTGAGAGAATCTCGTTTCTCATGGTCTGAGAGACCTTTAGGTGCCTTTTGGCAAACTCCAAATGGGCTGTTCTGCCTTTTACTGAGGAGTGGCTTCCGTCTGGCCACTCTACTATAAGGCCTGATTGGCAGAGTGCTGCAGAGATGGTGGTCTTTCTGGAAGGTTCTCCCATGTCCTCTGTCAGAGTGACCACCGAATCCTGTGTCACCTCCCTGACCAAGGTCCTTCTCCCCCGATTGCTCAGTTTGGACTGGTGGCAGCTCTAATGAGAGTCTTGGTGGTTCCAAACTTCTTCCATTTAAGAATGATGCGAGGCCACTGTGTTCTTGGGAACCTTCAATGATGCAGAAATGTTTTGGGACCCTTCCCCACATCTGTGCCTCAACACAATCCTGTCTCGGAGCTCTATGGACAATTTCTTCGACCTCATGGCTTTGTTTTTGCTCTGACATGCACTGTCAACTGTGGGACCTTATAAAGACGGGTGTGTGCCTTTCCAAATCATGTCCAATCAACTGAATTTACCACAGGTTGACTCCAATCAAGTTGTAGAAACATCAAGGATGATCAATGGAAACAGGATGCACCTGATCTCAATTGAGTCTTATTGCAAAGGAATACTTATGTAAATAAGGTATGTTATTTTTAAGGCTTTAACATAACAAAATGTGTAAAGTCAAGGGGTCAGAATGCACTTTACCTCTAGGCAGTATTTTCTACGGCCCTATTTTAGAGGGAAAGTTCACCCAAATTAAGTCATTATTTACATGTTGGTTTCATATGGAAAGGAGAGACTGCAATCCATCCTATGGTTAGCCACTGCCACCAACCATTAATATTAGCATGTTCTAACCAAAAAAACTGTAATTCAATGTCACCCAGTTAGAAAACTCTAAATCCCATGCCCAAATAATCTCAAAGTAATTCAAAGTAGCTCAAATGTAAAAGAATCCCAAACACACCTGACCTGTGACTTGTATTTATTTATTCCAACCTGGTCATGGGCCTAAGCCATGTGATAATATATACAATTGCAGGAAATGAGCTTTAAAACAAATATATTTTTTTTCATAGGAGGGGGACCCCGGACCCCCGGTTAGGGGTGGAGCCAGTGAAATAGCCATTTTCTAAAGTTAGCCACCTCCGGAAAAGTACACATTTTCCCGTCTTCTCGACATTAAATAAAGTTAAGGACAAAATCGAAGTCTATGCAGCCTGAATGGAGAATGTTGTAGGCACAAACAGGTCGACGAGGAATACTAATGTATTGCCGGCAATATACAATGCATTTGGACGTTAAGGTACGACTCAATATCGCCATCTGCCGGCAGTTGGGCCATTTGTATTACTGAATTCTACACTGCGTTTCGGAGGTTGTTTTACGACATAAGGACGACATGTTCATATCTAGTAATAATCAACTTCCGTTGCCTTTGACAGGTAGCCCCAAATACAGTCAACAAAACACAAGTGTGCGCTTGTTTCCAGGCGCTGGTCATTGAATTGAATCTTTGGGCACCGGTGCAGAATACTTTTGCCTTTTTATCAACTTAGCATAAGCTACAGTAAATAGCTTTACATGCATACACCTACGACAGTATTTTGGCAAATTACAGCTATATTGCTGTGCACAAACATGCATACATCAGATCTGTTGTTGACATACAGTATATTGAATGCGCCTGTCAATGCAGATCGTTGCATGGCTACGCATCCTTCTCGCGTTCGCTGTCTGTGGTGCTGATTATCTTGCTCCTCATTTCTGCGATCGATAGCAATAACAAACCCACCATCAGTGCTCTGCCTACCTTAGTAAAGACCTCCTTCTTCTCTTCTTTCTGCTTTGAGTTGACGGAGACGGCGTCCTGTCCCCTCGGAATATCTCTGAATTGTATTTCGACGACACTTTCCTCCCTGCCCCCGGTCATTTGGTCCGTTTCAGACCTCATCTTTCTCCCTCTCCTGTGGAAGTCATTTTCCCCTCGCGAGAGTTCCAAGCTGAAGAGCTCTGCTAGAGCTGGTGCTGCTGTGTTTATGCGGTGCGCTATCTTCTCGGTAATCACACACCATTCACGCAAATTATTTACGTATGTTTTGCATGAAAAAAAAGGCCTATTGGAAAACACCTTGTTCATATAATAAGCACGACCTGTCCCAAAATAAAAATGATTTGGTTCAATTAATTCTGCTACAATAGTTTATCATTAAACAGTCTACAGGTCTGAGCTGCGAATAGGCGTATAATATTTTGATTGGCTGGTCGGTGGTGTGCTGATTAGTGAGAGAGTAGTGTATCGAGCCTTATAAAACCGTCACAACAGAAGTTAAACGTGATCACCTGTGTTTTATGTAGATCTCCAAACTATGAGGTTGAAACCGATCACTGCCTGCACCTGCCGGCCCGTCCAACATCACTACTCTGGACGGTTCTGACTTAGAATATATGGACAACTACAAATACCTAGGTGTCTGGTTAGACTGTAAACTCTCCTTCCAGACTCACATTAAACATCCTCAATCCAAAGTTAACACTTATCTCCCTCACTAGCTTTAAGCACCAACTGTCAGAGCAGCTCATAGATTACTGCACCATAGCCCACCTATAATTTAGCCCAAACAACTACCTCTTTCCCTACTGTATTTAATTTATTTTGCTCCCCATTATTTCTCTTTACCTTGCACATTCTTCCACTGCAAATCAACCATTCCAGTGTTTTACTTGCTATATTGTATTTACTTTGCCACCATGGCCTTTTTAAAAAAAATTTTACTTTACCTCCCTTATCTCACCTCATTTGTTCACATTGTATTATTACTTATTTTTCTACTGTATTGATTTACTCCATGTGTAACTCTGTTGTTGTATGTGTCAAACTGCTTTGATTTATCTTGGCCAGGTCGCAACTGTAAATGAGAACTTGTTCTCAAGTTGCCTACCTGGTTAAATAAAGGTGAAATAAAATAAATACAACAATTGTGAAAATTGATGATAAGGCCATTCTAGTGTACGAGCTATTTGAAAATACCATCTGAAATGTTCAGCCTGTTTTGGTGGGTTGGCAGCCTGGTTTCATAGACTAGACCTAACATAGTAAAATGTAAATCCGGGACACACAAATTAGTATGATATGTAACCATACCAAATGTAACATAAAACCGGTTACTTAAGGCAAACACGAAAGTAGGGTCGTTGGTCTGGGTGAGTGTATAACACAAACGTCTAACAACCCAAATGTTGCGTGGTCAAATCTCATCACGGAACACTTTTAGCTAATTAGCAAATACTTACTACTTTTTAGCTATTTTCCAACTATTTAGCATGTTAGCTAACCCTTCCCCTAACCTAGCTAACATTAGCCACCTAGCTAACGTTATCATTATCCACCTAGCTAAAACATTAGACACAACACATTGTAATTCGTAACATATCATATGAAATGGATGGATATAAAGACATTATTACAATACCGAAAATATCATATTACATTTACTCGAGTCCAGGTTGGGGATGGAGCTTTGACCTCCCAGTAGTTTACGGTCTGACTTCACCAGGCAGTAAAATTAGTTAATAGACCAATAAGAGAGTTCCAAACCTATTTGCCAATAACAGATCGTTTTCAGGTTTCCCTCTCCCAGACAGTCCTAGTAAAATTATTGCTTGATACATTGCTCTTGCTAAGAAGCTATTTGTTTATTTTAGACCATTTTGATAGTTTTCAAACTCAGTAAGGGACTTAATTGTTACCCAGAAATTATTTGATATTGAAGTAAAAACGGCTACATGGGGCCTTTAATAAAGTGTTTTAAGAAATGCTGTGTCCTTTCCCGGGACATTCTTGGCAATGAAGGATAACGTCAGTGACATTCATAAGGGAAATCAACATTCTCAAAGTTCTTCAGAAACTACTTTCCTTGAGATCTGGACCTCAGTGCGCCAACCACGCACTTCATTTTGCTTGCAGAGTCCTATAGTATAGACGCAAATCTGTCTCCGCAGATTGTCCGTCACCTCTAGCCGCATGTGGGAGTCTCATCCCCGTCAGAGTCGCTGTCTCTCTCGCTGCAGCTTGGCTTGAGGATAGAGTGTGGCAGGCAGAGCGGGCTGGCGGTGGTTGCAGTGGTGAAAGTGCTCCACGCGTCCGGGCTAGAAGGCTGGCTTAAAGATCGCCCATAGCTGTCACGGTACGGAACTGCATAGAGGAGATTAACAGTAATGACTATAGCAAAGTGACCACTCACAGGTGTCTGCACTGGCAATTAATTGACATTCATCTGTCCGAGCCTTTTAACTGGACTTTATTTGAGCTACTAATACCTTAACACATCAGCCCAAGCCTGAACACTATATATTTTAAGCCACCACTAAATTACAATTAACAATGCTGCAATACAAAATAGGCTACATTATCCCCTTACAATGCTCTGTAAGTACTTTGAGATACCATGAGAAGAATCAACATGTTACTGGTGGCTACTTATAGTATAGTGCCCCGTTATATATACTTTATTTCCCCAAACCTTCAGATAAAGTCATTGAGTGACAATCCTCTCACCACTGAGGAAGGTCTGTTTGCCGCTGCTGGTCTCCACACAGAGCTGAGGCGAGGGTCTCTTCGGGGTAGACACGGAACTCTTGAGACTGGGGACAAAGGTGGAGCAGGTGTCCAAGTCCCGACACACCCTGTCCTGGGTGTAGGTGATGGAGGACTTAGACGGAGTGCAGCCCATCACTACCCCTTCTGCTTGCTGCTGCTATACTCCATGAGGAAAGGAGCACTCTACTGCACGTGTTCTGCTGAGAGACTGAGTGGGGGAGGAGAGAGGGTGAAAGAGAGAGAGGGAGGCTAGTAGAGTGCAGTGGGTGAGTGTTGTGTGTATGTATGAGGGGGATAAGTGGAGTAGGTGAGTGGGAACTCTGGTGGTTGTCAGGGGCGCAGCTAGAATCCTTGCTTTAGTTGTCAGGAAGGTGATCGATAGTAACCAGCCCTCATTTGAAGCAGCACAAGGAGAAATATCAGAAATGAAACATCACTCCTCCCCTCCATCTGACCTTTAAAGTGTGTATTTGACGTTTTGCCTTGGTTCTTCAAAAAGACAGCGTCACAAAGACCCCCAAAACGTGCTTTTCTCTATTACATGGCTGTGTGAGTAGACTTGAGCACTATATCCTGACAGCTCTTGAGATGTAAAACAAACACACTGAGCATTACTTTCGACGATGGTGAGGAAGTGGTTAAGTAGGGACCAAATAAGGGCATGGTACGCTTTGTGACAATCATTGGGCTTGGCTGCTTGAAATGAATGGAAATCTGACTGCCCACTTGGTTGATCGACCAAGATCATTACTTGGAACAGGAACCATTGATTTAGTTTCTATTCGATTCCATTATGCATTTGTCTCGGTCCTAACTTCTGTTTGTGCATCTCTGCGGAACTCCCATCAACCATTATTTATGAAACGGAAGTTCAAGGGGGCTGTGCATAATGTGTAGTGCGTCGACTTAAAATGAGATCGAGTTTCTACCATCAAATTGATGTAGCCATGTAGGTGTTGCATAATTACACAATATTGATAACGCAAATAGGTTGACACGATGTACTGTATAATTACCATATCAATAACACTAGGGGAAGATTAAAATACTGGGGGTCTGTTGACAAACTTCACCTCTCAATGCTTTGTATTTTCATGACTGACATACCTGAGTGTTATTACACAAGCATTTTTGTTTAGGAATTTAACAGTTAAACTCAAGGGACAATTGATAACATGAGATCATCTCCCTCTCAACACTTTCGAGTATTACTATCAAGAGACAAAGCTTGCCAGGATTACAATGATCACAGAAATAAGTATAAAAAGAAATGCATGGTTTATTGTAGGAATTACCAACAATATTTTCATCAAAATGTTCTGGCATTCAGACAGTTTTGTTTATTCAAAGTAAAAATCCACAGGTAAGCATCCCACATGTTCCTGCTAGGAGGCAGGGATACGGGGCACAGTCAGTTGGAGCTCAAAAGGTGTTGCGGCTGCATTAATTCCGTTCAGTCAAGCATCCGAGGACAATGTCTCTGCTTTCCCCACTTCTTCAACAAACTACCTACCTGAGGCCCTATTCCAAACCAATCACTCACCCCACATCCCTGGGCCCTTGGGAATCTGAAAGGACTGGATTACTGGGTGCGATATTAATTCAGCCGCAAAAAAATAAATTTTACTATACGGTAGAAAACCAGTTGGACTAGAGCTCAAATTTATGCTAAAAACTCTGCCTTACATTCTATTAAGCGAGACCCAGGTTGTTCCACACCGCTTAAGCTACACCAATCCAGTCATTTCAAATCCCAAAGAGGGGAAGTCGACAAGAAACCTAAAGATAAGTGCCAAAGGTCTGGTTTGGAATTGGTCCCACAACTGGTCACTACGACGATCATGTCATCAGTGACATTACGTGCTGGTGTCCGACATCGAGGTCTCAAGCATCATGTCGCTCTCATACATGTCACACTCCAGGGGCAGCGAGCGGCGAAGGGGCGTGTCCAACGAGGCCTTGTCCTGATTGGACGGCAACGTCTCTAGGACCATGATGTCGCTCTCCTCCAGAAGTGGCGTGGCTCGAGCATCACTGGGTTCCGTTGACATGTTCAGCATCTTCATCAACACTGGCGTGCTCAGCGTTCCACGGACTTTGTCCTTTATGTCCGTCCCTGAAAGACACATTACCATTAAAAAGCTGAACGTACCATCAGTGTTCAAGTCTGAACTACCTTGTTCTTATAGTCAGTCTGTGAAGAACTCCTTGCTCCCTCAGTCATGAGCTGTGGCATCACGTCGGTGAAAGTCTGCGCGCGCACACACACACACACACACACACGGCTCTCAATCCTTCAGTTTCCAGCCAAGCTACACTACAGCACCTTTCAAACATTATCCAGTGTTCTTTCCCTATATTTTGAAGTTGTGTGTGTTTATGAAAACATGAGTATTTCTTCTATATGTCATAATATCGGACCGTATTATGGCGGTTGTATATATCACCAGTTATCCCAAGTTATAACTCCCTGCAACCTTCCATCATGTGCTAGCTTGCCTTGATCATTTATAATTGTCAGCCATATTCTAGCTACACTATATGATCAAAAGTATGTAGACAACTGCTTGTCGAACATCTGAATCCAAAATAATGTGTATTAGTATGGAGTTGGTCCCCCCCTTTGCTGCTATAACAGCCTCCAGGGCTCTGTGCAGGCCAGTCAAGTATTTACACACCGATCTCGACAACCCATTTCTGTATGGACCTCGCCTTGTGGGGGCATTGTCATGCTAAAACAGGAAAGGGCCTTCCCCAAACTGTTGCCACAAAGTTGGAAGCACAGAATCGTATATAATGTCATTGTATGCTGTAGCGTTAAGATTTCCCGTCACTGGAACTAAGGGGCCTAGCCCGAACCATGAAAAACCTCCCCAAATCATTATTCCTCCCCCACAAAACTTTACAGTTGGCACTATGCATTGGGGCATCCACCAAAACCAGATTCGTCCATTGGACTGCTAGATGGTGAAGCATGATTAATCACTCCAGACAACGCGTTGCCACTGCTCCGGAGTCCAATGGCGGCAAGCTTTACGCCACTCCAGCCGATGCTTGGAATTGCGCATAGTTATCTTAGGCTTGTGTGCGGTTGCTTAGCCATGCAAACCCATTCCATAAAGCTCCCAACAAACAGTAATTGTGCAGACATTGCTTCCAGAGGCAGTTTGGAACTCAGTAGTGAGTGTTGTAACCGAGGACAGACACTTTTTATTTGATTTTATACGCTATGCACTCGGTGGTCATGTTCTGTGAGCTTGTGTGGCCTACCACTTCGCAGCTGAGCCGTTGTTGCTCCTAGACAATTCCACATCACAATAACAGCACACCGGGGCAGCTCTAGCAAGGCAGAAATTTGACAAACTGAGTTGGCATCCTATGACGGTAACGCATTGAAAGTCACTGAGCTCAAACCTACCGACAATGTTGGTCTATGGAGATATCATGGCTGTGTGCTCGATTTTATACACCTGTCAGCAACGGGTGTGGCCGAAATAGCCAAATCCAAAATTTGAAGGAGTGTCCATACTTCAT
The DNA here is from genome assembly GCF_057628025.1 of Oncorhynchus mykiss. Lineage (NCBI taxonomy): Eukaryota > Metazoa > Chordata > Actinopteri > Salmoniformes > Salmonidae > Oncorhynchus > Oncorhynchus mykiss. The sequence goes on along the minus strand of NC_143043.1, from coordinate 6,141,535 downwards.
ACATACATATACATATATATATATATATATATATATATATATATATATAGTGTAAATGTTACAAAGTTGTACTCCTCTAGCTCCGCGTTTTCCAGCACCTTCATGGATGTCAGCCATAAAGAGCTGTTACTAATGACTGTATATAAACTCAGCAAAAAATGTCCCTTTTTAAGATCATTAGTAAAAATCCAAATAACTTCACAGATATTCATTGTAAAGGGTTTAAAACACTGTTTCCCATGCTTGTTCAATGAACATTAATTAATGAACATGCACCCGTGGAACGGTCGTTAAGACACTAACAGCTTACAGACGGTAGGTAATTAAGGTCACAGCATGAAAACTTTGGACACTAAAGAGGCCTTTCTACTGACTCTGAAAAACACCAAAAGAAAGATGCCCAGGGTCTGTGCTCATCTGCATGAACATGCCTTAGGCATGCTGCAAGGAGGCATGAGGACTGCAGATGTGGCCAGGGCAATAAATTGCAATGTCCGTAGTGTGAGATGCCTAAGACAGCGCTACAGGGAGACAGGACGGACAGCTGATCATCCTCGCAGTGGCAGACCACTGAGGGCTTGTAGGCCTGTTGTAAGGCAGGTCCTCACCAGACATCACTTGCAACAACGTTGCCTATGTGCACAAACCCACCATCACTGGACCAGACTGGCAAAAAGTGCTCTTCACTGGCGAGTCAAGGGGTGATGGTCGGATTCGCATTTATCGTCGAAGGAATAAGCATTACGCCGAGGCTCATCCTGACATGACCCTCCAGCATGACAATGCCACCAGCCATATTGCTCGTTCTGTGCGTGACTTCCTGCAAGACAAGAATGTCAATCCCATTGAGCGCATCTGGGATCTGTTGGATCGGCGGGTGAGGGCTAGGGCCATTCCCCCCAGAAATGTCTGGGAACTTGCAGGTGCCTTGGTGGAAGAGTGGATAACATCTCACAGCAAGAACTGGCAAGTCTGGTGCAGTCCATGAGGAGGAGATGCACTGCAGTACTTAATGCAGCTGGTGGCCACACCAGAGACTGACTTTTACTTTTGATTTTGACCCCCCCTTTGTTCAGGGACACATTATTCTATTTCTGTCAGTCACATGTCTGTGGAACTTGTTCAGTTTATGTCTCAGTTGTTATGTTCATACAAATATTTACATGTTAAGTTTGCTGAAAATAAACGCAGTTGACAGTGAGAGGACGTTTATTTTTCTAAGTTTATAATAACCATGATATCAAAGTAAACTTGGAGTCCGGTGATATGGTGCGTTCCTCCCACTACGACTCAGGAAAGCATGCCGTATTTGGCTACAGATTAAATTAGCTATGATGAAATTCACAGGGTGGCGAAAGTGCACGGTGAGTACCTTGATGCTCCTTTCCAATAAATATCGAGGTTCTTCTTCTGGTGACATTATGATCGATGCACGGCTGCCATTTGGCAAAAATAATCTCTTTTGTTCATAATAATCTCATTTTGGCTATACCCGCACAGTATCTGCGAGCTGTTGGCTAGATCCCACGTGCCAATACCCTTGGGCACATTCGCTATATAACGCAACATTTTTTGTGAAGAAAATGTGATGGAAAACCATTCACTACATGGGTATTTCACCACAAAAGTAATTTTATGTGCACTACATCACCCACAGCCTTTTATAAAAACATCTATGGTTTGACAAATGCATGTAGATTTTACAATATTCACATGAAAATCTGTTCGTCAATTGAATATTAAAACAGCTAGTGTGGAAATATCACATTTTTAGCTGTACTGCCCCTTTAACACATGTAATTCACCCACAAGGCACACGCTAGCAACTAGACTAGGAAAAAGCAAAACCGAAAACTTAAAAATCAACAGTTGCCTTGTATCAAGTCTGATGTTCATTGTTAAAAATACAAATGCTATTCTTTTTTGTTTTGTTTGTATAGGTGTTCTAACATGGGTTGCAAAGTAGTTTTACCCATGTAGGAAGTTTGACCTATGTAGGCATCCGTGTCTCCAATGTACATCTCAATGCAGTGGCCGAGCATAGTCACAGAAAACGTGTCATCTCTTTTAAGACCGAGTGCCTGTCAAAAAGAAGCAAAACTCATTTGTTGTAATAAAACATACAAAAAATGTATAGCAATATTTATTCAACATATCACATGGTCATGTCAATGGATTTAACATTTAAATAAAGGAACAAAAACACCCAAAAACTGAATAACCAGTACCGTGTGAAAGTAGTCGATGGCGCTCTCGAAGTCTCCCATGAGGCTGTGCACATATCCGATGACCGAGTAGGTTGAGGCGTGCTGAGGGATGAGAACCAGGGCCTGGCGGTGGTACTCCAACGCCTGGTCATACTTCCTATTGGAGGACAGAACAAAACAACCAATCAGACAGTTCTCCCAGAGCCAATCTAGAGATCTGCCTGGTCTGGGTGTGTTCCACAGGAGGTTGGTGGCACCTTAATTGTGGAGGATGGGCTCCTGGTAATGGCTGGAGCAGAATAGGTGGAACCATGTGTTTGATAGCGTTCCAGACATTATTATGAGCCGTTCCTCCCCTCAGCAGCCCCCTGTGGTGTGTTCAGAGATCCAAAATAAGATGTAAACACATCTTCCTCTCTCAGACCTGTGTCCAAATAGTAGTAGTTTTCAAATTCACCACATAGGAAAACAGCCCATCATGTTTTGTACAAATCAAATACTGAACCATGTGTATGTCATTCGCAGGAGTTTGACTTAAACTGATTCAATCAATTGGTCAGTACACACTGCAGTTCGGTTAAGAAGCCTTTATTAAAATAAAAACAAAACATTAACTGCAAGGTGCAGATTACCAAAGATTGCCCTTTACATAAAGTACCCAAACCTTTTCAAAACCTCCACTTGTACCGCAAAGCCTCTCTCTAGATCTGCTGAGTGGCTCCTACGCATTATTCATGAACAGATCTGTGCATGAATACTCAATTAGAGACCTACTTATACAGACGGACTGAGGAGAGCAAGTGTGTCTCTCTGAAAATAGTCAGAGGAGAGAGAGGTCCTATCATCACCTCAGGCTCTCCACCTGAAATACCACTCAGGTTAATTTTGGATCCCTGTCCTTTCACATAGTACCTGGAAGACAATAGATAAATGCCTGCCTACCCATCCCATAAGTGTGATGAGAACATGGAAATTACAACGATGGCATCATAGGAGAGCAACAGATACAGAGATATGCCAGTCAGAACTTCCTTTCTGTTCAGTTCCATCCCCTCAAAAGATGTATGTCACAGATCCAGCTATAAATATTCTGGATGAGCTAAAGCTAGCTAGCTTCAGTTTGCTCCACATTTCAGCTCAGGATTCATCCATATCACAAATGTGGATATCTAACCAACACCTTCCACATGTTGCACATGGACAACCCAGGAGGATGCATACTCACTTCAGTTTTCGACAAACGTGACCCAGGTTGTTCAGGAGAGGCTCCCACTTGTCCACGGTCACCTGACAAATAAAAAATGAAATCATGGCAAAAGAGGAATGTTTGCATTGAACAGAACTCTTAAAATTAATCTTACAACTCCACGATACTGGCTGCCAGTAAATATGTTGGTCGTATGATTAAGAAGTCCCAAAACTTAAAGATTCGAGCATGATACGTGGCACTCGATTGAAATGAGCAGCTACCTCGTTCCCAATGGCTTTGATCTTGTCCATGGCATCCAGGAACAACTTCTCGGCTGTTTTCCAGCTGAAAAGGGAAGAACCGAAGACATTTCAGCAAAATCCACACATTAATAAATAAATAAAAATAAGGCAATAGTACCTTTCACACATCGTGTCAGCCTGAACAGTACTGTGATCGCTCAAATTGTCTTTTCAAATGGTCCTTTCCGGCACAGTTCCAGCAACTATGGTGGACACGTTGTCAGGTACAACTGTTGGATAATCTATTCCCGACTAAATAGACAGAACCCGTGTTTTTAGTCACAACCTAATCTCTGTTAACCCAGAAGTAAAATCTTACGTAATTTGGTCAGCTGCGTCTAAGAGTTCAAAGTTCAGATTTCCGGCAAAGATGTCGCGACCCTCACAAAAGGAAAAGTACTCAGCCAAATGTGTGCACGTGGAGGTATTCTACATCATATTCGGGTGCACGTGCGTGTCTGTGTGTGAGTAGAAATACACATGATCCCAGTATGTATGTGTTAGGGCCAGGATGATGCCAGTATCGCGACTCGTTAGTATCGTGACAAGGAAAAACAAGAAGCAAATTCTACTTCAGGAAAACAGCCCATTGTTACACATACAGCAGGGGTTTAAAAGGACTAAAGACATTGGTCTGCTTTGCGTTTTCATTTTCGACATGGAAAAAAATATTGCAACACTGGTATCATCTTAAGTTATAAATGTCCCATGTACAAGTATGGTGAAATACCAAATAATGTAATTCTAAAAACAACAAAAACACATGAGAAAGCAAGCATCACAGTCAGTCAGTTCCAGTACCATATTTACAATGTGAAAGGATATTGGATTGAGAGTGGTAGATATGTGTGAGCGTAAGGTGACTAGGCATCAGGATAAACATTTGAAGTCGGAAGTTCACATACACCTTAGCCAAATACATTTAAACTCAGTTTCACAATTCCTGACATTTAATCCTAGTAAAAACTCCCAATCTTAGGTCAGTTAGGATCACCACTTTATTTTAATAATGTGAAATGTCAGAATAATAGTAGAGAGAATGATTTATTTCAGCTTTCACATTCCCAGTGGGTCAGAAGTATACAAACTCAATTAGTATTCAGTAGCATTGCCTTGAAATGTTTTAATTTGGGTGAAACGTTTTGGAAAGACTTCCACAAGCTTCCCAGAATAAGTTGGGTGATTTTGGCCCATTCATCCTGACAGAGCTGGTGTAACTGAGTCAGGTTTGTAAGGCCTCCTTGCTTGCACATGCTTTTTCAGTTCTGCCCACAACATTTCTAGGTCAGGGCTTTGTGATGGCCACTCCAATACCTTGACTTTGTTGTCCTTAAGCCATTTTGCCACAACATTGGAAGTATGCTTGTGCTCATTGTCCATTTGGAAGACCCATTTGCAACAAAGCTTTGCCTTGAGATGTTGTTTGAAAATATCCACATAATTGTCCTACCTCATGATGCCATCTATTTTGTGATGTGCACCAGTCCCTCCTGCAGCAAAGAACCCCCAAAACATGATGCTGCCACCCCTGTGCTTCACGGTTGGGATGGTGTTCTTCAGCTTGCAAGCCTCCCCCTTTTTCCTCCAAACATAATGATGGTCATTGTGGCCAAACAGTTCCATTTTTGTTTCATCAGACCAGAGGACATTTCTCCAAAAAGTTGCTGAGCGGCCTTTCAGGTTATGCCGATATAGGGCGCGTTTTACTGTGGATATAGATACAAAAGTACCTTCACAAGGTCCTTTGCTGTTGTTCTGGGATTGATTTGCACTTTTCACACAAGTACGTTCATCTCTAGGAGACAGAACGCGTCTCCTTCCTGAGCGGTATGACGGCTGCGTGGTCCCATGGTGTTTATACTTACATACTATTGTTTGTACAGATGAACGTGGTACCTTCAGGCGTTTGGAAATTTCTCCCAAGGACGAACCAGACTTGTTGAGGTCTACAATTTTTTTTATGAGGTCTTGGTTGATTTCTTTTGATTTTCCCATGACGTCAAGCAAAGAGGCACTGAGTTTGAAGGTAGGCCTTGAAATACATCCACAGGTACACCTCCAATTAGCCTAACAGAAGCTTCTAAAGCCATGACATCATTTTCTGTAATTTTCCAAGCTGTTTAAAGGCACAGTCAATTTAGTGTATGTAAACTTCTGACCCACTGGAATTGTGATACAGTGAATGATAAGTGAAATAATCTGACTGTAAACAATTGTTGGAAAAATTACTTGTGTCATGCACAAAGTAGATGACTTAACAGACTTGACAAAACTATATTTTGTTAACAAGAAATTTGTGGAGTGGTTGAAAAACAAGTTAATGACTCCAACCTAAGTGTATGTAAACTTCCGACTTCAACTGTATGATAAACAGAGTAGCAGCAGCGTATATGCTGATTGGATGTCAGTGGGTATGCGTGTGTGTAGAGTCAGTATAAATGTATGTGCATATTATGACTGTGAGCAAATTAAGTAGTGAGTGTTTGTGTTGGAGTGTCAGTGTCAGTGTGCCTGAGTGTGCAGGGACCTGTGAGTGTGCATAGAGACCATGCAAAAATAATATTCTGCGTGTTACTCACTCTCCGTTCTGGAAGGCTACCACGGCCACCTCGTGCATGACAAAGGGGTCTTCTGGTGCGATGCTCAAGGCCTGGCTGAAGAAGCGCTCGGCCAGTTTAGAGTTGTTAGTAAGGCCATACTCCAGCCCTATGTACAACAGAGGGAGATGGCACCTGGACAGAAGAGATGAGAGCAAAGGTTAGGGGTCAATTGGGGCAACAGGGTAGCCTAGTGGTTAGATCCCCGAGCTGACAAGGTACAAATCTGTCGTTCTGCCCCTGAACAGGCAGTTAACCCACTGTTCCTAGGCCGTCATTGAAAATAACTTTCTGTTCTGTGGGGGTATCTGGGTGTCCATGTGCGTGTGTGGAAGGGGAGTCTGGGTTCAATAACAGTACATACCCCTTCATCAGTTGCGCAGCGGTGAAGTAAGCAGCCATGGCCTGGTCGTGTTCACTCTCCACCGCAAACGAGTGACCGTAGGCGATCCATGCCGGACCGTACGTCCGCTCCAGAGTTGTTGCCTTGCTGCGCGAGACAGAATTAGGATGTTAGTGTAAATAAGAGATATTCTACTCAGTCACGGAACGAATGCAGAGTAAATATTATTATTAATATGTAAGTAATACAGTACCAGTCAAAAGTTGACACTTACTCATGCCAGGCTTTTTCTTAATTTTCTACATTGTAGAATAATAGTGATGACATTTCAACTATGGAATTATGTAGTAACCAAAAAAGTAACCACATTTATGACAGCTTTGCACACTTGGCATTCTCTCAACCAGCTTAGTAAGGTAGTCAGTCACCTGGAATGTATTTCAAATAACAGGTGTGCCTTGTTAAAAGTTAATTTGTGGAGTTTCTTTCCTTCTTAATAAGTTTGAGCCAATCAGTTGTGCTGTGACAAAGTAGGGGTGGTATACAGAAGATAGTCCTATTTGGTAAAAGGCCAAGTCCATTTGATGGCAAGAACAGCTCAAATAAGCAAAAGAGAAATGACAGTCCATCATTACATTACGACATGAAGGTCAGTCAATACGGAACGTTTCAAGAACTGAAAGTTTCTTCAAGTGAAGTCGCAAAAACCAAGCTCTATTATGGAACTGGCTCTCATGAGGACCGACACAGGAAAGAAGACCCAGAGTTACCTCTGCTGCAGAGGATAAGTTAATTCGATACCAGCGTCAGAAATTACAGCCAAAATAAATGCTTCACAGAGTTCAAGTAACAAACAACATCAACTGTTCAGAGGAGACCGCATGAAATCAGGCCTTCATGGTCAAATTGCTGCAAAGAATCCCCTACTAAAGGACACCAACAAGAGGAAAAGACTTGCTTGGACCAAGAAACACGAGCAATGGACATTAGACCAGTGGAAATCTGTCCTTTGGTCTGATGAGTCCAAATTTGAGATTTTTGGTTGAAACAGCCATGTCTTTGTGGGACGCAGAGTAGGTGAACGGATGATCCCTGCATGTGAGGTTCCCACCGTGTAGCATGGAGGTGGTGTGATGGTGCTTTGCTGGTGACACTGATTTATTTAGAATTCAAAGCACACTTAACCAGCATACGCCATCCTATCATTTATTTTTCAACAGGACAATGACCCAACAAACCTCCAGGCTGTGTAAGGGCTATTTGACCAAGAAGGATAATGATGGAGTGCTACATCAGATGACCTGGCCTCCACAATCACCCAACCTCAACCCAATTAAGATGGTTTGAGATAAGTTGGACTGCAGAGTGAAGGAAAAGCAGCCAACAAGTGCTCAGCATATGTGGTAACTCCTTCAAGACTGTTGGAAAAGCATTCCAGGTCAAGCTGGTTGAGAGAATGCCAAGCGTGTGCAAAGCTGTCATCAAGGCAAAGGGTAGCTACTTTGGAGAATCTAAAATATATTTTGATTTTATGAACACGTTTTTTGGTTTCTACATGATTCCATATGTGTCATTTCATATTTTAATGTCCTCACTATTATTGTATAATGTAGAAAATTGTAAAAAATAAAGTAAAAACCCTTGAATGAGTAGGTGTCTCCAAACTTTAGTCTGGTACTGTATATAGTACTTTGCAATGTGTAGATTTGATTCATCAGCAAGTGAATGAATCAAAATATTTGGATATCAACATCTGACTGCTGAATAAGGCCTGGCAATAAGAACATGGTATCTGGTACCTGAGATATCTACGAGCGTGTTCATTTTTGTGACCGACCATTAGATAGTAGCATCCCACAGCAAACCAAGAGACCTGGATGAAAACAATGCTTACCATTTGGTTAGTGGTCAAATATTAAATCCATTAAAAAAAAACATACTGTACCAATCAGAGCTTGGACATATGCAATGTCAAGATGCAAGTATAGAGGGGTATCACAGGAGGTTGGTGGCACCTTAATTGGGGAGGAGGGTAATGGCTGGTAGCAGGATGAGTGGAACGGTATCAAACACGTGGTTTGTAGGTGTTTGATGCCATTCCATTTTCTCCAGCCATTATTATGAGCAGTATTCCCCTCAGCAGCCTCCTGTGGCGGGTATACTCATAGCAGAGGAAAGTAGTGGGAAACAAAGCAGGGGTTATACTTACTGGGTTGTTGGGATACAGGTCCACAAGCTTGTGTGAAAGGTAAAACAGTTCTGTAGGGGAATAAAGAGCAGAGAATCATGGTACATATTTTCTCTCTCCAAACAATTTAGATGTACATTTATCTTTCATGAGTATGTATTAATAAAACACACTTAAAAGGAGAGCATCAACCGTATTACCATTTGCTTTGCTGAGCTCCACCAGTGTTCCTATATGAACAGGTAAACAGTTGGCATGGAATGGGTCTTTCACCATCACCCTTGAAGAAACAAAACATTCAGGTGATATGTAGACGGGGCCAAATTATAAGTATGCAACTTATACCCTATTCACAGAACTGAGCTGAGAGAATAATATTCCAACAGACATGCACTGAGTGTACAAAACATGTAAGAACTCCTGTTCTTTCCATGACAGACTGACCAGGTGAAAGCTATGATCTCTTATTTAGGTCACTTGTTAAATCCACTTCAAATCAGTGTAGATGAAGGGGAGGAGACAAGTTAAAGAAGGAATTTTAAGCCTTAAGAAAATTGAGACATGGATTGTGTGTGTGCATTTCAGAGGGTGAATGGGCAAGACAAAATATGTAAGTGCCTTAGAAGGGGTTATTAGTTGCAGGGGCACCGTTTGTGTCAAGAACTGCAACGCTGCTGGGTTTTTCAACACTAAACAGTTTCCGTGTGTATCAAGATGTGTCCACCACCCAAAGGACATCCAGACAATTTGACAACTGTGGGAAGCAATGGAGTCAACATGGGCCAGCATCACAGTGGAACACTTTCAACACCTTGTAGAGTCCATGGCCGATGAATTGAGGCCGTTCTAAGGCAAAAGGGGGTGCAGCTTAATATTAGGAAGGTGTTCCTCATGTTTTGTACACTCAAGTGTATATCATAAGATCTTATGAACAAAAAAAAAGGTTTGGCCGTTTTAACACCTGCAGACTCATCTTAAAGTAACCCATACCAACGAACTGAAGTAGTTTTGTGCCAACAATTCGTTAAATACGTGTCCCCCAAAAATGTCATATCTCCTAAATATAGGACAGACATTTCAAAACCTTATGATTTTTCAATGCTTCTATGGGCTATAGTAGTTAGGCCAAATTCAATATTTCATCAAATAATATATTTGTTTTTATACCTGAAGGGTTCTTAAAATTCAAAATCAAATAGCGAAATGATCCTTGGTATGACCATCTTAAAACCATTCCATATGTTAGCTTCGCTGTTGGGGGGGGGGGGGGGGGGGTACTTAGACTGAGGTTATAAACAAACAAAAAAGGTTAGTTTTGCAGATTACCACCAGCAGACTGCCAATACATCTCAAGAGGAGCCAGTCTATGTATTTCTAGTTAAAAGGTTAAGGTGGGCCAGCGATTAGTTATCAAACTTACATGGATGTGAGTTTGTAGCACATTTTGAAGTCGCAGTTGTAATAATGCCTCTCTGCGATGGAGACCACAACATCCAAGTTGTCCTGGAGACCGTTGACCATCTCTGGGACCACCATATCACTGGGTTTGTTATACTGAGGGAAGGAAAGAGGAAGGGATGGAGGGACAAAAGGGGGGGGGGGGGGAGAACATTTTAGGGTTATGCTGTCATGGTTACTGGTTGACTGACAAGGGCAGCTGTAGATGACCAATACGACAATAGGATTAATTGTAATATGGTTCATTCTGAACTATAGGGCAAAATCCAAAATGATTGGCGATGACCTACTGTGGCGATTGTGAGATTCTTTCTGCCGGTTATTGTCACACAAAAAAACTGTTCGTCTCACGGTAAATGACCGTTAACATAAGCAAGTTAAGCCTCTAGGCCTCCACGCATACCAAGTGGCTGATGCGTGCCTTTGGAATATTGACTATTTAAAAAAGTCTGATTTATCAATTTAATATACAACATCACGATAACTCCATGATTTATTTTAGTCAGGTCTAAAGAAACATGATACAAAGAAAATGTATTTCAGTAGAACAGAAAACGAGTCTGCCTACTGTATGTTATCTGGCTTGTTCATTTGGCAGACAAGATATGCTTAGAAGTCACGTGCCATTATTTAATATTATATGATTTTATAGTAAGAACAATGATACTCAACTTAACATGAATGAAATTGATATTTTCCCATTCTGGAGAGAGTGCACATACGTGGCTACGTTGAGCATGAAAGTGACCCTTTGAAACAGGTCCTATATTTAGTTATTTGGCAACTTCAGTTGTGAATGATAATGTCTTAGAAAATCAAGACATGGGCTGCATGATGCGACTATAGGCTATTGATGATTTAACAAATTGCAAAAAATGCTTGCCGCAGGCTGCACAGCTGTTCTATCATATTTTCACTCAGACTATACTTCATTTAATCTTGTCTTCACTAATATGTCAAATTAGAACATCCCATTATCAAATGATAAAAAATAAAAAAGTAATCTGTTTACAACTGAATAGTGAACGGAGGCGTGCGCCTTTCCCGCCAGTCCGTTTTTCAATGATGGCGCTACTTCGGTTTTACAGTGGTGTGCATGTGCATAACACGAGCAGCTGCGAAGTAAAATGTGAACACACTTATTCCACTCCACGCCTCAACCACTGTTTTGAGGAGCATGCGTTCGCTGCGTGACAGGTGATATTCCGCCCAAACTGTATGCCATGGGCTCTCCAACCCAGTTTCTGCAGCTACCCAGTGATTCATTTGGAAAGTGAAATCTGTTCGGGAACGTCGACAGTAAAATTTCTTCACTACAAAATATTTAAAATTGTTGACAACCCCTCTGTGCACTCCATAAAGGAATAAAGGAGCGCAAGGAGAGATGGAAACACACGGTGGCGATATATACTGTATAGCTAAAAAAGGTAATGTGTCATCCAATTATTTTTGAAAATATTTGTTTTTAAATTCCTTTTACTTCAAAATCAAATAGAAATTCAGTATAATAACTAAGCTAAACTAACTAGCTAACTGAGCCACCCTGCAAAAGCAATGAACCAACCGCGTCGTCAAAGGCTATACATTCTCTCCTAGACATGGACATAAATTTGAACATAACATAGTCAATATTAAAATGAAATGATGATAATAATAATAATAATAATAATAATAATTCACACTCAAATGCGATTACTCGAATGTGTTTAATTGGAGTATAGGCAAGACCAATTATGTCCCAAAATCTGTTTGATTAGGATTTTTTTTGCCATGTGTAATATGTATTTTAGAACGGCTTAATCATAATTTTCATTCAGGTTTGTTTTCTGGCTTGGCCTCATAACCCTATGCATAATCTCTAATATGTGTATGGGTGTTTTGAATTGATCATCACCTTAGAAGGCGTTTTCATTTTTTTTTGCGTTAGGCTTTGAAACAGAATCCACAACCATGTTTTGCACTCAGTTTCACCCTGCCGTTGAACTTCTTTCTTCAAATTGATCATCACAGTTTAAGTGAGTTTTAAAAGCAAGATTCTGTTTTGATGTGTTGGATGTGATTTCCGATTGCTTTTGCATTGATGTCAGAGTGGTTAGAGGGACAATCGGGGCCTGATGTTAAGTAGCAAGTTGGGTACTACCAAAGCTTGTCCGGAGTGCGTAAGAGGAGATGACCGTGACTCAATGGTCACGCATAATTTTACCACAGCCCTATGATGACCTGGGTATTCAAGTACAGAAACAACATTGTGATCAACATCGACTGTGTAAAAACGGAAAAGTAACATCGGAATCTGAACAGAATTGATGTCCTGACATGGAGGATAACAGTGGACGTACCTTCTTCAATTTATTCTCAAACAGGAAGTGAAGTAATTCGTCTTCCTCCTCAGTGCACTGTTGGCTCAGAGGAAGTGAGTCCAGAAAGTCCTTTTCTATTACACACAAAAATGACCGGTCTTCAAATGGGGGGCTTGGGTAAAAAATATATACAGTGCATTTGGAAAGTATTCAGACCCTTTGACATTTTGTTACGTTACAGCCTTATTCTAAAATTGACAAAAATCTGTTTTTTTCCCTCAATCTACACACAACACCCAATAATGACAGAGCAAAAAGAGGTTTTTAGAAAAAAACTTAACTATCACAAAAGTATTCAGACCCTTTATTCAGTACTTTGTTAAAGCACTTTAAACAGCGACTACAGCCTTGCGTCTTCTTGTGTATGACGCTAGAATCTTGGCACACCTGTACTTGGGGAGTTTCTCCCATTCTTCTCTGCAGATTTTGGGGCGGCAGGTAGCCTAGTGGATAGAGCGTTGGGCCAGTAACCGAAAGGTTGGTTATCGGTATCATTTCTTTTTTGGCAAGGAAAATATCAGATATCGGCCAAAAATGTCATATTAGTGCATCACTATATTTCATTTATTTTATAAATTTCCTAAAATTTCAAAAAAAAATAGTTTTTGGTGTATTGTGTGTAGATTGATGAGGGGAAAAAACGATTTAATCAATTTTGGAATGAGGCTGTAAAGTAACAAAATGTGTAAAAAGTCGAGGGGTCTGAATACTTTCCGAATGCACTATACACACTCATCTGCCTACATAGCATACATGGTACAACTACATTTACCCTACAGAAACATCAGTAAGTACAGTATCGTTATTAAAAACAAATGGCACAAAATAATCTATATTAGTCCTGCTACACACGTGCAAAACCCATAAGTTTCACCTTCCTGAGCGGTCAGCATGTGATGGGACGTTAGAAGGTCGAAGGCTTCAAAGCAGTACACGTCCAGTTTCAAGGCCTCTTTGTAGCTGGACGTGGCCAGAGGCCGGTTGTCCATAGCATCATAGATCTTCCCCCGCAACAGACAAATAGAACTGTCGATCTGAGAGGGGGTGAGTGGGAAATGAGGAAGAGAGAGGGAGCTAAAGAGAGATGTGAGACCACAGGGGTCAGGACCACTGAAGCAGCATCAGTCGGGGAAGCCTCCAGGGGCCACTGACATAAAGACCCACACATTAATTTTGTATGAATGTGGCTACTGGGTGAACGACAGACCCCTTTAATAATATGACGATGATTACTACAAAAATGAAAATGTATCGCGTTCAAAAGGAACAATTCATGAAAATGCAGCCATGGGGTCTTTGAATACGGTGTTGCCATATTGGTCACCCACAATACAGTATGCAAATACTATAGCTAACCTGTAACCACAACACCATAAATGTGAAGGAACTGGGGATTTATTTATGTTTTTAATCACACTAAGAGGCTTGAACACAAACATGGAATTACAGGGCCACAAAAACAAAATGGACCCTATTGTGAGACTCACAGAGGCAGGGCTCATCTCCCAGTCCTTGGGCGACTGTTGTATCCCGTGGTCCTCTTTGACACTCTGGTCCAGCAGCTTCTTGCTGGCTGGCTCCTCCATGTCCAGGATGTCTAAGGCCTGCTGGAACTCTTTGGCAGCGTACTGCACAAAACAAACAATAGGTTAGTGCTTTCAATGGGTCAGGTCAGTTAGGAGCATGGTGCTGGTAAACTCAGGGTTGTAGGTTTGATTCCTGCATAGGCCACATAATTAATATGCTGGCAGTTCTGTAAGACCATTTGGCTAGGAAGAAGCGGCTAAATGACCATATTGGGGAATAACAGCACAAATACGATGAACTTGTACCTGTCTAGTCTGTAAGTGTAAGTAAAACAGAGTGGAAAGTAAACAAATAGTGAGAGAAAACATGTTCAAAAGAACATATTAAGGTATAGCTAAAATACAAGTGTGGGGGAGGGGGGAGGTGAGCCTACAGCTTTTGTACCATTAAAAAAATAAAAAAGGGAAATAAAAAAGTGTCTAATAGACACGACAACGGTCACATAGTCCTTGGGCCAGAGGGTCACTTTGGGGAGGCAAAGTCTAATGATGATTTTCATTAACGGTCATGTCTGTGGATTATATGTTGGTATGATAGCCACATTTAGCTACCTCCGATACATGGCCATCACTGCATTATATGAATGATATGTTCGCAAGGAATAATGGCACCAGAGGGCCTTGGCTGCCGGTTTACAGGCTCTTAACCAATTACAGTTCTACAGCTGCACCATCGAGAGCACTGGTTGCATCACCGATTGGTATGGCAACTGCTCGGAATCTGACCGCAAGGCGCTACAGAGAGTAGTGTGTATGGCCCAGTGCATCACTGGGGCCAAGCTTCCGGCCATCCAGGAACTCCATAACAGGCAGTATCAGAGGAAGTCCCTAAAAATTGTTGAAGACTCCAGCCACCCTAGTCATAGACCGTTCTCTCTGCTACCACACTGCAATCGGTACCGGAGTACAAAGTCGAGGTCCAAAAGCCTCTAACAGCTTCTTACCCCAAAGCCATATGACTGCTAAACAGTTAATCAAATGGTTTTTATTTATTTTTACACGCTGCTACTACCTGCTTTTTATTGTCTATGCAAAGTCACTTGACCCCTACCTACATGTACAGATTACCTCGACTAACCTGTACCCTCGCAGCACATTGACTCGGTACACCCTGTAAATGGTGTCAAAGTTATTTTATTATGTTACTTTTTTTCTTACCTTAGTTCATTATTTGGTTTATTAGCAAACACTTTACAAAAATGTCTGCATTGTTGGTGAAGGACTTGTATCTAAGCATTTCAGGTCTACACCTACAATTTGATGTGATTACGTTTATGACCCCCATGCAATTAGTTGAGCCAACAGGATCAGGGTATGAAACGTAATTTTGTATTATCAGGGAACAGTCTTCAAAAACTAAGGCAATTTGATATGTTCAATTTATAAAACATCACATTTAAGATATGAAACAATTGTAATGGTAATGACATCTCTACTGGCTCACCTTTGGGGCATCAAAGGTAATACACATATGCATTTTGGACTATATCGAACCAGATTGGACAATATTGGGATGTGCTCTATTACCACAAGGTACCCTGGATCAGGGGTACTCAACTACTATTTGAGAAGGTCCGGTCACACATTTCCTAGATGGCAAAGGTCCGGATGGATATTTTAAATGATTGTCTTCGTAACAAAACCCACCTCGTGCAACCCCAAACCAGTCACACTACTTGGAGGCCATAACAGAGTTATTTTTAAGCTCATTCCCCTCAATTCTGCATATTTTGACATGGGTTGAAAAGAAGGTCATAATTTTAAAGTTAATTTCCTGCAATTTGATGTGATTTCCAATTGCAAATTTTACCATGTCGTGTTATGATAATCGACTGACTCATAAAAATCAGTCAAGGTTTTTGAACTGTTTGGCCATAATGACCATCGTTATGTTTGGAGGGAAAAGGGGAGGCTTGCAAGCTGAAGAACACCATCCCAATCGTGAATCACGGGGGTGGCACCATCATGTTGTGGGGGTAATTTGCTGCAGGAGGGACTGGTGCACTTCACAAACTAGACGGCATCATGAGGAAGGAAAGTTAACCTCTAGGCTAGGGGGTGGTATTTTCACGTACGGAAGAAAAGCGTGGCCAAAGTACACTACCTGCTACTCAGGCCCAGAAGCTAGGATATGCATATATCATGACTGTCCTGATCAGGTTACAGGAGACCACAACCCTACAGATTATCTCTCAACTCCAACAGAGGAGGAGAGATCTAGGGGTCTGAAGATGTGGGGGTTTTATGACCCCTCACGCCCATGGTCAATCTTAGGCCACAGACTAATTGCTTTTGTTCTGTTACTATGGAGAACCAGCCTCAGAACATTAAACATGAATTAAAGGGACTTTGGGACAATGGTTTCCATCAGCCACGGTGGTCATGACGATAGATGAAATATGAAAATGTATGTAATTTGTTTTGTTATTAAAAGGTTAATAGATGACTTTATTACAAAAACATTGTAACGTCAACAGTTTACCTAGTATATGTTTGATGTTTATACATTGTACGTTGTATGGAAAATGTCCAAATCAAAGAGTATGTTTTGGTAAAGATGAAATGTGAAGTTAGTTGTCTAAAATTGGATTTGAGTAAAATCTAGACCTTGCCCTCATTAACTTGGTACGCCCAGAGAATTGCCCTAAAGGCGGTAATGCCCACTTCTGACCCAAGGGTATAAAACCTGTGAGTGAAGAATTTACAGATCAGATTAAGTGACCCCAAGCTGCAGCCAAGGTCTAAAAAGTCAACGAACCCAAAACGCAACAAGTTTGTCTTCAACTAAAGCTTTTTCTATCCAAGCTACGGATGAGTAGCTGTGTCTAAGCGGGTGAATTCAAGTCGAACCACCTAGCCTCCACTCCCCATCGAATCTTGGTATCTACACTGTTTCATTCCTATGCTGTGAGCTCTGAGCTACAGAGCTGTCTGTCCTCAGAAGAGCCCTTCCAGAGCAAGGGCGAAGGAACAGACTCCTAAGCCAAAAGGACACTGACATTATGAGGACAACCAAAGACTTGCGCGGGAGAAGTGAGTCATTGAGCAGCCTGAATGGTCCACGCGGATAATCCACAAAGACCTCCTCGACGTAATTACATTATTATATTCTGACCCATGAGAGCAGCAGTTTGGGGCAAGGCTAGGGTTAGAATAAGCATAGCTGACAAATTCACCCAGATGTATATTTCTCTCGTGCACTCTTTTTCTCTCTCCTTTTTCTCTCTCCTTCAAATCCCCATAATTGCTTGATTCAGTTAATCAAAGAAAAAGAAAGCGCGCTCTACTTTGTTTTTATCCGCTATTGAACGCCGTTTATCCTGTCTTAAATTGTATCTATTATTTACGTTAAAAATACCTAAAGTTGTATTAGCAAAGTTGTTTGATATGTTTGGACAAAGATTACAGGTAACTTAGATATTTCGTAGTCATGTTGCATGAGTTGGAACTGGTGTTTTTCTGGATCAAACGCACCAAATAAATGGACATTTGAGATATGACTGAATTAAATCGAACAAAAGGACCATTTGTGATGTTTATGGGACATATTGGAGTGCCAACAAAAGAAGATCTTCAAAGGTCAGGCATGAATTATATCGTTATTTCTGACTTTTGTGTCACGCCTGGCGGGATGAAATATGATGGTCTGTGTTCGTTTGATGGGGTGCTATCCTCAGATAATAGCATGGTTTGCTTTCGCCGTAAAGCCTTTTTGAAATCTGACAGCAGCTGGATTAACAAGAAGTTTATCTTTAAACCTATATATAACACTTGTATCTTTCATCAATGTTTATGATGAGTACTTCTGTCATTTGATTTGGCTCTCTGCAATTTCACCGGTTATTTGAGACAATGCATTACTGAACATAACGCGGCAATTTAAACAGAGGTTTTTGAACATAAAGAGAGACTTTACTGAACAAAACAAACATTTATTGTGTAACATGGCATCTTGGGAGACCAGGTGAAGATCAAAAGGTTGGTGATTAATTTAATTGCCATTTCTGACTTTTGTGAGCCCTCTCCTTGGCTGGAAAATGTCTATGGTTTTTGTGGCTAGGCGCTGTCCTAACATAATCGCATGGTGTGCTTTTGCCGTAAACCCTTTTTGAAATCGGACACTGTGGTTGGATTAACAAGAAGTTTATCTTTAAAATGGTATATAATACTTGTATGTTTGAGGAATTTTAATTATGAGATTTCTGTTGTTTGAATTCGTCGCCCTGCAATTTCACTGGCTGTTGACGCTAGCATCCCACAAATCCCAGAGAGGTTCAAGCGTGGTCGCAAATGGGTCTTCCAAATGGACAATGACCCCAAGCATACTTCCAAAGTTGTGGCAAAATGGCTTAAGGACAACAAAGTAAAGGTATTGGAGTGGTAAAGCCCTGACCTCAATCCTATATAAAATTTGTGGGCAGAACTAAAAAAAAGTGTGTGCGAACAAGGAGGCCTACAAACCTGACTCAGTTACACCAGCTCTGTCAGGAGGAATGGGACAAAATTCACCCAACTTATTGTGGGAAGCTTGTGGAAGGCTACCCGAAACACTTGACCCAAGTTTAAATAGTTTAAGGCAATGCAACCAAATACACTCAATTAGTATGTAAACTTCTGACCCACTGGGTATGTGATGAAAGAAATAAAAGCTGAAATAAATCACTCTCTACTATTATTCTGACATTTCACATTCTTAAAATAGAGTGGTGATCCTAACTGACCTAAGACAGGGACTTTTTTACTAGGATTAAATGTCAGGAATTGTGAAAAACTGAATTGAAACGCATTTGGCTAAGGTGTATGTAAACTTCCGACCTGCACTGTATATATAGTCATCATAGATTTTGTCAATCAATCCTAGCAGCCTATTTCAAAGATGGCCGCCATTCCTTTCAATGGGAAGAAACGGCATTGATTTTGCATGGCCATAACTGAATAAATAATTGGTGTAATAAGACCAATAATTGCTTAAAATGTGTTACAATGAGGACAACCCAAAATGATGGCCCATGCAAGTTATACGTATTTCGCTAAATAATTACCAGAAAAGTGTTTACACATTTTGTAGCCATTTCAATTACATTAAATTGTTTATTTTTATTTAAATAGGCAAGTTAGTTAAGAACAAATTGTTATTTACAATGACGGCCTAACGGGGAACAGTGCCTTGTTCAGGGACAGAATGACATTTTTACCTTGTCAGCTTGAAGATTCGATCCAGCAACCTTTCGGTTACAATGCTCTAAACACTAGGCTACCTGCCGCCCCTGAAACACTTAGAAAATGTTCTAGAAACATTCACTGATACATAATCATTAAAATGATATGCAATATGATACAATAAAATGTTGATGTGAAACCTGTCCCATACATTGCACTATGAGATCCCATAGGAATGCATTACATCCAGCAAAGAGGTACCCATTCTTGCAAAATGCCTTCATAATGAGTGCACACAAGTTGACAAAGCTAGGAGAAGTGTAAACAATGATGCCTAGCTATTGTGGATTTAACCATAGGTTAACCATTTCCCAACACGGCCACAAACCAGATCCACTGGTTTTAATAATAGGTAGAATATGCCTAATGATAATTACATATTTTAGTTATGCAGATAACCAATTCAGCCAGGTTTGCTAACTATCTCATCTTTGTAAAAATAGATTAGCAAAAAGCTTCAAACACACAACTGTTTTTGGTCTGTATTTAGAGCTCTAATTTGTATATTAAAAAAAAAAAAAAAATACATGTTTTGTAGTGATAATGATATGCCATATTGTGAAAAGTAAAAGCTGTCTTGTATGCTGTCATAAATACACACACACACACAGATTCCAACATTAACTTTCTAACAAACCACCTAATAATTAGGGGACATCAACTTACATAGCTGGTGTATTGAAGCCTTGTAGATGGTGTCTAGCTACCCTATCTATGGGAAAATACATTGTGGTGTACGTACGTCCTACTGAAATATGTACTGGTTAGAGCAGGGTTCGACATCCCTGTACCTGGTGCACTACAGTCTGTTGCTTCACTCCTACCCTATTCTAGCACACCTGATTCTAATAATTAGCTGGTCGATAAGCTTAAAAAAAAAATCAGCTTAGTTACAACTGGAGTTGGTGTGAAAACCTACAGGAGGGTAGCTCTCCATGAACAGGGATGAAGAGCCCTGGGTTAGAGACTGGTGAGGGTTGTCGAGGGCGTCAGCAATGGCCTAACTGCACAAAGGCTGGTTATTTGTTTATTTTAGTAATTCCCCCCCACCAATATCCAAATTGGTAGTTACAGACTTGTCCCATCGCTGCAACTCCTGTACGGACTCAGGAGAGGCAAAGGTCGAGAGCCATGCGTCCTCAGAAACACAACCCTGCCAAGCAACACTGTTTCTTGACACTGCTCGCTTAACCAGGAAGCCAGCCGCACCAATATGTCAGATTGGTGATTAGAAAAACCTTAGCCTATGGCATCATTTCTATAACATTTGTCAACCAGCTGCTGAACTAATGGCTGCCAAATTAGGTAACGCATCACTAAATAACTTAAGGTTGCAGGTTAGAGAGCATAAGTTTTAAATCATGATGGTCAAGGACAGAAGTTAGATAAATTATCACAAATATTATTTTTTAGAGAATGTGTTTACCTAAATCTGTGTGAACTCAACAAATGACATGGCACACATTTCATGTTAGCATTGCAGGTGACAAATATAAAACCAACATGATACCAGATTTGGATCTCTTGGTATTCTTTCCCACTAGGCCATGACCAATTTTCCTTAAACACATATGTATTTCTGCTACATCTAACATTGGCTGTTTCATAAGATGAGTCAGTCTAGGTAAGTCATTAGAACATTTCCCAAACCCCATGGTTTTTAAGATGAGCTGCAACCAATAAAAATGTTCAACTGTTGTTAAATCGTCATTTTCAATGAGCATATGAACATTCCACCTTGTCTCAAAATGTCCTTTAACAGCCTTCAAAATATTATTTTGCATAATTTCCCATACAATCAATCAATATATATACAGTGCCTTGCGAAAGTATTCGGCCCCCTTGAACTTTGCGACCTTTTGCCACATTTCAGGCTTCAAACATAAAGATATAAAACTGTATTTTTTTGTGAAGAATCAACAACAAGTGGGACACAATCATGAAGTGGAACGACATTTATTGGATATTTCAAACTTTAACAAATCAAAAACTGAAAAATTGGGCGTGCAAAATTATTCTATTTTTCTATCTTTATGTTTGAAGCCTGAAATGTGGCAAAAGGTCGCAAAGTTCAAGGGGGCCGAATACTTTCGCAAGGCACTGTAAATGACTATAAAAGTGAACACATTTTCCAGAAGGCCCATGGACTAATAGGAGGATGGAGAGTTTGAACAGGTAGATTTCATCACAAGTAGCTGCTTAATATTTATACTCACGTGGCATCTAGCAGCGAGATATTGACACGCGCCATACAACTGTGAAATGAAAGATACATATTGGGAAAATGAAAACCAAAGCACAAGCTGACAGACAACTTTTCACCTCAACAATGGCACCAGCATTTGCCCATTCAGACAGTAACACAAGCACGTTAGTGTCTATTTACAAATATCTGGCATTTATGAGGGAAATGCCGACAGTCTAAACATTAAAAGGGACAGTTCAAAAATGTTAAACTTCAATCATAATCACCTGCACCGCCCCAACATAAACATGCACTACATGACCAAAAAGGTATGTGGACACCTGCTCATCCAACATCTCAATCCAAAATCATGGGCATTAATATGGATTTGGTCCCCCTTTGCTGCTATAACAGCCTCCACTCGTCTGAGAAGGCTTTCCACTAGATTTTGGAACATTCCTGCAGGGATATGCTTCCATTCAGCCACGAGCATTAATGAGGTCGGGCACTGCGTTTTCCTGGCATCTGCTAAGCCCAGATTCATCCATCGGACTGCCAGATGGTGAAGCATGATCAGCACTCAAGAGAACGTGTTTCCACTGCTCCAGTGTCTAATGGCAGCGAGCTTTACACCACTCCAGCCGACACTTGGCATTGCGCATGGTGATCTTGGGCTTGTTATGCGGCTGCTCAGCCATGGAAATCCATTTCATGAAGTTCCTGACGAACAGCTATTGTGCTGACATTGCTTCCAGAGGCCGTTTGGAACTCGGTAGTGAGGACAGGCGATTTTTACGGGCTTCAGCACTGGGCAGTCTCTTTGTGAGATTGTGTGGCCTACCAAATGGCCGGCTGAGCAGTTGTCGCTCCTTGACGTTTCCGCTTCACAAAAACGGCATATTTCTGTTTTGAGGTCAAAACAATGGTTTCCAATGACGTTAACCAATTATTCGAGATTTAGTAGGCAATGACTACTCACAATTGGTCAAAAATCACACGATGCACACAGAGGTGGTCATTGGAAACACTTATTCCTCTATATTTGACTACAAAAACAGAAACGCACAATTTTTCACATAGTGGTTGCTCCACTAAAAGTTTTGCGATTATGCAGCGGTACTTAGAGGTCATTTGTGGTTTAGTACGATACCCTGCGTCACCACTTCAGAACAGCGCATGGGGGAGTTAGAGCACTGATCATGCTTTTGGGTCCTACTGTGTCTAACTGACAATGAATGGGCGACACAAACCGAAATAGAAACTGATAATTTCACATGGACTTCAGTATAACTTACTAAAACTGGTTGTTAGACTAAAGGTTATTATTTTGTTTTGCTCTGCTCTTATTGAAGTACACTCCCAACTGGTCACATTGTACAGCGCCTAAGCGGCGCAACGGTCTAAAACACTGCATAGCTGTGCAAGCCATGTTGCTAGAGATGCTGGTTCAATACCCGTGCTGGCCTCGACTGGGAGACCCATGAGATGACTGTTGGTTTTTCTCCCTCTAAAAACATAACTAATTCTAAAATAATAAACTAGCTGTAACAATGTCTCACCCCTCACTCATTTTACGTTATTTGAAAACGAGATCTCCAAAAGAGTCGGTTTTTAAACAAAGCAATTATTATTATTCATTTAGAATTATATATGAAACACTTGGATATTCTCACAGATATTAACCCTGTTATTAGCAGGACACACATACATACACACACACACACACACACACACACACACATATATATATATCATGGCTCCCAAGAGGCGCACAATGGGATTGCCTTGCAGTTCGTATGACAGTGATTCTTTAGCTAAATAACATAGTACTGTGTAGCCTACTCCTGACCATCACATTGTACAGTGCCATATTTGCCATTCCATCCTAACGGAAACCCAGGGGGTTTTAGGTTTTTCTTGGAATATAAATAAATATTGCCTTAAACACCATAATATTAATCAAATTAATTAAGAAACCTTTCTTAAAAAATAAAAAAAATAAAAAAGTCCAATATACTGTGTTCCTACAAAAAAAGGTTTGAAATTCTCTAGTACAGCCACTATTGAAGGCTATCAAATGCTTCAAAGATGCCCTCTGGTGGTCAAACTAGCACAAACCAGCATTAATGGTGGTTGGCACATAATGTGAAATAGAATCTTTTAAGCATTTGATAGCCTTCAAGTGGCTGTACTAGAGAATTTCAAACCTTTTTTTGTAGGAACATAGTAAATGGGACAGATGTTTTATTTTAAGAAATGTTGCTTAATTAATTTGATTAACATTATGGTGTTTAAGACAATATTATTTGTCAAATTGGACTTCGCTTTGCGTTCCGCGTGGAAGGAAATTTGCCACAAAAAAAACATTGAGTGTGAATGCGACACAGAGCACGAAGACCGTACCTAAAAGAGGGGTTACTTCGAAAGCATGGACGTGGTTTGAGTATGAAAAGTCTGACACGGACTAGAAAATCAATCTCCGCAAAATACGCCGCAGGCCGGTCCCGTCAAAAGGCTCAAACACCAATAACCTCTTACCACCTACGCAAGAATCATGTGAAAAAGTACGGAGAGAGTCTACGGATGAAACCACAAAAAAGTAGGGTCGAGTGCTCAAAACAAACCCGACTCAGACGTTGCAAGAGGCTTTTGCCCGCGGCCATATGGTAAAGAATCATGAAGATAACAGCTGTCATTACAACTTAGATCTGCAAAGACATGTCCCCAATTTACAAGGTCGAGAAACGGGGGTTAAGTTGGTAATAACACTCAACCCAATATCTTTTATTTGTTGAGTGTAATTCAAAAATGTAATAAGAAATAGGCCTTTTTTTAAATTTTATTTTACTAGGCAAGTCAGTTAAGAACAAATTCTTATTTACAATGACGGCCTAGGAACAGTGGGTTAACTGCCTGTTCAGGGGCAGAACGACAGATTTGTACTTGGCAAGTTCAAATCCCCGAGCTGACAACCTTTCAGTTACTAGTCCAACACTCTAACCACTAGGCTACCCTGACGCCCCTTTACGTGCGGTCATTTTATATAAACAATTTATTCATTGAATTTACAGAAAGTGTATATCGTGATATGTATCATTATCGGGATATGAGATTTTGGCCATATCGCCCAGCCCTATCCTGGAGATTTACAACTTGGAGTCCACCTGTGGTATATTCAATAGATTGGACATGATTTGGTAAGGCACACACACACACGTCTATATAAGGCCCCACAGTTGACAGTGCATCTCAGAGCAAAAAGCAAGCCATGAGGTCTAAGGAATTGTCCGTAGAACTCTGAGACACAATTGTGTCGAGGCACAGATCTGGGAAAGAGCACCAAAACATTTCTGCAGCATCGAAGGTCCCCAGGAACACATCATTCTTAAATGGAAGAAGTTTGGAACCACCAAGACTCTTCCTAGAGCTGGCCACCCGGCTAAAGTGAGCAATCGGGGGAAAAGAGCCTTGTTCAGGGAGGTGACCAAGAACCCGATGGTCACTCTGACAGAGCTCTAGAGTTCCTCTGTGAAGATGGGAGAACCTTCCAGAAGGACAGCCATCTCTGCAGCACTCCACCAATCAGGCCTTTATGGTAGAGTGGCCACACGGAAGCCACTCTTCAGTGAAAGGCACGACAGCCCACTTGGAGATTGGGTGCCTTTTGGCAAAGGGCTCTCAGATCATGAGAAACAGGATTCTCTGGTCTGATGAAACCAAGATTGAACTCTTTGGCCTGAATGCCAAGCGTCACATCTGGAGGAAACCTGGCACCATCTCTATGGTGAAGCATGGTGGCGGCAGCATCATGCTGGGCGGATGTTTTTACGCGACAGAGACTGGGAGACTAGTCAGGATCAAGGAAAAACATTTGCGACGTTAAAGTAGAGAGAGATCCTTGATGAAAGCCTGCTACAGAGCGCTCAGGACCTCAGACTTGGGGCGAAGGTTTAACCTTCCAACAGGACAACAACCCAAAGCACATAGCGAAGACAACGCAGGAGTGGCTTCTGAACAAGTCTTAATGTCCTTGAGTGTCCCGGCCAGAGCCCGGACTTGAACCCGATGGAACATCTTTGGAAAGACCTGAAAATAGCTGTGCAGCGACGGTCCCCATCCAACCTGAAAGAGCTTGAGAGGATCTGCAGAGAATAATGGGAGAAACTCCCCGAATACAGGTGTGCCACGCTTGTAGCGTCATACCCAAGAAGACTCAAGGCTGTAATCACTGCCAAAGGTGCTTCAACAAAGTACTGAGTAAAGGGTCTGAATACTAATGTAAATGTTCTGTTTTTTATTTTTAAATACATTTGAAAAAAAATTTAAACCCTTTTTTTTGTTATTTATGGGGATTTGTGTATGGATTGAGGGAGGGGGGGACCATTTAATCATTGTTAGAATAAGGCTGTAACTAGGGATGCACAATATCAGTAAGTATATCGGAATCCGACTATATTAGCTAAAAATACCAACTTGGCCCTATGTCTATTTTAACGGCGATGTGCAAAACCGATGTCAAAGCTGACGTGCATAACGTAGGTACATGAGGTACATACCAATATAACGTAGGTACATGAGGTACATACCTATATAACGTAGGTACATGGTGTAATGACGCCACGTACAATTTTGCGCTACACATGCAACACAGCATTCATAACCTAGCCCACAATGTCTGCTGTGTGGATCGAGCAGTGAACAAGTCGAGCAGTCATTTGAAAGACCGTTGTCTCGCTGAAATTTTCTTAAAGGCAAAATCCAATAAAAACGCCAAGATAATGGAATTCATTGCCCTTGACAATCAACCATTCTCTGTCCTGGGTGATGTTGGCTTCGCCGACTGGTCGAGCACCGGTACACACTACCAAGGGCGCTATTTTTCAGATGTTGCCCTACCGGAGTTACACAGTAATAGCATCGCTGCTAAAAAGCATTTGAGAACATTTGAAACTCTGAACACACTCCAAGCTCTATTCGAACAACTGACTGGAGAAATAAGCTCATCAACTGCGTCTGCCATGGACTGAAACGCCTGCTCAACAAAACTGCTGACAAAGGCTGTGAACAAGCGATTCGGTGGCATTCTCTCTTTACTGTGTCGCCACCATGCTCGATGCTATGTACAAGGACCGCTACTTTGATGCAGATAAGAAACAGGATTTACGTGACATGTTAGACACAGCTGGACAAGATGGAAACAGACAGTGACAATGTGCACCAAGGAAGCGAGGCCACGGACAGAGAGCTGAAACTTCACTGCTTGACATGTGTGATGAAATCCTGGTTGAGAATAAAACGAATGAACAACGAAATAGCACAGCTAGTAAGTGAAAGAAATAGGTTTTGTTTATGTTTGACGAGTAATGGGGACATGTAAATGCAAACAAAATATTTTTGGTCAGTGTGGTGTGTGTAACCTTTATTTAACTAGGCAAGTCAGTTAACACATTTTTCACATTTACAATGACAGCCTACCTGGGCCAATTGTGCGTGGGACTACCAATCACAGCCGGATGTGATACAGCCTGGATTTGAACCAGGGACTGTAGTGAAGCCACTTGCACTGGATGCAGTGCCTTAGACCGCTGTGTCCATGTGTGTGTGTTAGCTACTTAACTTTACTAAATGCTTAAGGCATATTTTAAATATAGTTTTTCGCTGGGGTTTTTTTGGAAAGGGAAATTTCGGAATCAGACAAAAATGCCATATCAGTGCATCACTAGCTGTAACGTAACAAGATGGGGAAAAGGTCACGTGGTCTGAATACTTTCCAGAATGCACTGTATAATAACAGAGTAGCAGCAGCACTGCGAGTGGTGTCAATATGCGTGTGTGACCGCATGTAGGGGGGGGGGGGGGCAATGTAAATTGTCCAGGTAGCCATTTGATTAACCAGTCTTATGGCTTGGGGGGGGGGGGGGGGGGGGGTCGAAGCTGTTCAGGTGTCTTTTGGTCACAGACATGGCGCTCTGGTACCGCTTACCACGCGGCAGCAGAGAGAACAGTCTATGGCTTGGGTGAATGGAGCATGATAATTTTTGGGGCCTTACTCTGACACCGCCTGGCATAGAGGTCCTGAATGGTGGTAAGGAGTTTGGCCCCAGTAATGTACAGGGCCTTAAGCACTACCCTCTGCAGCGCCTTGCGGTCGGATGCCGAGCAGTTTCCATACCAAGCAGTGATGCAGCCAGTCAAGATTGCTCTCAATCTGTACAACATTGAGGATCTGAGCCCATGACAAATATTTTCTGCCTCCTGAAGGGAAATAGGTGTTGTTGTGCCCTCTTCACGACTGTGTTGGTGTGTTTGGATCATGGCCCACTATACTACAGCCTAGTCACTGTGAATTGGGGCACGTTTGGCCCTTAGTTTCCTCTAGTCCACAACAAGATATTTTTTTATTGCTCACATTGAGGGAGAGGTTGATGTCCTGGCACCACATTACCATGCCTCTGACCTCCTCCCTATAGGCATCGTTGGTGATCAGGCCAACCACCGTCATATCGTCTGTAAACTTAATGATGGTGTTGGAGTAGTGCGCGGCCATGCAGTCATGCGTGAACAGGGAGTACAGGAGGGGACTGAGCACGCACCCCTGGGGGGCCGCGGTGTTGAGGGTCAGTGTGGCAGTTGTGTTGTTACCTACTCTTACCACCTGGGAGCTGGCCGTTAGGAAGTTCAGGATCCAGTTGCAGAGTTTAGGCCATGTCCTTAGCTTAGTGATGAGCTTGGAGGACACTAAGTGTTCCTTTTGTACAGGTGGGAAACGGCAGTGTGGAGTGCAATAGAGATTGTGTCATCTGTGGATCTGTTGGGGTTGTATGCAAATTGGTGTGGGTCCAGGGTTTCTGGGATGACGTGAGCCATGACCAGCTTATTTTTTTAACCTTTATTTAACTAGGTAAGTCAGTTAAGAACAAATCCTTATTTGCAATGACAGCCTAGGAACAGTGGGTTAACTGCCTTGTTCAGGAGCAGAACGACAGATTTTTATCTTGTCAGCTCGGGGATTCGATCTTGCAACCTTTCGGTTACTGGCCCAACGCCTAACGCTCTAACCACTAGGCTACCTGCCGCCCCAAAGCATTTCATGGGTAAAGACGGAAGTGCTACGGGTGGTCATTTAGACAGGTTACATTGACATTTAGGCGCAGGGACCACTGGAAGGGGAGTGAACTCAAGTAACCCAATATTGAAAGCACTGACAATATAGACCTGTTAACAAAGATACAAAAGGCGGAAATATCAACTTGAATATTTATGATGAATGTGAAATCACTTTTAGGTAGCTGGTCAACAGACAACTTTATGTGTCCTCATTCAGTGCTGTATGGTACTGCCTGACATTTTTTTTTTATAATAATAAAAACACAAAAAATTTCACCTGCCCAAAGCAGAATCCAGTATGACTGCGGTAGAACTTCATTGCCCCCTAGAGACCATACCGCACAAGAGGATTTGATGTGGAATTGTATAAAATGTTATTTTTTTAACGGAAAACTATTGGCAGTTTAAACATTTAAAAAATTATCTCCATTTGTCAGACCCCTAGAAGTTGTCATTCAAATTTATTGTATTCTGTTGTTGCTTGCAATATTCATCAAAACATTAAAAGTTACTTAATAGTTTCGCTGAACACCTGCAATACCTCCGGATGCCCAGTTGAATACCCCTGGTGTAAACCTTCATACGCGTCGCTTGCAATGCGGTTTCGGAAACATTTAAAACTTTACTTTCATATAAGCAAGAAATATTTTTAAATACAAAAACGACAATTACTGTACACAGTTTAAGTTGCACGCGGCTGTGTTTTGAATAACAATTCATGCTTCCAGCCAAAGTACGACATTTGAGTGCAGCAGCAGGAACTTCCGTACACTGGCTGAACGCGTGCGTTATTCAAAACACAGTGCTAAAACTGCAAATAGTAAGTACATTTTTTTGTACAAATCTAAGTTCCATAAGGTTTTCAAAATCATATCGCAAGTGATAATTATTAAAGTATCTAACCGTTAAAATGGAGTGTGGGGATTGTAGTCCACACGTTCAACTGAGAACCCTAGGGATGGCTGTATACTCCCTTGGATTCTCGAGAGCTAACCAGGTACAATATTATTTTATTTGTTTAAAGAACAAGGGCACAATCTGGATAGCACATAGTTTTGAAAGCTACAGAGAAGAATGCGATGTGTAGACTGTCCGGACTCATTATTTAGGCCGACATATCATTAACATGCCATTAGTCAGGTTGCATGCAAGCCTGAGTGCCCCACAGTGAGTTGCTGACATACAGAAATATGCAGGTACCCAGGGAGCCAACCAGGTGGTCTTACCTGATCTAGTTTGCGTGAGCGGAGGGCATGGGAGGCTCTGTGGTACTGGGAGGTGAGGTAAAGGCACTGTGCTAGCCAGTAGATATCCTGGGGGTCTTCTGTGAAAGGTACAACTTCAGTTAAATAGACTACTAACTTACCTTCTATAGTAACTAGCCAGACGATCTCATCAAATCAAGAAGATTACTCACCATGAGACAGGGATGCAATCTTATCTGCCCAAAATAAAGCGCTTTGATACTGTTGCTGCAAACAAAACAGACAGGAAAGGCAGCATGAAAGCAAACATTCTGAATGTATTAACTAGAAGTATGAAACTGATACTGTCAGGAGCTGTCAATACTCACTGATACAAGTTAACAGTTATCTAGCCACCCTCCAAGTAGCCCAAGAATTTAACCAGAATATGGGTTTACAGGAGACGTTGAATATGGCGATTCTCCTTTAAGCCCAGGAAGCAGCCATTCAACTTG
Organism: Oncorhynchus mykiss; assembly: GCF_057628025.1. NCBI lineage: Eukaryota > Metazoa > Chordata > Actinopteri > Salmoniformes > Salmonidae > Oncorhynchus > Oncorhynchus mykiss. Next base: position 6,111,094 of record NC_143043.1, on the reverse strand, counting down.
CCGTTCACCAGCTTTTCAAGCAACTATCGTCATTACTGCCGTCACACCGATATGTACTTCCAAAAAAATGTAGAAATAAAAAGTTACATGCAACCAAAAAAAATGCATTGTCTGGAAATAATCTAAGTTTTGTTTTTGACTTAGTACGCATGCACCAAATCCACCTCTTCAGCACCTCCTGCAATATTAGGAGTGAAATTAAAATATAGAAAATAGAATTATAAACTGGGTGGTTCGAGCACTGAATGCTGATTGGCTGACAGTACATATGGTATAAAACATTTATTTTACTGCTCTAATTACGTTGGTAACCAGTTTATAATAGCAATAAGGATATTATGTGTTGTGCCTAACAGCCCTTAGCCGTGGTATATTGGTCATATACCACACCTCCTCGTGCCTTATTGCTTAAATATACAATTACTGTAAACATACCATATATTGTCTACTTAATCCACTTGTATGAAATAATATTGCATTCTGTGTAGTACAGGTGAAACAGATTGATATGACATTCATCCACTGTTGTAGGTGATAAAAACCACGAGATGCTCAAATCTCTGCCCCAACAATGGGAGTCATTGTCCCAGATGCGAAGGTAGGCGACAAGCTTGGGTCCAAAATAAGCCCATAGAAACATAGTGTGCTTATTTTTGACAGATTTTGACCAAAGTGAAACCTCTCGTTTCACCTCTTCCTCTCTGGATAAAATAAAATCTTCCCTGCTGTTGGATCAGCGGACCTGTGCATGGCATTAATTACAGATCTTGTAGGTGGTTCAGAAGAGGTGGATTTGATGCATGCACACCTGGTGAAAAACAACACCAATGCCTTTTTTTCAGTTGCATATAACATTTTTGTAAGCCTTTTTTGGAAGTACATACCAGCCATGACGCAAGTAATGACTAAAGTCGATCAGCAAAACTCCATTCTTGGTAAGTACCAATCGCATTTTGACTTTAAGCTTGAAAAGCTGATGAATGGCAAGTTGAATGGTTTCGTAAGCATAAAGATCTCATCTTTCATATCAGCGAGAAATAATAAAAGTTAAATTGATACAATAAATCACATATTTAAAGCCCTTTTTACAGCAACAGATGTCACAAAGTCCTACACACCTTAATAGGGCTAGTTTTCCCAAATGGCCTTATCTCCGTGTTACAGTACTTGTTTACGGAAAACAAGAGGCGACCTCCTGCGCTAATGATCCATCTAGTGTAAGCGTAACTCAGTAAGTGTAGTTTCGTCGGGTGGAGGCTAGCCATAGCTGTATGGATCTGTGCAAAACTGCTACAAGTGTAACTTAATTGAATGCATCTCCCTCACTAATGAATTAAGGGCCATTTGTTTTGAAATCCAGATCGCAGGCGATGGTTGACGTGTCTAAACGTTAACACATAGCGTCGGGATTGTAGTTCAGATAAGGCAGTCGTGGGCGAAGTTAACGGACTGTAGGGAGAAAGCAAAATGCCGCCTAGAGTTTAAGAGCTATGAATGGGGTAACCAGCTACCGTAGTCCAAGTACATAACATTACAGTAGTAGCCAACAACGTTAACTAGCTCAGGTCACTGACTTAGTACCTAGTTAGCTTCCCTGCTACCTAAGGTTAGCATGTTGATATCTAAGGAGCTACCTAACGCAAGTGTGTTACACATCTGGAAACTGTAGACTTGTCATTATGAACAATTCACTTAGCTAGCTAGCCGGTACAATAAATTACGGCAATCAGACAGCGGCAAGCTAGCCAACTACCAATTTAGCCTATCTAGTCTACGTTTCTTACCTGATCAATGTAGTGTCGTACACGTTGTCGAAGTCTGTCGAGATTCATTGTGATTGTCCTAATGCTCCCTTTATACATCAAAGCGTAACATTTTCATTCAGCGACAAATAAAACTGTATCGTGTGAAAATAAGATCGCTAGTAGTAACGCGTAAACTAGCTACGCAAGGAAACCAAAAAAAAAGTCCGCGGTCTTCTTGCAGCGGGAGTGTCACTTAAAATACTCCGCAAGGAACTCGACCCTTTGATCAGGGTTCCGGTCATTTCAGAGAAAAAAAATCCCACAATATTTTATTTTATTACAGCAGAGAACATTTCAGCGTTTAGCTTCGCGTGTACCACACTTCAAACGGTGTGTTTACACGTTTAGAAAAGTCAATAATCATTGCTTGCGAAACTGTTTTTGAAACATATGCTGATATGTCCCTTATCTTTCATATCAGCGAGAATTAATCTTTGAAATAAAAACGACACACTAGCCATTCAACACAGATTCATAGGCTGTGTGTGCCTCCAGTTGACAAACTACACTTCCGCCCCAGTTATGCTTACACACAGGTGTTAGGAGCATGTCTTCCATAAAAAAAAATATATATAACAAAATGAATGTATCATGGAGATATGGTCATGTGGGAACAACCCTATGAAATGTTAAATTATTACACACCTTTTAATATTTTTTTAATATCGCTGATCAAATTATATTGGTAACATACTTTGTAAACAACAGCTGTAGACTTTTCCAAACATGCAGAGTTAAAGATAAAATGAAACATTGAAATAGTGACACATGGAATAAATACAGTGAATAACAGATAAGAATGAGTCAAAATAACATGGCTACAGTGAATAACGAATAACAATAACAAGTAAAAAAACATGGCTACATACAGCACCAGTACCAAGTTGATGTGCAGGGGTACAAGATAATTGAGGTCGCTATGTACAGTGCCTTCGGAAAGTATTCAGACCCCTTGGCTTTTTCCACATTTTGTTACATTGCAGCCTTATTCTAAAATGGATTTTAAAAATACAAATTAACAGCAATCTACACACAATATCCCATAATGACAAATCGAAAACAAGTTGAGAAATGTTTGCAAATGTATATTTATAAATATAAAAAAATTGAGCTCCGATGCATCCCGTTTCCATTGATCATCCTTGAGATCTTTGACAACTTGATTGAAGTCCACCGGTGGTAAATTCAAATTGTTGGACATGATTTGGAAAATCACACACCAGTCTATGTAAGGTCCCACAGTTGACAGAGAAAAAAAAACAAGCCATAAGGTTGAAGGAATTGTTTGTAGAGCTCCGAAACAGGATTGTAACGAGGCACAGATCAGGGGAAGGGTACCAAACAATGTCTGCAGCGTTGAAGGTCCCCAAAAACACAGTGACCGCCATCATTCTTAAATGGAAGAAGTTTGGAACCACCAAGACTCTTCCTAGAGCTGGCCGCCCGGCCAAACTGAGTAATCGAGGGAGAAGGGCCTTGGTCAGGGAGGTGACCAAGAACCCGATGGTCACTCTGAGCTCCAGAGTTCCTTTGTGGAGATGAGAAACTTCCAGAAACACAACCATCTCTGCAACACTCCAACAATCAGGCCTTTGTAGTAGAGTGGCCAGACGGAAGACACTCCTCAGTAAAAGGCACATGACAGCTCACTTGCAGTTTGCCAAAAGGCACCTAAAGACTCTCAGACCATGAAAAACAAGATTCTATGGCCTGATGAAACCAAGATTGAACTCTTTGGGCTGACTGCCAAGGAAATCTGGCACCATCCCTACGATGAAGCATGGTGGTGGCAGCATCATGCTTTGGGGATGTTTCTCAGCGGCAAGGACTGGGAGACTAGTCCAAATCGAGGCAAAGCAAAGTACAGAGAGATCCTTGATGAAAACCTCCTCCAGAGCACTCAGAACCTCAGACTGGGGCGAAGGTTAATCTTCCAACAGGACAATAACCCTAAGCACACAGCCAAGACAACGCAGGAGTGGCTTCGGGTCAAGTCTCAATGTCCTTGAATGACCCAGCCAGAGACCGGACCTAAGCCCGATCGAACATCACTGGAGAGACCTGAAAATAGCTGTGCATCAACACTCCCCATCCAATCTGACAGAGCTTGAGAGGATCTACAGAGAAGAATGGGAGAAACTCCCCAAATACAGGTGTGCCAAGCTTGTAGCGTCATACCCAAGAACACTCAATGCTGTAATCGCTACCAAAGGTGCTTCAACAAACTACAGAGTAAAGGGTCTGAATACTTATGTAAATGTGATGCCATTTAAAATAAAATTTTAACAAACATTTGTAAAAAACGTGTTTTTATTTTGCATTACGGCGTATTGTGTGTAGACGGTTGAGGAAAAACATCTTTATCATCAATTCCAGAATAAGGCTGGGGTCTGAATACTTTCCCGAAGGCACTGTATAGTATTTTTTTTCTCGTCGTTATAAGGTTGGACGCAACATTTAACATTTTGTTATTGAAATCTGTTGGAGCTCAATTTCTTATTTCTACCCATCTACATACGTGCCAATTATAATTATTTTTAAATGAGTATTTTCATGAAACAGTTTCATTTCTACAATAACATTTTTGTTTCTCAATCACTGCTACGTCGTTAATTATAAAAATCTGAATTCAAATGATAAAAATTGATAAAATGCTAAAATTCAACTTATGCAAGAGCACCGGCCTCCGCCATACACTGTGATCCATTGGCAGTTAAAGAAATGAGCGCCTGGAACTCAGCCTATAGGCCAATGCAACAGTAGGCCTATAACTTCCATCATCACTTAAGTAAAATCGATAGGCCCAGTGGTAATTTTAGCATGTACAGTGGGGCAAAAAAGTATTTAGTCAGCCACCAATTGTGCAAGTTCTCCCACTTCAAAAGATGAGAGGCCTGTAATTTTCATCATAGGTACACTTCAACTATGACAGAAAAAATGAGAAAAAAAATCCAGAAAATCACATTGTAGGATTTTTAATGAATTTATTTACAAATTATGGTGGAAAATAAGTATTTGGTCAATAACAAAAGTTTATCTCAATACTTTGTTATATACCCTTTGTTGGCAATGACAGAGGTCAAATGTTTTCTTTAAGTCTTCAGAAGGTTTTCACACACTGTTGCTGGTATTTGGGCCCATTGCTCCATGCAGATCTCCTCTAGAGCAGTGATGTTATGGGGCTGTTGCTGGGCAACACGGACTTTCAACTCCCTCCAAAGATTTTCTATGGGGTTGAGACATGACAAGGATTAAAAATGATGTGCCAGTGGACTTGATTCACAATGATGACTGCTAGCTAAGATTGTGAAGATAAAGATGTAGATATTTATTTAACTAGGCAAGTCAGTTAAAAACAAATTCTTATCTACAATGACAGCCTACACCGGCCAAACCCAGACGAAGCTGGGCCAATTAAAAAAAATCTCCACAGCATGATGCTGCCACCACCATGCTTCACTGTGGGGATTGGGTTCTCGGGGTGATGAGGTGTGTTAGGTTTGCGCCAGACAGCGTTTTCATTGATGGCCAAAAAGCTACATTTTAGCCTCGTCTGACCCGAGTACCTTCTTCCACATGTTTGGGGAGTCTCCCACATGCCTTTTGGCGAACACCAAACATGTTTGCTTATTTTATTCTTTAAGCAATGGGTTTTTTTTCTGGACACTTTTCTGGCCACTCGTAAAGCCCAGCTCTGGAGTGTACAGCTTAAAGTGGTCCTATGGACAGATACTCAAATCTCCACTGTGGAGTTGTTTTTTTTTCTTATTTCTTGTTTGCTTCACAATAAAAAATATTTTGCATCTTCAAAGTGGTAGCCATGTTGTGAAAATCACATGATACAACTCTCCCAAAAATCTAGTTTAATTCCAGGTTGTAAGGCAACAAAATAGGAAAAATGCCAAGGGGGTGAATACTTTCGCAAGCCACAGTATATATATTTTTTTATATTGTTTGCAAACTGATATGACGGGTCACCACTGGAAATCAGACATCCTCAAATAGGCACTTTCCTAAAGCCAGATAGGCCTACTTTTAAAGCGTGCATGCACACTCCCTCAACATTATCAGGACAATGAAACGCATGCTGATTGCTCACATGGAGCACTCCAAACAAATGACAAACTCATAAATAATGGTTATGAAATAAACCAAAACTTGTTTCTCACAAGTGTAGCAGTTTGAACTCTGCAAAAAACGTTCAGTCTGAAAATAAGAATGCTAAATGACTGTAATAAATCCAGAAATTAACCTAACCAAAAGACAGGGATTAACAGTGCCTTCAGAAAGTATTCATACCCCTTGACTTATTCCAATGTTGTGTAACAGTCTAAATACAAAATAGATTAAATATATTTATTTTCTCACCCATTTACTACACACAATAGCTATCATGAAGAAGTGAAAACATGTTTTTAGAAATTCTTGCTAATTTATTGAAAATTAAATACAGAAATATCTCATAACATAAGTATTCACACCCCTGAATCAACACATGTTAGAATCCCTTTTGGCAGCGATTACAGCTGAGTCTCTTTGCGTTTTGCACACCTGGATTTTTTTTTATTCTTCAAGCTCTGTCAAGTTGGCTTTTATTTCGACTTGCTGTGTATTCGGCTGCTCATAGTGACTCACACAGTCCGGCATTCATAGCGAATGCTGATACTGCCCCACTAGGTAGTTAACTTTGAACGACCAACACACAGTTCTCACACAGTTCTAAAAATTTAGGCAAATAAAAAAAAAATGTAAGTTTGTTTTTCACAAAAGTTTGTTATCATGAGATTTTCTTTCACCGTTCTTCCTACCAGATATTTACTCCAATGCTGTCAGTGGGTAGCAGCTATCAAGAATGATGCTTAAGCCGACAAAAAAATAAGAGGGATTTTCAGGCTGAACTGGGGCATCCATTTCGACAACAGCTGAGAAGTGATGAGACACTAAGATTTTTCATTGCAGGTAACGTAACATTAGCTAGCCTAGTTGGACTAGGCAAGGTAGCTAGCTAGCTAACAGTACTGTCCTGTATTGAACTCTGAAAGACATCTAAATCATATAGCTAGCTGGATATCTTTTTGATTCACAATGTCAATCAATTACTTATGCCATGGTACTCTTTGAAAGTTGTCCAACTTTATGAATGTAATAATCATATGTGTAAACATACTGAATTATAATTGGATGCATTTTACCGCCGTATCATACTGTGCTATGATTGGTTAAGACCACCCAGATGGTTAGGTCATGGTCAGTTGATCATGGTTGGAGCTACGTGAACATGCAAGTTGTAGCTACGTAATAAAGAGCTACGTTAAGAAATATCCTGTAGTACTGCATTTGATCATTTTGTACAAAGCGTGCAAAACAAGACAATGAATTCACAGAATATATTAAATATAAGCTGTACAGGGCTCCGTAGCATCAAACATATGACCAAAAGTATGTGGACACCTGCTCCACGTACTTTTCATTCCAAAATCATGGGCATTAATATGGAGTTGGTTCCCCCCTTTGCTGCTATAACAGCCTCCACTCTTCTGGGAAGGCTTTCTACTAGATGTTGGAACATTGCTGAGAGGACTGGCTTCCATTCAGCCACAAGAGCATTAGTGAGGTCGGGAACTGATGTTGGGAGATTAGGCCTGGCTTGCAAGTCAGTGTTCCAATTCATCCTAAAGGTGTTCGATGGGGTTGAGGTCAGGGCTCTGTGCAGGCAATTCAAGTTCTTTCACACTGATCTTGACAAACTATTTCTGTATAGACCTTGCTTTGTGCATGCTTAAACAGGAAAGGGCCTTCCCCAAACTGTTGCCATAAAGTTGGAAGCACAGAATCGTTTAGAATGTATGCTGTAGTGTTAAGATTCCGCTTTACTGGAACTATGGGGCCTAGCCCAAACCATGAAAAGCAGCTCCAGACCATTGTTCCTCCTCCACCAAACTTTACAGTTGGCACTATGATTGGGGCAAGTAGCGTTCTCCTGGCATCCGCCAAACCCAGATTTGTCCGTCGGAATGCCAGATGATGAAGTATGATTCATCACTCTAGGGAACTTGTTTCCACTGCTCCAGAGTCCAATGGCGGTCAGCCGACGCTTGGTATTGCGCATGGTGATCTTAGGATTGTGCGCAGCTGCTCGGCCATGGAAACCCATTTCATCAAGCTCCAGATGAACGGTTCTTGTGCTGACATTGCTTCAAGAGGCAGTTTGGACCTCGGTAATGAGTGTTGCAATCGAGGACAGACAGTGGTTCCGTTATGTGAGCTTGAGTGGCCTACGACTTTGTGGCTGAGCTATAATAACACACAGGCAAAGGAATTCTGTTTCCCTCAATCTATACTGAACAAAAATCTAAAACGCAACATGTAAAGTATTGGTCCCATGTTTCATGAACTGAAATGAAAAAACTCAGGAATTTTCCATACACACAAAAAGCTTATTTTTCTCCAATTTTGTGCACAAATTTGTTTACATCCCTGTTAATGAGCATTTCTCATTTGTTTACATCCCTGTTAATGAGCATTTCTCATTTGTTTACATCCCTGTTAATGAGCATTTCTCATTTGTTTACATCCCTGTTAATGAGCATTTCTCATTTGCCAAGATAATCCATCCACCTGACAAGTATGGCATATCAATAAGCTGATTAAACAGTATGATCATTACACAGGTACACTCTAAAATGTGGAGTTTTGTAACACAAGACAATGCCACAGATGTCTCAAGTTTTGAGGGAGCGTTGCAATTGGAATGCTGACTGCAGGAATGTCCACCAGAGCTGTTGCCAGAGAATTGAATGTTCATTTCTCTACCATACGTCGCTTCCTAGGTCATTTGAGACACTTTGGCAGTATGTCCAACTGGCCTCACAACCACAAACCACACGTAACTACACCATCGCAGGACCTCCACATCTGGCTTCTTTACCTGCGGGATCGTCTGAGACCTGGACAGCTGATGAAACTGATGAGTATTTCTGTCTGTAATAAAGCTATTGTGGGGAAAAAACAAATTCTGATTGGCTGGGCCTGGCGCCCAAGTGGCTGTGCCCCTGCCCAGTCATGTGACACCCCTAGATTAGGTCCTAATGAGTTTATTTAAATTGACTGATTTACTTATATGAACTGTAACTCAGTAAAACCATTTGAATTGTTGCATGTTGCGTTTATATTTTTGTTCAGCATAGAATCCACTTCAGAAAGAAGCCCAGGCATCACATAGTATTGTCTATAAGACAAAATAATAAGTTATACTCTATTGTACAGTTTGAACTACAGTTGAACTGTACTATTGTAACATCAACATTAGGGTAGAATAGTTGAACATGCACACATGTGTAAAAGGCACAGATATTACATTTAGAACAATATCTAGCCCAAGAGTACTCAACCACTATTTGCAAAGGTCCAGCGACACATATTTCCTAGGTGGCAAAGGTCCGGATAGACATTGTCCTTCATCAGCGCTGTGGTACAGCGCAATAACAAACATAGTCATCTATGACTTAGGAAACGTTATATAAAAATGTACATTAAATGAGACCAAAAATTTGAATTAATTACATATTTCTAATTGCATCAACATTGCTGAAGAACAAAAATGGTTGCATAATTGTCTATGCAACATGTGCACTGTGAACGATTGTACATGGGCCTTGAATTATTTGTTTTTTTTAAGAACAAAGGACAGTTGAACAAAAATATTAATGCACAGAACGTCACTGTGGGCCTTGCAATATTCATGTATAAGTCACTGGGCCTTTGTTACAACCTGCCTCAAGATTGTAACAAACAATGGGAAACCACACACAGTAAAGGAATAACTAAATTAATGTATTCCATAAATAAAGTAAACCCTCACAACAATAATCAGATGGGGCATGAAGGTCAGTAAATTAGGTATCAACTGCCAAAGCCAAAATGAAACAACCAAAGGTATGCATGGAGAGTGGAATCTCTTACTGAATGGGGAAACAGTGGCTTTATCCCAAAGCTGAGCTTTCACAGGTGTGCCCTATGAGCACTGACGACCCTCCCAGCACCGACCACCTCTCCTACTCCGCCCACCAATCTCCTGCAGGAAGTAAGCACAGCAAAACCCAGGGAGGGGCCGTCACAGCCTTGCATTAATGAGAGAAATGTCACTTTCTGTCTATGCTTTGAACTTTGGCACACATGGTGTGAGAGCCACTCTGAAACACTGGTGCAGGTGTTTATTGGTGAGCCTGGTGCGGTATTTGTTTTTAATAAAGTTAATTAATTGTGGAGAAGGCTGATTCACAGGTGTATGTGGAGCCAAACATGGTCAGGATGTATAGTGCCAGTTTCTTGAGAACAGGGACATCAGCTGAAGGTACCATCTTTCCCCAGAAATTGACAGGGTCACAAACACCAGCATGCTCCTTCAAAGCCACAGTTTCTTGCAACACAATCAACTACATTTGCAGTGATGCAACATCTACCCATCTGAAGGTCTGTTTTGGTTCTTCTGACAACTTTGTCACATTTGTGACCAAGAAGGGGGTCTGGAGGAGAATCAGCAGTTCTCTTCCAACATTGAAGTCATCAAAGCAAGCCTTGAAGTTATCCATCAACTTCTTGAGGAAATTAACATGTTTGGGAACATCTTTGTTTCCCTGTGTTTGCACCACCAGAAGATTGGGGAAGTGGACAAGTTCTCCCTGGAGATCATTCTTGAAAAGCTCAAATTTCTTCTGGAAAGCCCAGACTGCTGTTATCATATCACACACTGTGTTGTCCCGTCCCTGCAACTTAACATTCCGTTGATTAAGGTGTGATGTAATGTTTGTCAAAAATGCACCTGTTTCCATCTTCTCGTCTTCCAAAAACTCAGAAAACTGAGTTGCTCTTTTGCTTTGATAAGAATGATTTGATTTTCTCCTGAATGGCCCAAAAGCGTTCCAAAACCTCGGAATCTGACAATATTAGCTAAAAATGCCAACATCAGCATCGGCCACATGTCTATTTTAATGCCGATGTGCAAAACCGCTGTCAAAGCTTACCTATGCATACCTGTATAACATAGGTAGATGACGTAATGATGCCACAAAAAATACTGTGCTATGCGTGCAACACAGCATCCTAGCCCACAATATCTGTTGTGTGGATACATTTTGAAGTTTCAAAAGATAACAAAGGCCATACTCAACGTTTGTGCTGCTATTAGGGGAGAAAGTGAAATGTTTCAATACAACCTAATTAGTCATTTGAATGCGCATTATCCCCCAGATGTTCAGCGACTTCTTAGAACAAAAGCAGAATTTTTTTTGAAGCGCTGACTTTCAACAACTAAACAATTTCAAGTCAAGCAGTCAGTTGAAAGAGAAAGAACATTTCAGCGAGACAACTCAAAGGTGAAATCCATTAACGCCAAGATAATGGATTTGATTGCCTTTGACAATCAACCGTTCTCTGTCGTGGATGATGTTGGCTTTCGTCGACTGGTTGAGCACCTCGAGCCCCGGTACACCAAGTAGGCGTTATTTTTCAGATGTTGCCCTACCGTTGTTGAAACGCACATCCATGAGCTACTTGCCAAGAAACATGGCGTCACTGCTATTAGCTTCACTACTGACCAGCGATGTCAGCACCATGAGCATGCTGAGTCTGACAGCACAGTGGGTCGACGAGGATTCCGTACTGAGGAAAGTCGTATTGCATGCTCAAGAATGTGCTGGTTCTCATACCGCTGCTGCCATTTCAATGGCATTTGAGAACATTTGAAATTCGTAAACATGAACAAACTCCAAGCTCTATTCGAACAACTGACTGGAGAAATAAGCTCATCAACTGCGTCTGCAGCAGACGTGATACCCTCTGTCATGGACTGAAATACCTGCTCAACAAAACTGCCGACACATACCGTGGGGTTAACACTTGCAAAGTACTGTACTAGAGGCTGTGAACAAGCGGTTCAGTGGCATTCTCTCTGAGCCTCTTTACTGCGTCGCCACCATGCTCGATGCTAGGTACAAGGACCGCTACTTCGACGCAGACAAGGAACAGGGTTACCTAGGATGGAAATGGACACATTGTCAGTGCGCACCGACAAAGAGGACCCATGACAGAAGAGGCCACGGACAGACGGAGCTGAAACTTCACTGCTTGACATGTATGATGAAATCCTGATTGAGAATGAAACGACTGAACAAATTAACTACCAAACAGCACAGCAACTAAGTGAAAGAAATAGGTTTTGATTATGTTTTACTGGTAATGGGGACATACGTCAATGCCAACAAATTACATTTTTGGTCAGTGTGTGTGTGTGTGTTTCAACTATTTAACTGTACTAGAATGATTAAAAGGCCGCTAAAACTTTAAATAGCGCTTATCGGTATCGGGTTCTTTGGCATGGAAAATATCGGTATCGGCCAAAAAGTCTATATCGGTACATTCTTAATAGTAAGTCATCAAAACTGGTATTGGCCCCTGTAAGAATGCCTCGTAGCAGGTGGTGTTTTAGGGATGATGTTGCTCTCAAAAAGTGAATCAGTGTCATCATCGTTGTCATGACCTCAGAATACTATTTTCCCAGACTGGCACACAGGAAAGATTGATGGATGATGCAATGATATGATGTCAGGTCAGGGTGGTCCTCTTTCAAACGTGCAACCAGTCCCCTCCCTCTTCCTATCATGTCTGAAGCTCCATATGTGGTGATGGAGACCTCTGACTTCAGATCTATTCCCCTTTTTGTCAACATCCCTATCCCTCATGGATATCCCCTCCCCATGCCTATAGATGTGTTATGCCCAACAGCTCCTCGCAGAATTCTTTCTTTGTTTCATTATAACATCTGACAAACTTCAGAAGCTGGCCATTACCAGTGTTATCTATTGATTCATTCGCAGCAAATGAATTGCATGGTGCATTCCCGAATGGCCTCATCAAGTTGTGAAGTTAAATCTACAGCTAATATTTCAGTTAGCAAGGTGTCAGCAACTTCACACATGCATTATTTTACCATCTCAGCATCTGAAAATAGTTTTTTGTGTTTTCCCAAAACCTAAGCTATCCTCAGTGAACACTCCATTGAGCGTTGTTGGGCTGTCAGGGAATTGACAAGGACTTTGGTGGACCTCTCATATTGGGATTTGAGTTGGTTAATATGTGTTCTCACCTCCTTCTTCAGGGGATATGTCTGATCGAATTTACTATGCCTGTCACACCCTGATCTGTTTCACCTGTCTTTGTGCTGGTCTCCACCCCTTCCAGGTGTCGCCCATCTTCCCCATTATCACTGGTGCATTTATATCTGTGTTCTCATTTTGTCTGTTGCCAATTTGTTTTTATTTCGTCAAGCCTACCAGCAGGGTTTCCCATGCACCTGTCTTGCTTTAGTTCCTGTTTTCCTGGTTTTGACCATTCTGTCTGCCCTGAGTCTGCCTACAGTTCTGTACCTTGTCACACCACCCTGGATTACTGACCTATGCCTGCCTGAACCTGCCTGTACCATTCGGACTCTGCTCTGGATTACTGACCTCTACCTGCCCTTGACCTGTCGTCGTCGTCCCCCCCCCCCCCCCCCCTCTTGATAATGCCTGGTGTCATAATGGTGATTAACATTGGCACTTTTTACGAGAGCTACGGACTCAATGCATATCTGGCACATTGGTTTTGTGCTAGTTGCAGGGAGAAGGAATAAACACTGTTCCGTCCACTTGTCTTTGAATATACGGTATTCAGAGTCCATTTTTTTTAACAAGCCATATTAACAAAGATGCTGGTAGGGGGCGCTAGTGTGCACCACATGGAGTAGACACTTGTCCGACAACCTCCTCCTCACCCTTGCTTACATTTGATTTAAATTCTACTTTTGCCTTGACCAAACTGCTACAATGAGCAACTCTGAGAAACACGGCCAAGTGGAAACTAATTAATCCAAAAACAACCGGAAAGAAAGACGGCAAATTCCTTACCACAGCACAAGACAAGGATGGCGAAGCTTGCGTTAGCCTGGCCATAATGACAAGCATTGCTAACCCTCACCAACTATTATATTAGCAGCTATCGAGAAAATGGAAGAGGACACGCTCGATTTAATCTCGACTCATCCTTACAATCAGTGCAAACCCCTTGGCTGACCATACAACTCGCATTATTGATCTGGAAGGAAAGGCAGGTTACCTTGAGACACGCATCACCACCATCAAAAGACCGTATGAAGAGCTAATAACAGCAAACAAAGCTGTTAAACAAGCGAATTGACCTTGAGGGACGTTCAAGGCGTTTGAATATCAAAATCACAGTCTTGGAAGAAAAAATTGAGAAGGGCAGACCAACACAGTTTGTGGCAGAACTCATATCAAAACTGTTAGGGATTGACAATTTCCCCCAAGGCCTAAAAGTGGACAGAGCGCACCGCACCACAAAGGAAAAGATTCTGCCAGCAATTCCCCATCCTTTAACGGAGCTCGAGTTAACATATACCCAGACTACATGGCTGAGGTAACCAAGCAGCGCCAGGCCTTTGATGGGGCTAGGAAGAAACTCAGAGATGCGGGAATCAGACACGGCCTCCTCTTCCCTGCTCGGCTGATTCTTACCTATGGTACGGTAGAGAAGGTGTTCGAAAAACCACAGGATGTCAAGTCTTTCATTGACAGGATTACTACTAAAGCCACCAACGCCTAGGACCGATAGGGCCGTCCCGAGTAGCTGTTCACCATGATAGGTAGTACGGATGCCATTTTTAGATATGACAGTGCTGTCATTGTCCAACAGGTGGGTAAGACTGCACCTGACCGGTTTCCCTGTTCAGGTAGGGACATGTATATTGACTACATTGTTTAGCTCAATTCAGTTATTTTCCAAGAGCAATTGTTATAGACATAAAGGTGAGGGGGCCCAGTCGGACCACCTGAAGGTACACTAATTTAATTTAGTTTCATTATAAATTGGTTAGCAAGCTGATGTCTCCCTGTCGTGTCCAGCATCTCCACAGTGTTTATAAGGGAAATGTATATTCCACTTCGTTCGGGGAAGTGGACGGGGATAGAGGTGGAGAATGTTTTTTTGTGTTTTTCCATTTGTCCTTTGCTCTTTACTTGTTGCACCAAACCTACTGCTACAATGTTAATGTATTTGAGGTCCAAATAATTATTTATTATGGTTACTGGTAACTCCACTACTTACCCATCTTTCGTGGAATGTACGAGGTTTGAGAACGAATTTCAAAAGAAGAAAAAAATTATCCCATTTGAAATCTTTATCTGGAGATATTATGTTTCTACAAGAAACTCACAAAGTATAATGAGCAATGGAGATTCAAATGTATTTGGGTATCACAGATGTATCAATCAACTTTTTAATCCAAGGCTAGATGTGTAGCTATATTAAAACTGTCCCATTCAAACATAGTTCAACTATAAGCGACCCAAATGGCCGCTTTATTATAGTAATAGGCCATATTCTATCACGACATGTAACATTTTTTTAAGCTTTATGCACCGAGTTTCGACTACCTTTCTTTCAGAATGTCTTCAGTCTCTTACAACATTTATCAACCACACATTTAATTACAGGCAGAGATTTTAACTGCATTTTGGCATCCTTTACATGGATAGGCTTCCTTCCTCGCCCTACCACTTCCACTACTGTCTTGAATAATTTAATTTGAACAATGAACCTTGTCGATATTTGAAGATTACAGCACCATACGGATAAGGATTATTCTTTCTTCTCACGTGCATAAATCATACACAAGAACTGACTACTTTTTAACAGACTGTAAATTGACATCTAACGTCACCTCAAGTACCATAATAATTTCCGATCTGAAGTCCCGTTTTATTACAAATGGAATTCGGCAGAAAAAAAGCTTCAATTCAGCTGCCGATTTAATCCAACATTACTCACTGATGAACAATTTCACCAACAAACAGTCCATTTAATTACGGACTATATGTCCCAGAATGATACTGCTGATGTATCCAACACCACTTCGTTGGAGACATTTAAGGCTGTTATGCGTGGGCATATAATATCATATGAGGCTACCATGAAAAAATGTAGGCAGAGAAGATTATTAGAAATCGAGGTCCAGCTCCCGGTGCTTGAGAGAGACCATATGGAAGTGCCCTTGTCTTCCAAGTTGAATGACATAATAAAACTAAAATATGAATACATTACTCTTCTCTCAAACCAAGTAAACACAATGCTATTAAAGATTAAACAAAAACACTTCGAGTTGTATGACAAACCGGATAAACTACTGGCGAGCCAGCTGAGAGGTATACAGGCCAATAGAGCTATTCATATAATGAAATCTTGTACAGGAGCTGTTACTATGAACCCAAAATAAATGAATGCATGTTTCACAAAGTTTCATCAAGACCTCTACACTTCAAAGACCACTGCAGATACCGCGTCAATTTCTGATTTCCTCCATTCCCCTTCCCTACCTAAATTATGCGGAGCTGCTCAAAAGGGGCTGGCTAAAAACAGAGAACTTTAGAAGAGGATGTCTCTGCAGTAAAGCGGCTGGCCCTGACGGCTTTGGTATTGTGTTTTACAAAGCTTATTCAGAAAAGGTTCCTCCTCTTATGTTGAGGATGTTTAAACACTCTATTGAAACTCGCAGACTCCCGGGGTCTTTATACTCAGCTATTATGCGATCTCAAGGTGTTTACTAAAATACTCGCGAAGAGACTAAATACATGCCTTTTGATTATAATGGCCAAACTGGTTTTATCGCAAGCAGATTCTCATTTTCCAACGTTAGGCGACTGATGAATATCATGTATTCCAAAAATGACAAAGTTTCTAAAGTTGCAATTCTTGCACTTGACTCTCAAAAAGCATTAGACCAAGTGGAATGGAACTACACTCTGACAGGAATGAATGAGTTTGGTCTGGGCGAGATTTTTGTCTCTTGGGTTGAAATGCTATATGGGTGCCCGACGGCTTCAGTTCCTGCCATTGCTCGGCTAAACAAGGTTGATGCGGATGACATGTTCGTCTCACGCCCGGAAGAGTCACTTCCACCGCTGTTGGAGCTCATCGAATCATTTGGAGAACTCTCTGGGTACACAATAAACTGGGATAAAAGTGAATTCATGCCTCTTTAAAGGTGACTTAAACCCAGAGTTCATTAAACACATACCTTTTAAATCACTGGAGACAAAATTAAATATTTAGGTGTTGTCATCCCCAAGGACCTTACATTGATTTAGAAATGTAACTACCTCGACATGATAGAGAAGTTGAAGCGCAACATTGAGATCTGGAGAGTGTTGCCTCTATCTATGATAGACCGTGTTAACGCTATTAAAATGGTTACACTCCCCAGATTCCTTTATCTCTTTCCGAATCTGGCTATATTTTTAAGTAAAGCATTTTTCAAATCCTTGGATTCTATTATCTTGCCTTTTGTGTGGGGAAACAAAGTACACTGTATCTAAAAAACAACAACCATATAATCAAGCCCAAAGAATAGGGGGCCTGAGCCTGCCAAATTTTCTGTGTTATTATTATTGGGCAGCACAGTTCACTTTCATAGCAGCCATACCATCAACATCACCACATCTCTTCCTCTCACATGTTCCCTTTGCTTGTGGACTTCAGTGCAAAACAGCTGTCCTGTGACAAGGCGAAAAAACCTCTCCAAGCCAAACCTTCATACCATAACCTCTACACACAGCCTACAAAAACCACAATCCAATCCATGTGTACAATCACGCACTAGTGTACAGCAAGCAGTTTAGCAGTTACACCAGCGGGCCCCGGTGGCAATGATTTAATAAAAACAAAAGCTCACCTTGAGTGTTGGAAAAGTTGGAGTGTTGGAAAGCCTTAGCCAGCTAGTAACAAATACATTCCTCTCCGTTTGAGTCAGGTTGTTGAGAAGGCTAAATTCTAGAAATGTATTTGTTCTTAACTGTTCAACCATTGTCTTTCTCTCTTTGAGTCCTCTAGAAATTGTCATAATTACTGAGTAAGCCTATGGAGGGGGGTGAGCCTCCTAGGTTTTGTATTGAAGTCAATGTACCCAGAGGAGGACAAAAATTCACTGTCCTCAACAACCCTACAAAGGGTTGTTGAGACTACTAACAGTCATTGCAAAACAGTGTTTTAAATCAGTTATTTGGTGACGTGAATATATTTAGTGCAGTTTTATCTAAAAAGGATAACTTTAATGTTTCACTATATACACTGCTCAAAAAAATAAAAGGGAACACTTAAACAACACAATGTAACTCCAAGTCAATCACACTTCTGTGAAATCAAACTGTCCACTTAGGAAGCAACACTGATTGACAATACATTTCACATGCTGTTGTGCAAAAAACCACAGTCCACTTCTCAGTTCCTATGCTTCCTGGCTGATGTTTTGGTCACTTTTGAATGCTGGCGGTGCTTTCACTCTAGTGGTAGCATGAGACGGAGTCTTACAACCCACACAAGTGAATCAGGTAGTGCAGCTCATCGCACATCAATGCGAGCTGTGGCAAGAAGGTTTGCTGTGTCTGTCAGTGTAGTGTCCAGAGCATGGAGGCGCTACCAGGAGACAGGCCAGTACATCAGGAGACGTGGAGGAGGCCGTAGGAGGGCAACAACCCAGCAGCAGGACCGCTACCTCCGCCTTTGTGCAAGGAGGAGCATGCCCGAGCCCTGCAAAATGACCTCCTGCAGGCCACAAATGTGTCTCTCTCTCTCTCTCTCTCTCTCTCTCTCTCTCTCTCTCTCTCTCTCTCTATGGCAGGCAGCAATGTAGGGCGCTGCCAACCCACAGCTCTCTGCGTCCTTCCCCAACTGGACAGGTAGCCTACTCTCATCAGAGAGGTCTTTGAAACCTTGAATAAGGGTTTCAAATTTGGGAAAATGACACTCTCTAATTGTTTTATATTTTTGACATTTTGTCAGGAAATGCAGTTCCGTCTCAGGTTCTGCTGTTGTGCAGTGGTTGCACAGCCTTTCCTCTACAGAGAGCCATGTTTTCCTGTGTCTACCCTTCTCAATGGCAAGGCTGTTTTGCAAGTGGACCCCACATCTCGCTGCCATGAAGTGCAATTGGTTCAATGACATATTCAATTAGTTTTAGCCAAATTTTAATAGGTATTTCAATTTGAATTGGCTTTTTAATGGCGTAGAATGCCCTGCATGCTTTCTCTCTCAGTTCATTCCCTGCCTCATTAAGGTGTCCAGGTGAGCTTATTTTTAAACCTAATTAATTGTAGTGTGTGCAGTACTCTATATATTTTGTACCAATTGAGAACTTTGGTCTAATTCCCTGAGATCTGGATCTTCTCTGGAAAATCATTATTTCTAGTATTTTGGGGGTTTACTGCCAGGGCCCAGGTCTGGCAGTACTGCAGGTCCAGGCTCTACTGTAGGCCTTGTGCTGTGGGTGACAGCAGGCATAGGTCATCTGCGAAGAGGAGGCATTTAACTTCTGAATTGTGGAGACTAACACCAGGGGCTGAGGATTTTTCTAGAATAGTGGCCAATTCGTTGATGTAAATATTGAAGAGTGCAGGGCTCAGATTGCAACCCTGACGAAGGCCAAGCCCCTGTTCAAAGAATTCTGTTATTTTCTTGCCAATTTTAATGCTGCACGTATTGCCAGTATACATTGATTTAATTATGTCATATGTTTTACCCCCTACACCACGTTCAGTAACTTTGTAGAACAGTCCTGTATGCCAAATAGAATCAAATGCTTTTGGAAGTTGATAAAGCAAGCGTATATTTTGGTATTATTTTGGTGGACATGTTTATCTATCAGGGTGTGTAGGGTGTGAATATGATCAGTTGTGCGATGTTTTGGCATAAATCCAACTTGGCTTTTACTCAAGACATTGTGCTTATTAAGGAAGTTTAGAACTCTTACATTTATAATACTACAGAAAACCTTCCCCAGGTTACTGTTCACAAAAATGGCTCTATAATTGTTAGGGTCAAATTTGTCTCCGTTTTTAAAGATTGGGGTTATGAGTCCTTGATTCCAGATGTCAGAGAAATAACCTACACTCAGGATCAAATTAAACCGTTTTAATATAGCCAATTTAAATGTTGCACTAGTGAGTTTGAGCATCTCATTTAGGATGCCATCAGGTCCGCATGTGTTTTTAAATTTGAGAGCCTGAAGTTTCTTATAGAGCTCCTCGTTAGTAATTGGGGAGTCCAATGGATTTTGATTGTCCTTTATAGCTTTTTCTAATCCATTCAACTTCTCATGAATTTGGCGTTGTTCTGCGTTTGTGACAATTTGAACGGTGTTGTAGAGTTTTTAAAATGGGTTGTCCATATGTCACCATTTTGTATCGCAAATTCCTCGTTTAGATGTTTTTTTTTTTCTTCCAATTTGGCCAGAAGTTGTGTGTGTTTATGGACTCCTCAATTAGTGTCAGGTTCTGAGTGTACGTTTATAGAGTTTTAAAGTCTCACAGTAATGAAGGCGTAATTCGTCATTATTTGGGTCTCTGTGCTTTTGGTTGGATAGTGTTCTAAGTTTTTTCCTTATAATTTTACAGTCTGCATCAAACCAGTGTCATCTGTTTATCTTTTTTGTTTTGTTTTTTATCAATTTCAATTGTGCTTCTTTTGACGTTGTTACGCCCTGGCAATGGAGAGGCCTTTCTTCTATATTTTGGTTTGGGCAGGTTGTGACTTGGGTGTGCATTCTAGTTTCTTTATTTCTATGTTTTCTGTTTCTATGTTTTGGCCGGGTATGGTTCTCAATTAGGCACAGCTGTCTATCGTTGTTTCTGATTGGGAATCATACTTAGGCAGCCTGTTTTTCCACCTTAGTTGTGGATAGTTGTCTGTGTTAGTGGCCTGTATAGCCCTAGTCAGCTTCACAGTTGTTTCTTGTTGTTTCTTGTTGTTTCTTGTTGTTTCTTGTTGTTTCTTGTTGTTTCTTGTTGTGTCTTGTTTTTTTCGGCGACATTTATAATATTAAAGGAAAATGTACGATCACCATGCTGCACCTTGGTCCATTCCATACAACGATCGTGACAGAACTACCCACCACAAACGGAGCGTGCGTGGTAAGGAGGACTGGACATGGGAGGACATCCTGAATGGGAAAGGTTCCTGGATGTGGGAGGAGATCCTGGCGGGAAAGGATCACCTGCTGTGGAAGCAGCGAGTAAAAGGGCCCAGGATTACACAGGGTCACGGCTGGCACGAAAGACCGGGAGTCCACTCAAACAATTTTGGGGGGAGCACACGAGGAGATTGGCTGAGTCAGGTTGGAGACCTGAGCCAACTCCTTGTGCTTACCGTAGGGAAGGTGGTACTGGTCAGCGCATCTGGCCGCCAGTGCATCTCTACTAGAGGTTGACCGATTATGATTTTTCAATGCCGATACCGATTACTGGAGGACAAAAAAATCCGATGCCGATTTGTATTTATTTGTAATAATGACAATTACAACAATACTGAATAAACACTTTTAGTTTAACTTAATATAATACATCAATAAAATCAATTTAGCCTCAAGTAAATAATGAAACATGTTCAATTTGGTTTAAATAATGGAAAAACAAAGTGTTGGAGAAGAAAGTAAAAGTGCAATATGTGCTATGTAAGAAAGCTAACGTTTTAGTTCCTTGCTCAGAACATTAGAACATAGTCTTCAATATTCCCAGGTAAGAAGTTTTAGGTTGTAGTTATTATAGGACTATTTCCCTCTATACCATTTGTATTTCATTAACCGTTGACTATTGGATGTTCTTATAGGCACTTTAGTATTGCCAGTAACGGTATTGCTTCCGTCTCTCTCCTCGCTCCTACCTGGATTCGAACCAGGAACACAACGACAACAGCCACCCTCGAAGCAGCGTTACCCATGCAGAGCAAGGGGAACAACTACTAGAAGGCTCAGAGCGAGTGACGATTGAAACGCTATTAGTGCGCGCTTACTAGCTAGCCATTTCACTTTGGTTACACCAGCCTCATCTTGGGAGTTGATAGGCTTAAAGTCATAAACAGCGCAATGCTTGACGCACAACGAAGAGCTGCTGGCAAAACGCACGAAAGTGTTTGAATGAATGTTTACGCCCTTGCTTCTGCCTACCACCACTCAGTCAGATACTTAGATACTTATATGCTTAGTCAGATTATATTCAACGCAGAACATGCTAGATAATATCATCAACCATGTGTCGTTAACTAGTGATTATGATTGATTGTTTTTTATAAGATAAGTTTAATGCTAGCTAGCAACTTACCTTGCCTTACTGCATTCGCGTAACAGGAGTGTGGAGTGCAACGAGAGAGAGGCAGGTCGTTATTGCGTTGGACTCGTTAACTGTACGGTTGCAAGATTGGATCCCCGGAGCTGACAAGGTAAACATCTGTCTGCCCCTGAACGAGGCAGTAAACCGACCGTTCCTAGGCCGTCATTGAAAATAAGAATGTTTTCTTAACTGACTTAGCTAGTTAAATAAAGGTATAAAAAAAAAATATTACAAAAATCGGCGCCCAAAAATACAGATTTCCGATTGTTATGAAAACTTGAAATCGGCCATTCCGATTAATCGGTCGACCTCTAGTCTCTACGTCCCAGGATATCCTGCGCCGGCTCTACGCACTGACTCCGGTGCGTCTGCACAGCCCAGTGCGTCCTGTGCCAGCGCCCCGCCTTTGCCAGGCGAATGTAACCATCCAGCCAGGGCGAGTTGTGCAGGCGCTACGCTCGATACCCCCAGTGCGCCTCCACGGCCCAGTGTATCCGGTGCCTACTGCCCAAACTGTTGCATATACCCTGACTCTGCGTGCAATGAACGCAAGAGAAGTGACAAAATTTCACCTGGTTAATATTGCTTGCTAATCTTTCTTTTAACTAAATGTGCAGGTTTAAAAATATATACTTCTTTAAGAAAGGCATTGATGTTTATGGTTAGGTTCACGTTGGAGTAACGACAGTCCTTTTTCGCAAATGCGCACCGATTATATGCAACGCAGAACACGATCGATAAACTAGTAATATCATCAACCACGTGTAGTTATAACTAGTGATTATGATTGATTGATTGTTTTTTTTATAAGATAAGTTTAATGTTAGCTAGCAACTTACCTTGGCTTCATACTGCATTTGCGTAACAGGCAGGCTCCTCGTGAGGCAGGTGGTTAGAGCGTTGGACTAGTTAACCTTAAGGTTGCAAGATTGAATCCCTGAGCTGACAAGGTAAAAATCTGTCGTTCTGCCCCTGAACAAGGCAGTTAACCCACCGTTCCTAGGCCGTCATTGAAGATAAGAATGTGTTCTTAACTGACTTGCCTCGTTAAATAAAGTTGTAAAAAAAAAAAACGGCATCCGAAAATACTGATTACGATTGTTATGATAACTTAAAATCGGCCCTAATTAATCGGCCATTCCGATTAATCGGTCAACCTCTAGTACAGACCCAGGCTTCTACAGAGCTGCAACAGATCCCTTCTGTTTTTGTTGACGGTGCTGTCACTGTTGTTTCTATGGAGGAGATTAAGACAGTTAGAAACAGTATGGCCTGTAATAAAGCTGTCCCCTCGTGTGCTCGTTAGATCAGGTAGTGTTCCTGTGCGCGCATTTGTGTCCCCACAGATGAGCACATTTCCCTGGGCCTGAAAATGGCACATCTCTTCCTCAAGGGTGGGGAAGTCTTCAGTCCAAAGGTTGATGTGAGTGAGTGAGATAAACAGGATAACAGCTAACATTCTTTCTGTTGTGTATATATAAATATTCCTATTCATTGAACAATTAAATTCTAGTACAATAGGTGTGTGTGTGTGTTTAGTGCAGTTTAGAGCAGATGTATTGGAGGAGCTGTTTAATCTCACTCAATCCTACAGGGTTCTCCTGTCCTCTGACGACCTCTGCATAGCTGCGCTGGTTGTGGTATTTTGGCCCTGTGGAGTGGAGGAGGGCCAGTTCTGGGCCTTGGGGCTTCCTCTCTGGTCTGGTAGGGGTGGTGGCCTGGTGCGTGGTAGTAGGCTGGGCCCGGTCCAGTCTGGCTAAGCCGATGGAAGTGGTGATTCTCTGGTGGTGGGTGGGGCCTGTGGGGTGCGCTGGGTCTGCTGCGGCATGGGGTGTTTGTCTACCAAGTGCCACGTCCTTTAGAGACTTGGCAAACATCCCTACTGTCTGCTTCCTCAGGTGGGAGTGGTAGTGCAGATGCCCTGGGGTGATTGTTAGGTGGTGAGCAACGTGCACGTTCGGGAGTAGGCCACACCCTCTGGTGATGTCAGCGTTGACTTTCTGAATGGAACGGGGATGAAAGTCTTTGCGGGGCAGCAGAGTGGAGATGGTGATGTGGGAGTTGGGGAACCACTCAGAGGCCCTCTCTGCTACTCTGTTGACCAAGCTGCCTACTCTCTCCTGCTCCTCTTGCAGGTTGTTGGTGCCGGTGTGAATAACAATGTGGCCTGGTGTGCCAAAGTCAGGCTGGGACAGGATGTGGAGTGCATCCTGTGTTTTTGGGCACCATATTTTGGACACCTTGTGTTGGGGGAAGAGTTTATCTTCTTGGATGAATTTCACATTTGAGTCAATGAGGATGGCCACCTCAGTGGGTTTTACCAGATTAGTGCGTTTACGGTCTGGGGCTGGAGTACACAGGGTCTGTGTACATGTGGGGGTGTATCAGGGGGTGCCAGAGAGCTTCTCTTTGTAGTAGATGTCCCCATGTGAGTCTCCTTGTTGACTGGGGGTGTGGATACAGTGTTGGCTGATGGGGGGGGGGGGGGGGGGGTGTAAGGTGGGTCAATGGGGGTGTTGGGGGTGGTGAGGGGCTGCAGCTTCTCTCTGGGAGTGTCTACAGTCTGTTCTCTGTGCTGTAGCACTCGCTTGATGACAGGCAGCTCTTTTTCCATCTCCTCCTTTACCTGAACCAACTCTCTCCTCATGGTGGCCTTTACATCAAGCGCTGTGGTAAGGCTCTCTCAGCTCCTGGACAGTTCTTCAGATGGGTCCTGCACTGGTTGATCTGGTCCTGTAGAAGCTCTGTCTGGGCTGGTGGTGGTGTAGTTGGGGGGCTGCTCCTTCAGCTCAGTAACCCTTACCTCTAACAGAGCCAGCCTGTCTCTCAGCAGGCTGGAGGTGGTGTGGCTGGGGGGCTGCTCCTTCAGCTCAGTAACCCTTACCTCTAACAGAGCCAGCCTGTCTCTCAGCAGTCTGGAGGTGGTGTGGTCTTGGCTCTGGTGGTTGTAGGCAGGCAGGGGGGAGGATAGACCTGTTGTGTAGGTCTGGGCCTGGGCTCCTGCTGTTGGGGTGCCTGAGGTGAGGGGAGAGGTCGGGGTGCTATCCATTTATTTTTTGCTTTCCGCTATCTTTTTTAGGGTGGAGAAGTCCTGCACAACAGAGCTGAGTGCAGCCTCACTGCCCTGGACCATGACAGTGTGGTTCTGGTACATGTTTACCGTCAGAAACCTGTTTTCCTGGTCCTTATCGCTGTCCTAAAAAAATGTAGATTTGCCTTCCCTTGCAGGTGTCTTTTTTTGTGGTATAGCTGAAATGTCTGGTTCCAGCTGTATGCCAGGCGGTCTGTGTAAAATAACAGGTTTGTAACAGTCCTGTTTTGTGAGCAGTCGGCAAACAACGTTTCTGGGTTCTCCCTCAGAATTCTGTGTTTAAAATGTATTCTTCCCTTCTCTGATTTGATTTCTGCTGGGTATTCAAAAAAAGGGGGTGAAAGTCTCTCAGTGTCTGTTGCTGCTGTGGCTGCTAGCGCTGCCTCAGTGGCCATGTTGCTATGGTTACCACTAGTAAACAGTTGGAGCTAGACGGTAAGCTAGCTGACAGATTTGAATGTGGCTAGCTACCATGATTAAGATTGGTCTTTTAACTCACTCTCTGGCAATCTTTACCTCCTGTGTCGATCTTCAGTTGTACAATTTGATTACCTATACATTTTTTGCTAATTTAATCGTGTCAATCTCACTCTTAACAACCAAAAGGTTATGTCAGGAGCTGTTCTTCTGCATGACTTCCCTCACTCTCTCTCTCTCCTTCGCTCTCATAGTTTACTCACTCAGATGGTATGTAGGCTGGTTGATAGAACATACAGGCATGTTTGAGGGACAACTTGACAGGACATATGAGAATACTTGAACCTGAGCTGAGACCCTAGTCTTCTTCCCACTCTTTACCGTTCCTGTTTCTCCGCAGTAACACCCCACTACATTTTGTGATTTTAGTACCTATGCTATCTGTTCTCTCTGCTTAAAAGCTTTGAAACAATGCCAGCAAAACGTAACCTAGACTAATTTACTGGCTAACATAGCCAGTAGTCGTACTACCAGTAGTAGTAGTCGTTCACGCTCTCTCAGCTTTGTTTGTATTGTCACAACACTCGTGGATATGTGTAGAACAGTGCATTGCCATTATTTGTTATGACTAATACAATGCAGGTTTAGAGATAGACCTCTCTCACATTTCTCCAGATCTAGTGTTTTTGTTGTTGTGTTGATTTATATCTAAGGGAAGGTCATCCAATTCTGGTGTTATATTTTACTTGTAAAAGTTTTTTTTAGATTTTATTTATGATTGTATTTTTTTATGATATAAAACATACACACAACAAAATACAGACGCACACAAACCTCCAACACTACACCTGCCCAGACCCCCGGTTGACACCCCCATCTCCATCGCCCGCATCACTCTGCGTCACATGGTCTTAAACTGCACCATTTTGTTTCTCTGTCGCCCACGCACTTTCAACATTTAGATAACAAAGCATTTCACCTGGTGTTATATTTTACGTGTAGCTCATAAACTGCTCTATTTTCATACTTCTTTTCACTTTAGGTTGAGGGGATAGTGAGAAGAGCACAGCAGCTAAAATGTTTCAGAATGGTGGGTGTGGGTTTAAGGACTTCAACACTGAGTTAATGGCACTTAATCTGGTTGATTTGGATTCTAGGTACATTTTCTGCAAATTCAAGACCTTTGGATCTCAAGCCTAAATATCCTGGCCCTACTTAGTTGGGCAGCTCAGTTATTGAAGTTGGATTACTGCCATCTGCTGTATCATAAAAATACTGCTGCTGTAATTCATGACATTAAATCAGAGCCAAATACAGTGAAATGCTTACTTACAAGCCCTTAACCAACATTGCAGAAAAATGCCACAAAAAAATAAAATAAAAGTAACATAATTATAGAGCAGCAGTAAAATAACAATAGTGAGGCTATATAAAGGGGGTACCGGTACAGAGTCAATGTGTGGGGGAACCGGTTAGTCAAGGTAATTGAGGTAATATGTACATGTAGGTAGAGTTAAAAACATGCATTGTTTTTTGTTGTTTTACCATCATCTTTGAAACGCAAGAGAAAGGCCATAATGTATTATTCCAGCCCAGGCACAATTTAGATTTTGGACCAAAAGATGGCAGCAGTGTATGTGCAACGTTTTAGACTGATCCAATGAACCATTGCATATCTGTTCAAAATGTTGTATCAAGACTGCCCAAATGTGCCTATTTGGTTTATTAATACATTTTCAAGTTCATAATTGTGCACTCTCCTCAAACAATAGCATGGTATTATTTCACTGTAATAGCTACTGTAAATTGGACAGTGAAGTTAGATTAACAATAATTTAAGCTTTTTGCCCATATCAGATATGTCTACATCCTGGGAATTGTTTTAGTTGCTTACACTCTCAAGCTAATCACATTAGCCTACGTTAGGGCAACCGTCCCATGGGGGAGGCACACTGATCAAATAGAGGTTAAAGTGACTATGCATAGATAATAACAGAGTAGCAGCAGCGTAAAAGAGAGGGGTGGGGGGGGGGGGCAATACAAATAGTCTGAGTAGCCATTTGATTAGATGTTCAGGAGACTTATGGCTTGGGGGTAGAAGCTGTGTAGAAGCCTCTTGGACCCAGAGGTGGCGCTCTGGTAACATTTGCAGTGCGGTAGCAGAGAGAACAGTCTATGACTAGGGTGGCTGGAGTCTTTGACAATTTTTAGGGCCTTCCTCTGACACAGCCTGGTATAGAGGTCCTGGATGGCAGAAAGCTTGGCCCCAGTGATGTACTGGACCGTACGCACTACCCTCTGTAGTGCCTTGCGGTCAGAGGACGAGCAGTTGCCATACCAGGCAGTGATGCAACCCGTCAGGATGTTCTCGATGGTGCAGCTGAATAACCTTTTGAGGATATAAGGAAGGACCCATGCCAAATCTTTTCAGTGTCCTTCGGGGGAATAGGTTTTGTTGTGCCCTCTTCACGACTGTCTTGGTGTGCTTGGACCATGTTAGTTTGTTGTTGATGTGGACGCCAAGGAACTTGAAGCTCTCAACCTGCTCCACCACAGCCCTGTCGGTGAGAAAGGGGGGTGCTTCCTGCTTTAGTTTTTTCTTGTTAGCAGAAATCAGGAGGATAGAATTATGGTCAATTTGCCAAATGGAGGATGAGGGAGAGCTTTGTACGTGTCTCTGTGTGTGGAGTAAAGGTGATCTAGAGTTTTTTTCCTTCTGGTTGCACATTTATCATGCTGGTAGAAATGAGGTAAAACAAATTTAAGTTTCCCTGCATTAAAGTCCCCAGATACTAGGAGCGCCGCCTCTGGATGAGTGTTTTCCTGTTTGCTTAATGACCTTATACAGCTCATTAAGTGCCAGCATCGGATTGTTCTGATAAATAGACAGCTATGAAAAATATAGTTGTAAACTCTCTTGGTAGGTAGTGTTGTCTACAGCTTATTAGGAAATACTCAACCTCAGGCGAGCAAAGCCTCGATACTTCCTTAATATTACTTTTCGTGCTCCAGCTGTTGTTTACAAATACTGTATACACAGACCGCTACCCCTTATCTTACCGGAGGCAGCTGTTCTATCTTGCCGATGCAGTGTAAAAGGGCAGCCATCTGCTCCGCCGCCATTCTGGGACAGAGAGCCGGCTACTGATGGCTATTTAACAGTCTGATGGCCTTTTAGTATCTCGTTCCCAGCTTTGATGCACCTGTAGCGACCTCGCCTTCTGGATGATAGTGGGGTGAAGAGACCGTGGCTCGGGTGGTTGATGTCCTTGATGATCTTTTGGCCTTCCTGTGACATCGGGTGCTGTAGGTGTCCTGGAGGACATGTAGTTTGCCCTCAGTGATGCCCTCTGGAGAGGCCCTCTCTGGAGAGCACTGCGGTTGCGGGCGGTGCAATTGCCATACAAGGTGGTTATACAGCCTGACAGGATGCTCTCGATTGTGCATCATGCCAAGCCAAATTTCTTCACCCTCCTGAGGCTGAAGAGGCGCTGTTGCACCTTCTTCACCACACGGTCTGTGTGGGAGGACTGTTTCAGATTGTCAGTGATGTGTATGCCGAGGAACTTGAAACTATTCACCTTCCCCACTGCGGTCGCGTCAATGTGGATAGGGACGTGTTCCATCTGCTGTTCCTGAAGTTCACGATCAGCTCCTTTGTTTTGTTGACATTAACTTCTTATGGTATAGGGGACGGTTGCGTCCCACTTGGGCAAAAGCCAGGGAAAATGCAGTGCGGCAAATTAAAATAAATTATATAAAAATCTAACTTTCATTAAATCACACATGTAAGATACTCAATTAAAGCTACACTCGTTGTGAATCCAGCCAACATGTCAGATTTTAAAAAGGCTTTTCGGCGAAAGCATAAGAAGCTATTATCTGATGATAGCACAACAGTAAACAAAGAGGGTAGCATATTTCAACCCAGCAGGCGCGACATAAAACGCAGAAATAAAATATAAAACATGCCGTACCTTTGTCGAGCTTTTTTAGTTGGCACTCCAATATGTCCCATAAACATCACAATTGGTCCTTTTGTTCGATTAATTCCATCCATATATATCCAAAATGTCAATTTGGCGCGTTTTTTCCCAGAAAAAACAGCTTCCAAAATGCGCAACGTCACTACAAAATACGTCAAAAGTTGCCTATAAACTTTGCCAAAATATTTCAAACTACTTTTGTAATACAACTTTCTTCAAATTGAAGACGGGTCTATCTGAGTTCAATACAGGAACACAACAAACCAAGCTACTTTTCACGTCTTGCGCAACTCTCAACAGTGTTACGCAGTTCCTAGATGGCCTACTTCTTCATTGCACAAAGGAATAACCTCAACCAAATTCCAAAGACTGGTGACATCCAGTGGAAGCGGTAGAAACTGAACAGACAGAGACCTAAAAAAATTAAGAATTCTGAACGGTTAGTCCTCAGGGTTTTGCCTGCTACATAAGTTATGTTATACTCACAGACATGATTCAAACAGTTGTAGAAACTTCAGAGTGTTTTCTATCCAAATCTACTAATAATATGCATATCTTATATTCTTGGCATGAGTAGCAGGAAGTTGAAATTGGGCACGCTATTTATCCAAAAGTGAAAATACTGCCCCCTATACCTTTAGAAATTAAGTAAGAGGTTATTTCCTGGCACCACTCTCCCAGGGCCCTCACCTCCTCCCTGTAGTGAATGTTTTACCTGGTTACATGTACGTTGACCAACACAGCAGCTTTTCTGCATGTTTTTTTATTTCTTCATAACTAATCAACAATGAAGTTGGCTGTTTTGGGGGTCAATGGGAAATAAGATTTGGTTTCCCCAATTTGGGGGCGTAGTCGAGGGGAATTCCATTTTTTGTGAATTTGTTTTTTTGGGGGGGGGGGTCACAAGGGCAATACAATAATAAAAATAAAATTACACTTTTTTAAATATATATATTTTTACTTACACACCCTCCCACCCATTCCAAACATGCCCCACCCTGTTTCGCCCCCCCCCCAAAAAAAAAAACGTTTATAAAATTTAAACACCCACCACACTAGTGCCTTGCAGAAGTATTCATACCACTTGGCATTTTTCCTATTTTGTTGCATTGTATTTCATGTAATGGACATACACAAAATAGTTAAAAAAAATAACTTGTTTAAAAAAATTCTAAACAATGGTGAAGTGGAAATGTGGTGCGTGCATATGTATTCAACCCATTTACTCTGAAGCCCCTAAATAAGATCTGGTGCAACCAATTACATTCAGAAGTCACATAATTAGTTAGATTGCACACAGGTGGACTTTATTTAAGTATCACATTATCTCAGCGTACACCTGTTCTGAAAAGCCCCAGAGTCTGCAACACCACCAAGCATGGGGCACCACCAAGCAAGCGGCACCATGAAGACCAAGGAGCTCTCCAAACAGGTCAGGGACACAGTTGTGGAGAAGTTCAGATAAAGGTTGGGTTATCAAAAATATCCCGAACTTTGAACATCCCACAGAGCATTATTAAATCCATTATTTTAAAAAATTGAAAAAATATGGCACCACAACAAACCTTCCAAGAGAGGGCTGCCCACCAAAACTCACGCACCAGGCAAGGAGGGCATTAATCAGAGAGGCAACAATGAAACCAAAGATAACCCTGAAGGAGCTGCAAAGCTCCACGGTAGAGATTTGGGTATCTGTCCATAGGACCACTTTAAGCAATACACTCCACGGAGCTGGGCTTTAATTGCATTTGGTGTTCGCCAAAAGGCATGTGGGAGACTCCCAAAACATATGGAAGAATGTACTCGGGTCAGATGAGACTAAAATTTAGCTTTTTGGCCATCAAGGAAAATGTTATGCCTGGCGCAAACCTAACACCTCTCATCCCTCCGAGAGCACCATCCCCACAGTGGAACATGGTGGTGGCAGTATCGTGCTGTGGGCATGTTTTTCATCGGCAGGGACTGGGAAACTGGTCAGAATTGAATGAATGATGGATGGCTCTATATACCGGGAAATTCGTGAGGGAAACCTGTTTCAGTCTTCCAGAGATTTGAGAGTGTGACGGAGGTTCACCTTCCAGCAGGACAATGACCATAAGCATACTGCTAAAGCAACACTCGAGTGGTTTAAGGTAAGACATTTAAATATCTTAAATTGACCTAGTCAACGCCCAGACCTCAATCCAATTGAGAATCTGTGGTATGACTTAAAGATTGTTGTCTGCCAGCGGAAGCCATCCAACTTGAAGGAGCTGCAGCAGTTTTGCCTTGAATGGGCAAAAATCCCAGTGGCTAGACGTGCCAAGCTTATAGAGACACCCCAAGAGACTTGCAGCTGTAAATGCTGCAAAAGGTGGCTCTATAAAGTATGGACTTTGGGAGGGTGAATACTTATGCACGCTCAAGTTCTGTTTTTTTTGTCTTTTTCCTTGTTTGTTTCACAATAAAAAAATATTTTGCATCTTCAATGTGGTAGGCATGTTGTGTAAATCAAATGATACAACCCCCCCAAAAAACATTTGAATTCCTGGTTGTAAATCAACAAAACAGGAAAAATGCCAAGGGTGTGAATACTTTCGCAAGCCACTGTGCAAAGCAGAGCCATTTGCTAATACAACACCATCAAGTAAGAAGTTTACATCACATCAAATAGTTTAGAGATTTCCAAGGTGGCTACTTTCCATGTTTCCAGAGAGCACTGGCATTATTCATACGGGCAACGGATAACTCCAACATAATCACGTCCTGAATGTATGCTAGCCATTTCCTTATATGAAGGTCATGTGGTGGCAAACAGCACTGAACAAGTTTTTTGGCAGCAGTCAACCCAGCCAGCCAAACTTAGCTGTTTTTCATTCAGTGTACCTGTATCATCGTTAAGCATCAGCGTAATTGGTTCAAGGGTAAGGGGAATTCCTTATGACATGAATATTGACTTAGAGTATGACCAGGTTGCCATGGCAGCAATGGGATTGCAGGGTTGGTTGTTTAGCAATAAAACTGATGTTTGTCGCAACTATGGGGATAGGATTGGCTTAGATTGTTGACAATATGTAAACTATATTTTGTCTCCAAATGTTTATTGAAAATAAACATGAGCACTTGTTGTCTCTCAAATACATTGTTACAGTTGTTGGTTAGCTAGTTATCAAATGTTTTGCCATATTTGCATTGACATGAAATCAGTCAAACATCTCAAAACAAGACATGGTGTCAAGAACAAGATAAAAGTTGCTGAAACTAGCAACCTACGATTCCCCACATGGCAGATTCTTGTAATTGTTTCTAGCTATATGACCGTTCAGAATCATAAAGCTTGGCGTCTGGCCCTATTGATGCGCACGCATAATTTTCGTGACATTGTCATCCAACAATCTTCAAACGTTCTGCTTTCTTAACAAGTTACACGAAGAGCAGTTATGGGGTGGATACCGTTTATGTAACCTTTAAGAACAAATTTTTATTTACAATGATGGCCTACCCCGGCCAAACCCACCCCTAACCCGGACGACACTGGGCCATTTGTGCTCTGCCCTGTGGGACTCCCAATCACAGCCAGTTGTGATGCAGCCCGGGATTGAACCCAGGTCTATAGTGACGCCTTTAGCACTGCAATGAAGTACCTTAGATGGCTGCGCCACTTGTGAGGCCCATATCCATCGTGTGGTGAGGACCTGTTGGAAATTTGAGAATATGTGATTTGTGTGTCTGTTTATCGTGTCATCATGAGCCATATGAAGTGATTAGCCACAAAAATGTATACAAATGTTTTTTCTACATTAGAAGTCATCAATTAAATGGTTATTGTGTAATACTGATAGTATAAAAATCCTCCTCTCTATGGGCCGAAATGCATCGTTGTTAAAGGAATTACATTCCTCTATGTTTTAACACCCAATTAAAATGAAACAATCTGTCAATTCATAAGAATTTGTATAGAAATGGACAGAGCCCAGTCTTAAAGTCAAACAGCAGCTTTTATTCACGAGAGTACTGCTCCTTACACATTTTACCACAGGTTATAAACTGAAAATGACATCAGCGTTTTCTAAATGTTCCGTCTCTTCTTGACACTTTTAGAAAGGCTCTATAGTTCTCAAGCCTTCCCACCTCGCCTAGAGCCAAGGTCATCCTGTGGAGATAAGCATTCTAGCCAGTCTGGCGATATAGTTAATTCATTTCTACCAAGGAACAGACAGTCATTGTTCTAATTCTTGATTATATTTACACACATTATATTCAGTACTAGGATTAAAAAGAAAATTCATACATATACAGTAACATAATAGTATTCTGATTAGTACATATACAGTAACATAATAGTATTCTGATTAGTACATATACAGTAACATAATAGTATTCTGATTAGTACATATACAGTAACATAATGGTATTCTGATTAGTCAGTCCTGATTTGAAATGTATACATAATTAGTCATCATTGATAAAAATTCCCTTAACAATCGTATTCTATATTTCTACCAAACATAGAGACCTTCCTTTTTAGTGTTATAACCTTGGATTTAGACTGAATATCCAACATATTTCTCATGTTTTAAAACTTAAGGTGTGCGTGATTTAGCATGTCAGGTACAATGGAACCAATGGAATAGTGTGAAAACTTCATGCCAGGCAAGCTAAACCAAGTGTACCTCAAGTATTCAATTATTGGAGATACTGTATTTGACTGATTTCTGCCCTGATTGTCTGTGCCTTGCAAATATACAGCAATTGGACTGCCAGCAAGGCCAAGATAATGCCAGTTTAAAGTCATAACATCTTTCTAAAGTTAGACTTTTCAGAATGTACACTTTGAAGTTATTGTTACTGCTCAAATTTCACACAGAATCTTATAAATCAACACATACTGCACCATTTACATGTGGTTTCCTACTTACTGATGAGCAACCAATAATCCTTAGTGACAGTTACCTGGAAACTAACATTGCAACAACACTCCCCAGTAAACAAAGCCTTTTACAAAAGCCTCCGAGGGAGGATCTGACATCATAAATCAGATGAACTCTTGAGGTTAGACTGAACGCTAATAGTTCACTGCTGTAGGCTACTAATTAAGGCATATGTCTGGCTTAAACACACTCATTACACAATGGTCAATAGGCTCTTTGAAGTTAACCCTAATTTTAAAACGAAAGTATTGTGGTGCATTTATGGCACAATGAGTAAAAACTACATTTGTTAGACAGACATGTGCAGATACATGCTTAATATGGGCTGACACTCAGATTTGGATTGTAGAGATTGATACAACTTCTCATTTGCTGTGTTCACATAGGCAGCCCAATTCTGATCTTATTTTCACTAATTGGTCTTTTGACCGATCAGCTCCGAAAAATATTTGATTTGACAATATCTGATCAAAAGACCAATTAGTGGAAAAAAATATCAGAATTGGGCTACCTGTCTATACGCAGCCATTAAGGCTCAGAAATTAACTGTCATGAATGAACTTTTACAGCATAACACACCTACCTGCTTGTGAAAAGTAGAACTACCCTCAGTACTGTACAGTAGATGAAAGTATAAAACCAGAGCCGAATCGGAATTTATTTGACAAATGTAAAATATATAGAGTTGCCTCAGCCAAATGCAACAATACACACATTAAATATCATTGAGGATTAAAAACAAAACAAAACTCATTTTAATTGGCTCTGTTTGAAACAACTTCAGCTCATTGGCATGATAATGAATTTAAACATCAGAAAAGTAATTTATGGTTGAGCATTAGAAATCTAAAACTCAACCACGAGGGTACAATTTAATATATTTCTAATAAATGTTTTCAATAGGGGATGTATTATATACACTGCATATTATTAGAAACATAGCCTTGTCATGTCAGAAGTTTCACCTAGGGCACTATATCACCTCTGCATCTAAAAATGTAGTCACTCAGCCCTCATCTTTTTTGTTATATTCACTATCTCGAGATTCTCCTCTGCAGCTAATCATTTGATAATCGTATCCGCTGGTGTCTCCACCTTCAGGGTCATTCTGAT
Source organism: Oncorhynchus mykiss (assembly GCF_057628025.1). Lineage (NCBI taxonomy): Eukaryota > Metazoa > Chordata > Actinopteri > Salmoniformes > Salmonidae > Oncorhynchus > Oncorhynchus mykiss. The sequence continues at coordinate 6,075,565 of NC_143043.1, read as the reverse complement.
CCTGGTAATGTAGGGCTATGTTCATTAGGGCACACAAGGGAACATTTTTTGAATGGTTTGGCAACAGAAAACAAAAATGTGCATTTCTTCTTGGACAAGTACTGAAACGGGGAGGGACTACCTAGGCATTTTACTTTGTTTGGTACCGGGGCATCAGTGGCACATGAGTCTGAAGTTTGGGGAAGCAAATTTTCACCATAAATATTCACATTTATAATACAGCATTACATGCATCCTCACACTTGCAGACTTATGCAAGAGCCTACTATTCCTAATGTGAGGAGTAAATTGGTCACAACTTAGGCTAATATAACTCAATCACTGTGATTTATTTCTTTGCATGGAAAACAGTTGCCTTTTATAATCAAATTTCGGGCAATTCTATTCCACTTTATAGGACAGGAAAATATTTTTTAACATGACAAAAATGACTGGTTAACCTATACTCTGCTGACAGTGACAAACAGATTAAAAACGATAGTCTGCAACTATCTAATAGGCCTAAGAAAAGTACAAATACAATATGCACAACCACTGTGTGCAGCTCTGGGTTTTGGTCTAGAATGACTGCAAACTCCCGAGTGATGTCACACACTCTGGTACCGGAATGTCTGTGGGCCATTATTAACCACCACATCCTGTACACTGGAACTCCCAATGATGGCTATCTAATCCATAGATTAGGCCCTAATTCATTTATTTCAATTGACTGATTTCCTTATATGAACTGTGACTCAGTAACATTGTGGAAATTGTTTCATGTTGCGTTTATATTCATGTTCGGTGTCTATTATATCATAATTAACTCTGAACCCAAAGCGGCAGTCGACTGCCTTTCTTTAAATTACTGTAGCGTCTGTGAACTGCCTTGTTTGTCTAACAATAATACCTGTGTCAATATTGGAAAGTTTACTTGCAAACTACCTGTTGTCATCAACTAGACAGTGTATGCTGTCATTTCTTTTCACTTCAATACTCAAAATGACAGCACCAAAGCGGACAGGACTTTTCCCTGTGAAAGAGGCTGTATCTATGCTGGTTGGTGATATGGATTCGGACAGGACTTTTCCCTGTGAAAGAGGCTGTATCTATGCTGGTTGGTGATATGGATTCGGACAAGACTTTTCCCTGTGAAAGAGGCTGTATCTATGCTGGTTGGTGATATGGATTCGGACAGGACTTTTCCCTGTGAAAGAGGCTGTATCTATGCTGGTTGGTGATATGGATTCGGACAAGACTTTTCCCTGTGAAAGAGGCTGTATCTATGCTGGTTGGTGATATGGATTCGGACAGGACTTTTCCCTGTGAAAGAGGCTGTATCTATGCTGGTTGGTGATATGGATTCGGACAGGACTTTTCCCTGTGAAAGAGGCTGTATCTATGCTGGTTGGTGATATGGATTCGGACAGGACTTTTCCCTGTGAAAGAGGCTGTATCTATGCTGGTTGGTGATATGGATTCGGACAGGACTTTTCCCTGTGAAAGAGGCTGTATCTATGCTGGTTGGTGATATGGATTCGGACAGGACTTTTCCCTGTGAAAGAGGCTGTATCTATGCTGGTTGGTGATATGGATTCGGACAGGACTTTTCCCTATGAAAGAGGCTGTATCTATGCTGGTTGGTGATATGGATTCAGACAGGACTTTTCCCTGTGAAAGAGGCTGTATCTATGCTGGTTGGTGATATGGATTCAGACAGGACTTTTCCCTGTGAAAGAGGCTGTATCTATGCTGGTTGGTGATATGGATTCAGACAGGACTTTTCCCTGTGAAAGAGGCTGTATCTATGCTGGTTGGTGATATGGATTCGGACAGGACTTTTCCCTGTGAAAGAGGCTGTATCTATGCTGGTTGGTGATATGGATTCGGACAGGACTTTTCCCTGTGAAAGAGGCTGTATCTATGCTGGTTGGTGATATGGATTCGGACAGGACTTTTCCCTGTGAAAGAGACTGTATCTATGCTGGTTGGTGATATGGATTCGGACAGGACTTTCACTTTGAAGAGCAATGATGTCGAGGTCAGTGAAATAAGTAAACGTCATATGTATATATGTGTTTGGTGTTGTCAATGTTTGATGCTGTGAAACTTGGGAATAGCTCTCAAATTAGCAAATCCTGTCATGATACCGACCAAGTTTGCTAATCTAATAGTTTGCTAATCTAATAGTTTGCTAATCTAATATCTTGCTAATCTAATATCTTGCTAATCTAATATCTTGCTAATCTAATAGCTATTCCCTTGCTTATCTAATAGCTATTCCCTTGCTAATCACGGTTTTACCTGCATTAAGTAATTTTTGTTCAACAAAGGCTTTCTGCAAGGCAATAAAGACAGATTGATATCTTACAGTATATATATACACTGCTCAAAAAAATAAAAGGGAACACTAAAATAACACATCCTAGATCTTAATGAATGAAATAGTCTTATTAAATATTTTTTTCTTTACATAGTTGAATGTGCTGACAACAAAATCACACAAAAATGATCAATGGAAATCAAATTTATCAACCCATGGAGGTCTGGATTTGGAGTCATACTCATACACTACAGGCTGATCCAACTTTGATGTAATGATTTCACAGTTTGATTTCACAGAAGTGTGATTGACTTGGAGTTACATTGTGTTGTTTAAGTGTTCCCTTTATTTTTTTGAGCAGTGTATATTACTGCATACAGCTGTATGTTAGTGTTTTGCAATGACACTAACATTGTTTAGATATACACAGTAAAAAGTACAGGACCTAAAATCGACCCGTTGGACACCGTTCATAATACAGTGTTGTATTTTGAAGGTATTGTATTATTAATACAATAATGTTGGCACCCTTGACTCATGTGAACATTGTCCCCACGCACAGTGAGGAAGATGGTTCTGGAGGCAAAGAAAAGTCCAAGGAGAATTATACAACTTGGTCGCATCTTGGGGTCACCAAGTCTCTTAATCTACAATTAGACACCACCCCCATGCCAATGCCAAGTTTTTTGGAAGGGTTGCCAGAAAAAAAGCTTTTTGCAAATAACCAATAAATGTAATGTCCAAGAGTTTGATAAATGGCATTGACACTTGGATTATAACAAGGTGCTATGGCCATATGAGACAAAAATAAAAGGTCTTTGACCATGCACACCACTGGCGGGTTTTGCGTTGAAAGAAAGATAGAAACTTGGTCAAAAGTGGATCTTCCAGCAAGACAATGACCCCAAGCACACATTAAAAAATATATATTCCTGAGTTAGAAAAATTAAATAAGTATCAGGAAAATTCTGATGTGGGTGGGGCATTCACGTTGGCATGTAGCTACACTTACTAAGTGTGTAATGTAGTGTATATGTATACAGAAGTAAGTACTGTGTGTCTAAGACAATTTCCCCCTTGGGGACATTAAAGATCATCCTATCAGTACATCAACATATACAGTATATCACATACAACAACAATATAGGCATGTGTGGTTAATGGCTAAGTGTTCAATGGTTTTGAGAGCTAATTATGAGACAAAACAGACCCGAGTCGTTCCTCCAGTGCAACCGATCCACGTCTCCTGGAAGAATCCAGGGTCCCTCCTCAGGCAGTATATGCGCAACTGGCAGGCATTGTCGTAGATGACAATCTTGGGACCTAAACACATATGTATATGTAAGGAACAAAACAGGAACTAAATTTGTTTCCAGACACTTTGCCTGGGGAGGATGTTAAACAGAAACAGGTCCAAGATACGTGACAGAGAACATAGAGGATACACAGTGTTGAACATGATGGAGAAGCCGAGAAGTATCTACATAATAATGGAGAAGCCGAGACATACGCCTATAAAGTGAAGTATCTACATAATAACGCGGTGGTGATATTCAATGTATTTCTTGTTAAAGTGTTTCTTGTAGGAAAGTATAAACCACAGCAACTTGTAATTTCCCATGTATGCAGAACAAAGTGAAAACGCTGGGAATGAGAGTGGGATGTCTGCCTGCAGTCATCTGTCTTGTGTCTGGATCTGCTGTGTACATCTCCCTCACAGGAGCACAAATAATGAAATAAGAATATGGCTCCAACAACTTTTTTATACTTAACTAAGCAAGTCAGGTAAGAACAAATTCTTATTTACAATGACAGCCTAGGAACAGCAGGTTAACTGCCTTTTTCAGGGGCAGAAAGGTTTTTACCTTTTCGGCTTGGGGATTTGCTCTATCAACCTTTCGGTTACTGATCCGATGCTCTAACTACTAGGCTACCTGCCACCTCAACAATTACCTTGTCTGATTAGTGGAGTGGAGACCTAGTGTGTCCTGAACCTTGGGCTCAACCTCCTGAAAATGGCATCAACCTGGGGAAATGTAGGGATGGAGGGCACGAGAACAAAAATAAAATGGTACTCTGCAAGTCTCATTATTAATTCTGGTTGGCTGTTGATGTGGAGAAACTTCATAGCCTCCATTTCTTCGATGAAGCCGCACACGGCGTCACAGTAGTGGAGAAAAACAAAGGCTGGGGAGTTCTTCTCCCAAGAAAGTGCGGTAGGGCTCGCTTGGTCAGATGGGGTCAGGGATTGCTGAAGTAGCGACAAGAGAAAGGTGGTACTCTTCTCAGCACGAGACAGCAGATCCTTGTGCTCCACATGAAGCAGGCCTTCAGAAACATACTTCTGTAAAAGCTTCCTCACAGGTGACTTAGGAATTAGTGTCCTGCAGTTGTGACTGGTAAAGTCAAGAAATAACTACTGAATAATTGAGTGAAAAACAAAATGTTGATACGATATTTACAGAGGGACAAGTAAAGGCAGGTTAACAATACTCACTGTCAACTTTGTTTTCCTTTGAGTGGAAAATAGTAAGCACATATTAATGGTTAAGAAAATGTTCAGACATTCAAACAAGAACAAATTGCCATAAATACTTATCTTCCAGTGTCCAGTATTGGGGATGGAACTTGAAGGTCGCTTTCAGATCTCTATTATAGGAACCACCTCACTGAAAACAACGGACAATAATATACAGTACTCATTGAAGTAAATTGCATACCTTGTAATGTAACATACAGTGCCTTCAGAAAGTATTCAGACCCATTTTGTTACGTTAATCTAAAATGTATTAAATTCTTTTTTTTCTTATCAATCTACACACAATACCACACAATGGCAAAGTAAATATAGGTTAAGAAATGTATGCTAATTTATTAAAAATAAAAAACTGAAATATCACATTTACATAAGTATTCAGACCCTTTACTCAATACTTTGTTGAAGCACCTTTGGCAGTGATTACAGCCTTTTCTTTGGTATGACGTTACAAGCTTGGCACACCTGTATTTGGGGGGTTTCTCTCATTGTTCTCTGCAGATCCTCTCAAGCTCTGTCAGGTTGGATGGGGAGTGTTGCTGCACAGCTATTTTCAGGTCTTTCCAGAGATATTCGACTGGGTTCAATTACAGGCTCTGGTTGGGCTACTCAAGGACATTCAGAGACTTGTCCCGAAGCTACTCCTGTGTTGTCTTGGCTGTGTGCTTAGGGTCGTTGTCCTGATAGAAGGTGAACCGTCGCCCCATTCTGAAAAATATCCCTACAGCATGATGCTGCCACCACAATGCTTCACCATAGGGATGGTGCCAGTGTTCCTCCAGACGTGACGCTTGAAATTCAGGCCAAAGAGTTACATTTTTGGTTTCATCAGACCAGAGAATCTTGTTTCACATGGTCGGAGAGTCTCTAGGTGCCTTTTGGCAAACTATAAGCGGGCAGTCATGTGCCTTTTACTGAGGAGTGGCTTCCGTCTGGCAACTCAACCATAAAGGCCTGATTGGTGGAGTGCTGCAGAGATGGTTGTCCTTCTGGAAGGTTCTCTCATCTCCACAGAGGAACTCTAGAGCTCTGTAAGAGTGACCATCCGGTTCTTGGTCACCTCCCTGACTAAGGCCCTTCTCCCCTCGATTGCTCAGTTTGGCCGGGCAGCCAGCTCTAGGAACAGTCTCAGTGGTTCCAAACCTCTTACATTTAAGAATGAGTCCACTGTGTTCTTGGGGACCTTCAATGCTGCAGACAATTTTTGGTTCCCTTCCCCAGATCTTTGCCTCGACACAATCCTGTCTCGGTGCTCTACGGAAAATTCCTTTGACCTCATGGTTTGGTTTTTGCTCAGACATGCACTGTCAAATGTTTGGACCTTATATAGACTGGTGTGTACCTTTCCAAATCATGTCCAATCAATTGAATTGACCACAGGTGGACGCCAATCAAGTTGTGGAAACATCTCAAGGATGATCAACGGAAACAGGATGCACCTGAGCTCAATTTCGAGTCTCATAGCAAAGGATCTGAATACTTATGTAAATAAGGTATTTCTATTTATTTTTTTAATTTCTAAAATGTCTAAACCTGTTTTCACTTTAATTATGGGGTATTACAGTGCCTTGCAAATGTACAGTATTCATCACCTTTGGTGTTTTTCATTTTTTTTTGCATTTCAACCTGTAATTTAAATTTTTTGGATTTCATTATTTGGATTTCATGTAATGGACATACAAAAAATTGTCCAAATTGGTGAAGTGAAATTTTAAAAATTACTTGTTTAAAAAATAAATAAAAAATGGTGAAGTGGAAAAGTTGTGTGTGCATATGTATTCACCCCCTTTGCTATGAAGCCCCTGCAACCAATTACCTTAAGAAGTCCCATAATTAGTTAAATAAAGTCCACCTGTGTGCTGTCTAAGTTTCACATGATCTGTCACATGATCTCAGTACAAATACACCTGTTCTGAAAGGTCCCCGAGTCTGCAACCCCTCTAAGCAAGGGGCACCACCAAGCAAGCGGCACCATGAAGACCAATCAGCTATCCAGCTAACAGGTCAGGGACAAAGTTGTGGAGAAGTACCGATCAGTGTTGGGTTACAAAAAAATATCAGAAACTTTGAAAATCCAACAGAGCCACATTAAATCCATTATAAAAAAATGGAAAGAATATGGCACCACAACAAACCTTCCAAGAGAGGGCCGCCCACCAAAGCTCACGGACCAGGCAAGAAAGGCATTTATCAGAGATAACCTTGAAGGGGCTGCAAAGCTCCAGAGCATAGAATGGAGTATATGTCCATAGGACCACTTTATGCCGTACACTCCACAGAGCTGGGCTTTACGGAAGAGTGGCCAGAAAAAAAACTTTGCTTAAAAAAAATAAATAAGCGAACACGTTTGGTGTTTGCCAAAAGGCATGTGGGAGACTCCCAAAACATATGGAAGATGTACTCTGGTCAGATGAGACTCAAATTTAGCTTTTTGGCCATCAATAAATAAGCCATGTCTGGCGCAAACCCAACACCTCCTATCACCCAGAGAACACCATCCCCACAGTGGAACATGGTGGTGGCAGCATCGTGCTGTGGGGATGTTTTTCATCGACAGGGACAGGGAAACTGGTCAGAATTGAAGGAATGATGGATGGCACTAAACACAGGGAAATTCGTGAGGAAACCTGTTTCAGTCTCCCAGAGATTTGAGACTGTGACAGAAGTTCACCTTCCAGCAGGACAATGACCCTAAGCATACTGCTAAAGCAACACTCAAGTGGTTTAAGGGGAAACATTTAAATGTCTTGGAATGGCCTAGTAAATGCCCAGACCTCAATCCAATTGAGAATCTGTGGTATGACTTAAAGATTGCTGTACACCAGCGGAAGCCATCCATCTTGAAGGAGCTGGAGCAGGTTTGCCTTGAAGAGTGGGCAAAAATCCCAGTGGCTAGATGTGCCAAGCTTATAGAGACATACCTCAAGATACTTGCAGCTGTAATTGCTGCAAAAGATGGCCCTACAAAGTATTGAATTGGGGGGGGGGGGGGGGTGAATACATATGCACGCTCAAGTTCTTTTTTTTTGTTGTCTTATTTGCTTTTGTTTCACAATAAAATATTTTGCATCTTCAAAGTGGTAGGCATGTTGTGTAAATCAAATGATACAAACCCCCCAAAAATCTATTTTCATTCCAGGTTGTAAGGCAACAAAATAGGAAAAATGCCACGAGGGGTGAATACTTTCACAAGCCACTGTACGTGTACACTGCTGAGATTAAAAAAAAATATTTAATCAATTTTAGAATAAGACTGTAATGTTACAAAATGTTGAAAACATCTAAGGGTCTGAATACTTTCCGAATGCACTGTATTAAGGGCATGCATAAAATAAATTGACTTGATGTTGTCCTGGCAGATTGGTCATTTGTATCCAGCTACAAAATCAACTGACAGAAGACCGAGAAATACATCATTATCTCCAAATTTGCGCTATGCCTCTTCCCCCATCATGTCGTGTCATCTTCAAGCATGCTGTGAATCTGAGTTGGTTGGCTTTGAGAGATAGATGTCAAATCGAAAATCAAGTTCAAAGGGGTATCTTAGGTCACAGAGTCCCAGTGTACGTACACATGACTGCTTGTGTACAGTCGCACGTCATCTACCTCCGGTTGGACATCTGCTGCACTGCCCTAGGCACTGCCACAGTAGGGGTAAAAAAGGAGTATGACATTTAACTCCTCAAACGATTGTGGTCGCGCTGTGCCATATTGTTCCTGTAACAAAAAGTGAAATTCAACCACAATCAGATTACACATGGTGAGATATGTACTGGATCATATACATATGTGATACGGCTTTGGTTAAACATGATGTGGCTAATGTATTGTTTTGTCATGTCTTGCAGATAAAAATTATAAAAGGCCACTGGAATCTCAAATGGCACTGTCCACTAGAAATTGCCATTTTACAAATGTCAGGGTATGAGGATTCCACCAGAAGTGTATTCCGGATCTGGATGGACGTGGGACGCTCTACACCTTTCAGAAGGTCTTCCAGGCCACATACATGGCTGCAATTGTTGGGTTGCATACTGCATGTTTGACATTTCATCATCCCTCCACTTACTTTGACAATTCCATGATTGTCAATTTCCAGCATAAAGTGGATGGTGGAGAATTGAATGTTAGATTTTCTAGAAAAAAAAATTGCGACAAAGAGCATAACACCGGTTACATCATTTCAGCACTATTTCAGATTAATTTAACCATTACCTCTGTTGTGCCAAGTCGGGTATAGCTGTGATCTGTAAAATAAAACATACATCTGGTAGCACGTAGTAGGGACCCATTTGGTTACTGGGTTTGTTCTTTGCAAAAGTGTAAAATAATTAACATTTAAGAAGGAAATAAACAAGTGAACCCATATCCCTTCCACCAGAGGGCACATGCACCATATTGAGCTGGTCTTCATTAAATGCCCTGATTTGCTCACAGTCCAGTCTGGCACAATCTACAGTGTATGTTGATTACAAAATAGAGGAATAGCTAATGTGTCATATCGACATACAGTACATAAACAAATATACATAAAAAGATGCGGCGACGTGGGCAGATCACCAAAAGAAACACATTTTAGCGTTGTCTCTACATGTGCACATGTAAAGCCTTTTACTGCCCTCACTAAACATTAGTGATAACTGCTGATAACTGCTGATAATTGCAAATTCCTCAGTCTTTCAACAAAAAAAAGTATCATCTTGGACACAAGATGGAAGACACATCTTGGACTAGAGGAAGTAAGAACACACAATACTATGTTGGCAACAAATGATTAAGTATAACCAAACATGGCACTCAAATTAAGATGCTATGTTAAGTTGTTGAATGTGGAAATGAGGAAAGATTTCCCAGCCTCATCCAACAACATCATGCTCTCGGTCTTTAATAGGAGACAGATGTATTTGTCCAGGTCAGATAGAGCTGGTGGCCATCCCTGCCTTGTCATTTTGGAGTCACTTTTATTGTAAATAAGAACAGAATATGTTTCTAAGTACCTATTCATGAATCAGTTCTTTGTCAGATTCACTAACAATTTGGCTAGTTGGCTCATTCAATGAGGTTACAAGGTTTTTTCATTGAACATCCTTTTTAACATAGGTTGTTGATATTCTATTGATGGTAATAACTGAAAACATGGTTTATACAACTCTTGTACAACTCTCGCAACAATTTGCGTACCGTCCCAATAGATCCACGGATGATGCAATCTCTATCGCACTGCACCCTGCCCTACCCCATCTGGACAAGAGGAATACCTATGTAAGAACGCTGTTCATTGACCATAGCTCAGCCTTCAACACCATACTACCCTTTAAGCTTGGGGCCCTGCGTCTGAACCCCACCCTGTGCAACTGGGTCCTGAGCTGTGTTCGAATACTCATACTAACCATACTATTTTTGACGTGAATTGAGTAAATTGTATGCCGATTGGTCATAGATATAGCTAGTATGCCAAAAGTTACCGGATGTCATACTAAATCCGCCAAAATATGAAGTATACATGCAGCGGACACTATTTCCGTGCTTTTAGGGCCCATAATGCAATTCTTCAGAAAATGGGCGTGGCTTCATAACGTTTTCAGATTTGAAGAAAATGGGGGAAATTATGTAGACAAATTCATTGCTTTAACTAATTATGACAAATGTTAAGAAAATGTTGAGCAATGTGATAAAGTAATGACTTTTCAAATAAGTTACGTTACACGTTATGTTGGTTGACAATTTTTTATCTACGCTATCCTTACGAACCACATAGCATTACAGCAGTATGTACCGTGTTAGCTAACTTAGTTACCTAAGGTTAGTTGGCTACTAATACATCTAACTTGCCAGGCAGTATTATTAACTATCTAACTAACTACCCAATGTTTATTGGCTTGATTATTCACATCATTCTTAGCTAAGTTGTATAGTTGTTGTGCATTTCAATGGACATTGTTCATTATGGCTATCTACTCTGACTTCAGAGCACTCTCTCGCAGAATAACTGATGAATTTACGAACACTCAACACCCGTTGAATATGGCCGGTGCCAGTAAACTTTGGCAAAAAAAGCCTAATTAAATGGTTGCCACTAGCACAGTTACAGTCACTAAAGCTCTGAATAACACGAAAATAGCCTAACCAGCTCTGCTAGGGCGAGTAAAATGGTCAGAGTGTGTTGTTCTCTCATTTGTGTCTGGAAGTAGCTAGCCAACGTTGCCCAGTTAACTTGGGTGCTTGACTGCCTTTGAATGCTCGGATCAACCCTACTCCTCGGCGAGCGTCCAGTGTGCACTCTGAACGCTCCGAGAGTGTAATGCTCTGAATTTAGGACCGGACAATTTGACAATGCTCTGGGTTTACAAACGCCCAGAGCGCACTCTGGCACTCCAGACTGAATTTACAAACACACCTGAAATTGTAAAATGTTTAACTAACCATTTGTTATGCTAACAAGCTACCAAGAGGTTGCATAGCAACAGCATCAACTTCCAGTAGACAGGCAAACCTCTAGTATGCTCAACTGAAATGATACCGTTCGTTTACAGTATACTAAAATTAACTAATAGTATATAGTATGTAGTATAAACTCATTAAGTATTTTGTATACAGTATGTTAGTGTGGGTATTCGAACACAGCTCTGGACTTCCTGACGGGCCACCTCCAGGTGGTTAAGGTAGGAAACAACACCTCCACTATGCTGATCCTCAACAATCAATCAATCAATCAATCAAATTTATTTTATATAGCCCTTCGTACATCAGCTGATATCTCAAAGTGCTGTACAGAAACCCAGCCTAAAACCCCAAACAGCAAGCAATGCAGGTGAAGAAGCACGGTGGCTAGGAAAAACTCCCTAGAAAGGCCAAAACCTAGGAAGAAACCTAGAGAGGAACCAGGCACAGTGGCCCCACAAGGGTGGATGCTCAGCCCCCTCCATGTACTCCTTGTTCACTAATGACTGCATGGCCACGCACATCTCCAACACAGTCATCAAGTTTGCAGATGAGTGGTAGCCCTGATTACCAACAATGATGATATCGACTACAGGGAGGAGGTGAGAGCCCTGGCAGAGTGGTGCCAGGAAAATAACTTCTCCCTTAAAGTCAACAAAATGAAGGAGCTGAGCGTGGACTTAAGGAGACAGCAGACGGAGCATGTACCCATTTACATTGACGGGACCGCAGTGGAGAAGGTGAAAAGCATCAAGTTCCTTGCTGTAAACATCACTGACAGTGCCTCTTCAATCTCAGGAGGCTGAAGAAATTTGGGTAAGTTCGTTTCGTCCTCGGAAGATACTGCAATCTCCTGGGGCTGGGGGTTGGAGTTGCGGGTAGTCGAGACAGAGACGAGGAAACCTCCCTCTCCAAATGGTCTCCATTTGTTTCCTCCATCGGCGACTCTTGCTGGATCAGCTCTGCTGCTAAGGCCCTCACAAACTTTTATAGACGCACCATTAAGAGCATCCTGTCGGGTTGTATCACCACCTGGTATGGCAACTGCTCCGCCCACAACCGCAAGACTCTCCAGAGGATGGTGTAGTCTGCCCAATGCATCACTGTGGACACACTGCTTGCCCTCCAGGACATCTACAGCACCCAGTGTCACAGGAAGGCCAAGAAGATCATCAAGGACCTCAGCCCCCCGAGCCACGGCCTGCTCACCCCGCTACTAACCCGAAGGTGAGGTTAGTGCAGGTGCATCAAAGCTGGGACTGAGAGACTGAAGAACAGCTTCTATCTCAAGGCCATCAGACTGTTAAAAAGTCACCACTAGCCAGCCTCCGCCCAGTACCCTGCCCTGAACTTTAGTCACTGTCGCTAGCCGGCTACCACTAGATTTACTCTACCATGCATCTTTGAGGCTGCTGCCCTATGTACATAGTCATGGAACACCGGTCACTTTAGTGGTGTTTGCATGCTATTTTGCTGACTTCATGTGTATACGCTGTATTTTTTTGTCAAGGCCTATCCTATTTAACTATTGCTCTACATATACTATTCTTCAGATATACATCATAACCTATCCCACATACTATCCACATACTGTCCATATTGACGATACATCCCATCACAAATACAGTACCAGTCAAAAGTTTGGACACACCTACTCATTCCAGGATTTTTCTTTATTTTTTACTATTTTCTACATGCTTGATAATGTACGTGATATCAATAGAGAGGTATATTTTCTGGGTGATTTAAATGTTGACTGGCTTTCATCAGGCAGCCCACTTAAGAGAAAGCTTCAAACTAACTAGTGCCTGGAAGCTGGCTCAGGTTATCAATCAACCTATCAGAGAAGTTATAAACAGCACAGGAACGAAATCATCATCATCATGTATCGATCACATATTAACTAATGCTGCAGAAAATTTGTTTTAAAATAAGTATCCAAATCCAACGAATGTCGTGATCAGAATATATTAGCCATATAGTAGCCATATCTAGGAAAACTAAAGTTCGAAAGGCTGTGCCTAATATAGTGTATAAGAGGTCATACAATAAGTTTTGTGGCAATTCCTATGTTGTTGATGTAAAGAATATTTGTTGGTCCATGGAGTGCAATGAGGAGCAACCAGATGCTGCACTTGATACATTTATGAAATTACTTATCCCAGTTACTAATAAGCATAAACCCATTAAGAAAATGACTGTAAAAACTGTTAAATCCCTGTGGATGGATGAGGAATTGAAACATTTTATGGCTGACAGAGATGAGAAAGAGAAATGGCAAATAGGTCTGGCTGTACAACCGATTGGCAAACATACTGCAAACTGAGAAATCATGTGACTAAACTGAATAAAAAGAAGAAGATACTACACTATGAAACAAAGATAAATTACATAAATTATAGTAAAAGCTTTGGAGCAACTTAAATGACATTTTGGCCAAAAAGGCAAACTCCGCTCCACCATTCATTGAATCAGATGGCTCATTCATCACAAAACCCACTGATATTGCCAACTACATTAATTATTTTTTAATTGGCAAGATTAGCAAACTTAGGCATGACAGCAACAAACGCTGACACTACACATCCAAGTATATTTGACCAAATTATGAAAGACAAGCATTGTAATTTTAAATTCCGTAAAGTAAGTGTGAAAGAAGTAACAAAATTATTGTTTTCTATCAACAATGACAAGCTACAAGAAAGTGTGTGCCCTCAGACCTGGAGAGAAGCACAAGTTATTCCCATACCTAAGAATAGTAAAGCCCCCTTTACTGGCTCAAATAGCCAACCAATCAGCCTGTTACCAACCCTTTGTAAACTTCTGGAAAAAATGGTGTTTGACCAGAGACAATGTTATTTTACAATAAAGAAATTGACAAGAGACTTGCAGCTGTCACGATCGTTACAATAACTGGACCAAAGTGCAGCGGGATCTGGGTTCCACATCTTTTTATTTCTAAGTGAAACTCACAGCAAAACCAAAACAATAAATCTCAAAACGAACACATGAAGCGAACAATAGTGTCCATAGACAAAATCCCACAAAACACAAAGGGGAAATGGCTGCATAAATATGATCCCCAATCAGAGACAACGATAAACAGCTGCCTCTGATTGGGAACCATACCAGGCCAACATAGAAATATAATGACCTAGATGACCCACCCTAGTCACACCCCGACCTAACCAACATAGCGAATAAAATCTCTCGATGGTCAGGGCGTGACACCCTAGTCACACCCCGACCTAAGTACAGTAGGGGAGGGTCTGGGTGGGCATCTACCGTCGGGGGTGGCTCCGGTGCGGGGCGAAGTACCAACTCCGCTCGCGGACACCTCCTCTTTAATGGCGTCTCCGGACCATGGATCGTCGCCGGAGGAACCGGACTGTGGGTCGTCGCCGGAGGCACCGTACCGTGGCTCGTCGCCGGAGGCACCGGACCGTGGGTCGTCACCGGACCGTGGGTCGTCGCCGGAGGCACCGGACCGTGGTTCGTCACCGGAGGAACCGGACCGTGGGTCGTCGCCGGGGACCCGGATTGTAGACTGTCGCCGGAGGCTCCGGACCGTCCGGACACATCAGGCCTCCAATGCGCCTACTCAGTCCAGAGCTTCCGGCGACAGTTTCCAGTCCAGAGCTTCCGGTGACAGTTCCCAGTCCAGACGGTCTGCGGTCCGGAGCCTGCAATTACAGAGATCATACGTTTCCTGTAGTGCTTTGTAAGTAGGAAAACCTGCAAAATCGGCAGTGTATCAAATACTTGTTCTCCCCACTGTATGTGGTAGTAGAGTAGTGGCCTGATCTGTTGTGAATGCATGAATAACTGCCTTCATTTTGCTTTCCAAGGAAGGCAGCAGCTAATGGTAAATAATAATAATAATAAATAATAATAATAAATAATAATAATAATAAATAATAATAATAATAAATCATAATAATAATAAATAATAATAATAATAAATAATAATAATAATAAATCATAATAATAATAAATAATAATAATAATAAATAATAATAATAATAAATCATAATAATAATAAATCATAATAATAATAAATAATAATAATAATAAATAATAATCCATAATAAATAGAAATACAAATATATATGAATGTATCTTTACTCAAATATGAGAATTGAGGTTTTTTTTCCAACACTGAGGAATGCTACATGAAAGCAAGCTATTAAACAAGAGCCTACCTTAAATAACAATAAAACAGTTACATACCAATATAACGCCATCATTTTGGTAGCATAATTCTGATGCAATTCTCCGTTGTCAAGTTGGAAAGCCGTTGTCGATGACCTATGCTCCAGTATAACTAAAATGACAAAATAAGTCAACAAGTCTCTACACACCCATTGTTATTTGTTTCTTAATGACGATGCACTTTCCTCTTGTACACTCCACTGACAGGCCAGTAGTCCTGCTGCGCACTCCTAATTGTCAACTTGGTGTACACAACCTTGTGTTCCTTAGGCAGCAAACGGAAGGCATCTGATATAATCTAATGAATTAGTTTAATTCAACCCTAAATCAAGACTTAAAACCTCAGTGTTTTTGCCGTTTCTGATGATATTACAACTTTTGTCCTTTCTATCACGGCCATCTTTGGATTACCCAAATGTCTCCAATGGCAACCCTGTGTCTTGCCTGGTTGACAGAAATATGACCACGGTTTCCTCTTAGCTCATGTTTGCAGCTGTGGCGGTCTCTACAGAGAGATGAGCAAGAGCGGCCGTGCATGTTCCCCCAAGGTTAGGATCACTTCTGTTATCACTGTGATGGAAAGCGACCAAGGTAACAGGTCTCTGGGGAGCTTCCTACTTGGAGATGGTTGCAATGCACTGCCTCATCTCTCTCTCTCTCTCACACACACACACACACACACACACACACACACACACACACACACACACACAAACTGCAATTCATCCTTGCCAGGATTCAAAGTGTTTAGAGGAGAGAGCAGATGGCTGTAACAAATACAGTTATTTTTGTCCCTAAATTGATTACTTTTTTGTCTTGATGCTTTAGCTTTTGTTTTGCTTTAATTAATGCTTGATTGTCTATAGCAAGGTCATAAGGCCCTATGCGTCAAGTCATCTATTTATTTAGAAAAAAATAATTTACAGCCATATCACCAACACTAAACAGTCTCCTTTGAAGCCCCTTTGTCTATGGGTTTTCTATAGCTCTGTCACCATCCAAAAGCCACCATGTGTTTTTATGTCACTGCATTTCCATCTTTGTGTCGTTGCTGCGTTTTGTGCGCTGTGCCGCATGGCTCCTGGGCCCCAAGTCTCATTCCTCCAGTTAGTCAGTTCTCTGTTCAGTGAGGCCCCATGATCATCAGCCTGGTGTTGACAAAGCGTAAAAGACAGTCTTGGGCTTGGAGACGCTTTTCAAAATAGAATAGTCACGCCCATTTTTAATGCTCAGTCCATGAATGCTTATCTTCCCGAGAAGATCTGTACTCTGCAAAGGCATATCAATAATGGGACATGGAGCCCTTGCAAGAAGAAAATGGCCACAGTCCAGTGGCATAACATGACGAAGCGTTTCATCTACTACTATAATAAACGTCTAATTCTGACGTGAGAATTGATAGCGTAGCCAACCAATAACAGTTTCCTCTCCTCTAAATTGCGCCAAATAATTTCTCTGCAATGATCAGTTAAAATACAAAAATATACATATTTAAATATATAACAATGAACAAGCATGGGAAACAGTGTTTAAACCCTTTCCAATGAAGATCTGTAAAGTTATTTGGATTTTTGCTAATCCTATCCTTGAAAGACAGGGTCCTGAAAAGGGACATATCTTTTTTACAGTTTACATTACCAGTCAAGTTTGGACACACCTACTCAATCAAGGGTTTTTCTTGATTTTTACAGTGACATCAAAACTATGAAATAACATGGAATCATGTAGTAACCAAAAAAAGTGTTAAAACAAATTTAAAAAAATTGATTCTTCAAAGTAGCCACCCTTTGCCTTGATGACAGCTTGGCATTCTCTCAACCAGCTTTACCTGGAATGCATTTCCAAAAGTCTTGAAGGAGTTCCCACATATGCTGAGCACTTGTTGGCTGCTTTTCCTTCACTCTGCGGTCTAACTCTTGCCAAACCTCAATTGGGTTGAGGTCGGGTGATTGTGGAGTCCAGGTCATCTGATACAGAACTCGATTAATCTACTTCTTGGTCAAATAGCCCTTACACAGCCTGGAGGTGTGTCCTGAAATGATAGCACAAACCAGATGCTATGGCATATCGCTGCAGAATTCTGTGGTAGCCATGCTGGTTAAGTGTGCCTTAAATTCTAAATCAATCACTGAAAGTGTCACCAGCAAAGCACCCCAACACCATAACACCTCCTCCTCCATTCTTCACGGTGGGAACCACACATGAGGAGATCATCCGTTCACCTACTCTGCGTCTCACAATAACACGGTTGTTGGAACCAAAAATACAATATTTGGACTCATCAGACCAAAGGACTAATGTCCACCGGTCTAATGTCCATTTCTCGTGTTTCTTGGCCCTAGCAAGTCTCTTCTTATTATTGGTGTCCTTTAGTAGTGGTTTCTTTGCAGCAATTCAACCATGAAGGTGTGATTCACGTAGTTTCCTGAACAGTTGAGATGTTGAGATGTGTCTGTGTCTTGAACTCTGTGAAGCCTTTATTTGGGCTGCAATCTGAGGTGCAGTTAACTCTAATGAACTTGTCCTCTGCAGCAGATGTAACTGGTACAACTTATATTTCCTACAATATCATACAAGTTTCAAGTTGTTTTAGTCATATGTACAGGACACACATGATATACACATCCAACAAAACGCTTACTTGTAGGTTCCTTCTCGACAATGCAACAACAATAAGAAATAATAAAATATAAGAATACAAACATAAAGTAAATGGCTCAGTAGAAGAGAATAAACATATCATAACTGTAATACAGGAAGGCATTATTTATAGTACAATATTTACATGTGTTTTGGGGAAGGGAGTTCGGTGGGCAAGTGTTTAAATTGTGCAGTATTTAGTGGTAATAAAAAAAAGAGTCTCGTAGCAGAAGATGTGATGTGTGTGTTACAGTGCATTCAGAAAGTATTCAGACCCCTTGACTTTTTCCAAATTTTGTTACGTTACAGCCTTACTCTAAAATTGATTAAATTGCTTTATTTTATTTATAAAAAATATTAAACACTTAATCACATTTGCAGAAGTATTCAGACCCTTTACTCAGTACTTTGTTGAAGCACCTGTGGCAGCGAAGCCTTGAGTCTTTTTGGGTATGACGCTACAAGCTTGGCACACATGTATTTGGGGAGTTTCTCCCATTCTTCTCTGCAGATCCTCTCAAGCTCGGTCAGGTCGGATGGGGAGCGTAGTAGCACAGCTATTTTCAGGTCTTTCCAGAGATGTTCGATCAAGTTCAAGTCCGGGCTCTGGTTGGGCCACTCAAGGACATTCAGAGACATGTTCCAAAGCCACTCCTGTGTTGTCTTGGCTGTGTGTTTAGGGTCGTTGTCCTGTTGGAAGGTGAACCCTCACCCCAGCCTGAGGTCTTGAGACCTCTGGAGCAGATGTTCATAAAGAATCCCTGTGTACTTTGCTCCGTTCATCTTTCCCTCAATCCTGACTAGTCTCCCACTCCCTGCTGCTGAAAAACATCTCTACAGCATGATGCTGCCACCACCATGCATCACTGTAGAGATGGTGCCAGGTTTCCTCCAGGCGTGACGCTTGGCATTCAGGCCAAAGAGTTCAATCTTGGTTTCATCAGACCAGAGAATCTTGTTTCACATGGTCTGAGGTGCGTTTTGGCAAACTCCAAGTGGGCTGTCATGCACCTTTTAATGAGGAGTGGCTTCTGTCCGGCCACTCTACCATTAAGGCCTGATTGGTGGAGTGCTGCAGAGATGGTTGTCCTTCTGGAAGGTTCTCCCATCTCCACAGAGGAACTCTGGAGCTCTGTCAGAGTGACCATTGGGTTCTTGGTCACCCCCCTGACCAAGTCCCTTCTCCCCTGATTGCTCAATTTGGCTGGGCGGACATTTCTAGGAAGAGTCTTGGTGGTTCCAAACTTTTTTCATTTCAGAATGACGGAGGCCACTGTGTTCTTCGGGACCTTCAATGCTTCAGACATTTTTTGGTACCCTTCCCCAGATCTTTGCTTCGACACAATCCTTTCTTGAAGCTCTACGGACAATTCTGTCGACCTCATGGCTTGGTTTTTGCTCTGACAGGCACTGTCAACTGTGGGACCTTATATAGACTGGTGTGTGCTTTTCCAAATCATGTCCAATCAATTGAATTTACTACAGCTGAACTCCAATCAAGTTGTAGAAACATCTCAAGGATGATCAATGGAAAAAGCATGCACCTGAGCTCAATATCGAGTCTCTTAGCAAAGGTTCTGAATACTTATGTAAATACTTTTTAATTGTATTTTGTGTGTGGATGAGTGGATGTCTGTGTGGATGTCTGTTTAGGTGTGTGTGTGAGTAAGTGTATGTGTGCTAAGGATTGGAGAGTCAAAACAGGTGGCCAGTCCAGTTCAAGTGTTCAGAATTCTGATTGCTTGTAGATATAATCTGTCTCTGAACCTGTTGGTATCAGACCTCATGCCTGATACCATCTGCTCGACGGTAAGGGAGGGAACAGCTCAAGGCTGGTGTGTGTGGCGTCCTTGATGATGAAAAGACACCATTACTATTGCTCTCTATAGTCTGGGAAAGATTAGGAAAGATGGGAATGTTTTAATGGTTTCTATACCAGTGGCCCAGAGAGGGAGACACCGGTAGAGTATTGATTATCTGTTGGCACAGCAAGAACTAATCAATCTCATGACCCCACATAGAAGCTTGGGCAACTGCCAACCTCATCGGAGCATGAGTTTGTGTTGCATGAATACAACCACTGTACATAACATGATCAAAAGCTTATAGAGTTCAATGTGGGAAATGTAAAGTACACAACATGTAAATCAAGCACAACATTTATCCAAAATCCTGTTAAGTGTATATTGGATAAATGCAAACTCCATTTACAGTAAGTGCAATATTCCTACAGTTTTTCAGTCCTCCCACCAGCCAAAAACCTGACATAACATCAAATGTTGCTACCTAATCAGCAACTGAACTTCCATAGTGTATCTTTAAGGGGGATTCAAGATGTTTTGTGAATGACTGTATTGTGAAGGATGCCATTTTTGATTAAGGCCAAAAATAGAATATGTTTTCACCTTGAGATAAGGAACAAGTTGATCCTATAGACTCCCATTGGACAGGAAAGTCCATGATCAGAGCTGGCTGTATTTTAAGGCCCTGCGCATCATTACGTGTGTGTGTGCGTGAATAAGTATGCATGCCTGTGTGAGTGCTGGCACATAGCAGGCGGTGTCCAAGGGGGGTGAGAGAAGGCCAGAGAAAGGAGGGCACTGCCCGTGTCTCTGATGAGGTATAGGACATGCTTGGCATGGCTGTGACCACTGTTGCATTATAACACTGTTGCGCAATAAGGCCTTCTCTACATTGACTGCTCTGAGGGGTTGGTATGGGGCCTGTACAGTGCATGCTTTCTGTACCTTGCCCAAAGCAAAGCTTAGAACATAATTAAAAGGTATCAACAATATCATGTGAATAAAGGCCTGCATGGATGCATGGACCATCTCCCCTTCCTGCCAACTTTTCTACCACAAATTCATTAACTTGGTTTAGGGGACGGTTGCGTCCCACTTGGGCAAAAAATAGGGAACACACAGCGCGGCAAATTCCCAAAAATTATATAAAAATCAAACATTATTTATTATTTATTTATGTCCCATAAACATCACAATTGGTCCTTTTGTTCAATTAATTCCGTCCATATATATGGGGCGGCAGGGTAGCCTAGTTAGAGCGTTGGACTAGTAACCGGAACGTTGCAAGTTCAAACCCCCGAGCTGACAAATCTGTCGTTCTGCCGCTGAAAGGGCAGTTAACCCACTGTTCCTAGGCCGTCATTGAAAATAAGAATTGGTTCTTAACTGACTTGCCTAGTTAAATAAAAATAAATAAATAAGATATCCAAATGTCAATTTATAAAGTGCGTTTGATCCAGAAAAAAATTCCAAAAAACACAACGTCACTGTAAAATATTTCAAAAGTTGCCTATAAACTTTGCCAAAATATTTCAAACTACTTTTGTAATACAACTTTAGGTATTTTTAAACGTTAATAATCGATCAAATTGAAGACGGGTCTATCTGTGTTCAATACAGGAAGACAACAAACCATGCTACTTTTCACGTCTTGTGCACTCTCAACAGTGTTACCCAGTTCCTAGATGGCCTACTTCTTCATTGCACAAATTAATAATCTCAACCAAATTCCAAAGACTGGTGACGTCCAGTGGAAGCAGTAGGAACTGAAAACCAGTTCCTAAGAAATACCGTTTGCCAACGAGAAATCACTGAACAGACAGAGACCTAAAAAAAAAAAAAATCTGAACGGTTAGTCCTCGGGGTTTTGCCTGCTACATAAGTTCTCTTATACTCACAGACATGATTCAAATAGTTTTAGAAACTTCACAGTGTTTTCTATCTATATCCACTAATAATATGCATATCTTATATTCTTGGCATGAGTAGCAGGAAGTTGAAATTGGGCACGCTATTTATCCAAAAGTGAAAATGCTTCCTCCTATCCTCAATTAAAGGACGAGATCTCTCCAAAATAACATTTTGTCACGACGTTTTCAGACCTCAAAAGTCTAATGTCTAAATTAATTCCACACCATCGGTGGGTAGATCCTGCTATCTTCAAAAAGATCCTCAACCCCAAAAGAATGCAAGACAAGTACATAAAAAAATCAATACGAAATGGTATGGTTCTTATCCGTTCCAATCATTTTGGATTAAGACATTATAGCTGCATCTACTCAACAGATGGCCTGGGACGTGGACCATCACTCCTATTGAGAGTATGATTAGTTTAAATTGCCGTGAAGGAACAAAGATGGTTTGGTGAGGAGAGAGGACTAACTCTATGTCCAGTGAAAGCAATGGAAGAATTCGATGACTTCCATTACCAACTTTTGTGTATGATTGTGATCTGAAAGCAAGCACTGATAAACATCCATGCACACATTCAAATCACAGTTATTACTATACAGTCAGAAATAAAGTTTTAATCGTAATCAAACTATCAACACAAAATAGCCCTGTTACACAGTTGATATCATGGACAAATGGGACCAGTTTTGGTCCAAATGGACAGATGGGTGGTATTAAGTACACTGCTTTGTCCCTTATCATGCCTGCTCTATACACATTGCACGTGGGCAGATATATCTGTTGTGTGGAGACTGGAGAGTGGTTCCTAACTCATCCGTGTGCCAGTGTCGTTGCCCTATATATTTGGAATAATGAATATTAATAATTAGTGAGGATTTTAAAGAGGTGGTTATTATGCGTGTGGGATCTGTCAATTTGTTCTATTGGTCTCTTGTCCTATTACTCATAATGTGGGTGCTCTCGAGAGGCTTTTGTGCTTTTCACTAAACATGAAAGTATGATGTCTAACATGTAAGAGAAAGTAGTTTGTCTAAAATTATCAGTAAAGCAACAACTACATGAATGTAAAAAGGTAGTATTTTTGCACACAGCTGTCCAACTTCAATGTAATCCAACTTTCTATTTTCAATGTATTTTGTTCATTTAACCATGGAAGTCATATCGGAATCGATATCCCTTTTAAGGTAAAGTTGAAACATCAACAACAGAAGCGCTTGGGGCAGAATTACAACTTAAAACATGTATTACTCAATGTGTGCCATTGATTTTAATATATGATTTACTCAAACGTTTTATTGACACTTTTTCCTCATGTTATGATGAAAAACGGATTTGTAACCATTAAAGTAAAGGAACTACTCTATTGGTTTTGATCCAGTCAAACATCTCTAGAACTGGTATGCTAGCCTTGCAGTTTTGGCCCATGGCGATGGCACAGATTGTTAGTCCGACCTGTAGCTTAGTCCCTGGACATTAGCAGCTGGGCTGGGGACAACCTGGAGGGTGAGGCTGGCAGAGAACCCTCCGGAACAGGGTGGGTGGATGGATGTTGGCCATATGTGTGTGTTTGCCTATTTGTGTGTATGTGGGCAAGTATCAGCATTTCATCTGCTAGCTGCTCCTCACTCCAAGCGGTTCTAGTTACTTGGCCCTCTCCTATTGGTGGAGAGCTGGGCTATGGGCATTCTGGGTGAATTATAGGGTGAAGAGGAGTGGATGGTTTTAACAGTGTTTGTCCTCTTCCTCGGGGGTGTACTGTAGGCCTGGTCTGCACTTCCTCGTAATCAGCAGCATAGGGATATATAGGGTTTACTCACTCTAAAGGTCGAATCAGACTAAAAGAGAGAAGTAGAGACTGATGATAGTCATTACCCAGCAGGAAATAAATATTACCCAGCAGGAAATAAATATTGCAATGATGTCCTTATGACATAATTAACGATGGAATGGTACAGTTGTATACCGTTCTATAAGGATGTTTTGTTAATGTCTTTTTAGCAAACAGAAAAATTCTGACATAATCTTCTTCTAATTTTGGTGGCTATTTAATTGAGTTGTCAACAAACGTGAATTAAAATTCAACTAAACTAACCCTTGAAATTATTTTGTTTAATGTTAAAATCAGGTTCGAATGAGTGTACGTTGAACCCTTTTTGCGAATTCAACCAAACAATCCATTGACATTCAACGTCAGTATGTTGAAAGAATATTTTGATAGAACATACTTTTGCCCGGAGAGAAGGATCTGAAATTCCAGTGATGAAAATTATTCTGCTCGCTATTTTGGTTGCAAAAAACAGACACTATATACAAAAGTATGTGGACACCCCTTCAAATTAGTGGATTTGGCTGTTTCAGCCACACCCGTTGCTTACAGGTGTACAAAATCGAGCACACAGCCATGCAATCTCCATAGAAACGTTGGCAGTAGAATGGCCTTACTGAAATGCTCAGTGACTTTCAATCTGGCACTGTCACTTTCACCTTTCCAACATGTCAGTTTGTCAAATGTCTGCCCTGCTAGAGCTGCCCCAGTCAACTGTAAGTGCTGTTATTGTGAAGTAGAAATGTCTAGGAGCAACAACGGCTCAGCTGCAAAGTGGTAGGCCACACAAGCTCACAGAGCAGGACCTCCACGTGCTGAAGCTCGTATGGTGTATGAATCATCTGTCCTTGGTTGCAACACTCACTAGGAGTTCCAAACTGCCTCTGGAAGAAACGTCAGGACAATAACTGTTCATCAGGAGCTTCATGAAATGGGTTTCCATGGCCGAGCTGCTGCACACAAGCCTAAGATCACCATGCCCAATGCCAAGCATCGGCTAGAGGGGTGTAAAGCTCGCCGCCAATGGTCTCTGGTGCAGTGGAAACACGTTCTCTGGAGTGATGAATCACGCTTCACGAATCTGGGATTGGCGAATGCCAAAACTAGGCCCCTTAGTTTCAGTGAAGGGAAATCTTAACGCTATTCGTGCATACAATTACATTCTAGATGGTTCTGTGCTTCCATCTTTGTGACAACAGTTTGGGGAAGGCTCTTTCCTGTTTCAGCATGACAATGCCCCCATTCACAAAGCGAGGTCCATGCAGAAATGGTTTGTCGAGTTTGGTGTGGAAGAATTTTGACTGGCCTGCACAGCAGCGTAGGCTGCTGAGGGGAGGATGACTCATAGTAATGGCTGGAATGGAGTCAATGGAATGGTATAAAACATGTGGTTGATACCATTCCATTGACTCCATTCAAGCCATCCTCCCCTCAGCAGCCTCCAATGCAGCACAGAGCTCTGACCTCAATCTCATCGAACACTTTTGGGATGAATTGGAACGCCGACTGTGAGCCAGGCATAATCGCTCAACATCAGTTCCCGACCTCACTAATGCTTTCGAGGCTGAATGGAAGCAAGTCCCAGCAGCAATTTTCCAAAATCTAGTGGAAAGTCTCCCCAGAAGAGAGGAGACTGTTATAGCACCAAAGTGGAGACCAACTCCATATTAATGCTCATAATTTTGGAATGAGATGTTCGACGATCAGCTGTCCTCATAATGTTGCTCATGTAGTTTATCTAAGGGAGAAAAAAACGTCATAAATAATGTCCAGAGTGTACCTCTGTAAACAGCCCTAAACTACCACATACAGAGCATTCGGAAGTATTCAGACCCCTTCACTTTTTTCACATTTTGTTATGGTACAGCCTTATTCTCAAATGGATATTATTTTTCCTCATGAATCTACACACAATACACAATAATGACAAAAAAAACAGGTTTTTAGACATTTTTGCAAAAGTATTACAAATAAGAACAGAAATACCTTATTTACATAAGTATTCAGATCCTTTGCTATGAGACTCGAAATTGAGCTCAGGTGCATCCTGTTTCCAATGATCATCCTTGAGATGTTTCTACAGCTTGATTGGAGTCCATCTGTGGTAAATTCAATTGATTGGCATGATTTGGAAAGGTACACACCCCGGTCTATATAAGGTCCCACAGTTCACAGAGCATGTTAGAGGAAAAAACCAAGCCATGAGGTTGAAGGAACTGTCAGTAGAGCTCCGATACAGGATTATGTCAAGGCACAGATCTGGTGAAGGGTACCAAAGAATTTCTGCAGCATTAAAGGTCCCCAAGAACACAGTGCCCTCCATCATTCTGAAATGGAAGAATTTTGGAACCACCAAGACTCTTCCTAGAGTTGGCCATCCCAGCCAAACTGAGCAATCGGGGGAGAAGGGCTATAGTCAGGAAGGTGACCAAGAACCCGGTGGTCACTCTGACAGAACTCCAGAGCTCCTCTGTGGATATGGGAGAAATGTCCAGAAGGACAACCATCTCTGCGGCACTCCACCAATCAGGCCTTTATGTTAGATTGGCTCAACGGAAGCCACACCTCAGTAAAAGGCACATGACAGCCTGCTTGAAGTTTTCCTAAAGGCACCTAAAGGACCAGATTCTCTGGTCTGATGAAACCAAGATTGAACTCTTTGGCCTGAATGCCAAGCGTCACGTCTGGAGGAACCCAGGCATCGCTCATCACCTGGTCAATACAATCCTATGGTGAAGCATTGTGGTGGCATCATCACGCTGTAGGGATGTTTTTCAGTGGCAGGGACTGGGTGACTAGTCAGGATCGAGGGAAAGATGAACGGAGCAAAGTACAGAGAGATCCTTGATGATAACCTGCCCTACAGCACTCAGGACTTCAGAGTAGGGTGAAGGTTCACATTCCAACAGGACAATGGCCCTTAGCACACAGCCAAGACAACGCAGGAGGGGCTTCGTACAAGTCTCTGAATGTCCTTGAGTGGCCCAGCCAGAGCCCGGACTTGAACCAGATCGAACATCCCTGAAGAAACCTGAAAATAGCTGTGCATCCAACAGAACTTGAGAGGATTTGCAGAGAAGAATGGGAGAAACTCCCCAAATACAGGTGAGCCAAGCTTGTAGCGTCATAACCAAGAAGACTCGATGCTTTAATCGCTGCCAAAAGTGATTCAGCAAAGTACAGAATAAAACAAAGGTCTGAATACTTATGTAAATGTGATTTTTCATTTTTACACATATAAATTAGCAAACATTTCTAAAAACTTTGGCATTTTGCTTTGGCATTATGGGATATTGTTTGTAGATTGATGAGGGAAAAAAAACTATTGAACCTATTTTAGAATAAGGCTGTAACGTAACAAAATGTGGAAAAAGTCAAGGGGTCTGAATACCTTCAGAATGCACTGTACGTCAGCATTTACAGTTGAACAGTAAAACAAAGACCAATCAATCTATCCTAGGACATTCTGTGCAACTTAAAGGTCCAATGCAGCCGTTTTCATCTCAATATCAAATCATTTATGGGTAACAATTAAGTACCTTACTGTAATTATTTTCCATTACATTTTTTCAAATAAACAAAAATAGTTTCTTAGCAACGAGCAAACTGTGAGTGGTCTGAGTGGGGAGGGGAAAACTGAAAACTATCTGTTATTGGCAGAGGTTTCGAACTATCTTCCGCTCATTGGGCGAAACACTGGTTCTGCCCTCTGCTCCAGCCTCTCTAACCTAATGCGTATTTGTGTGTATGTATATCAGGTGGGTTGGATAATAGCCAAAGACCAATTTCAATCTCATGTGGACTAATAAAGTATATCTTATCTTCTTATTGGTCTATTAGACAAATAACAAATTTACCGCCTAGTGATGTCACCAGGCAAGTCGAATCTCCATCCCAACAAAACAGGCTGAAATTTCAGGTAGTGTTTTCAAACAGCTCCTACACTAAAAGTGCATTACAAAAAAAATTGAACTTCAAAGTATTATTTCAACTTCTTGGTGTGGAAATATACACAGGAAATCTAGTTTTTTGACTGCACTGGGCTTTTAAGCCCGGTTACGTCTCTCTCTCCAGTTCTGGAAAGCTCTCTTTCTTTCTCTCTCTCTCTTGCTCTCTCTCACCATCAGGGAGAAATAGGCTGTGACAGTCAAATCCTACCATGGACCTCCTGCCTCTCAGCTCCAGCCTGGGTAATCAAAAAATGGTAATCTAATGATGGCTGACAATATAGTCAGGGGATATCCTCCAGGGTGCGAAGATACTTTATATTATAGTAGACGGATCGATAGCGGGGTTGACATGAGTGGCCTCTATGGACAGGGTAGTGCTCTGTGGAGGCTGTAGTGAATAGATCCAGGGGTTGTGTTTATATCACTGGTATTTAAAGCATGACCTCTCTCCCATGCATGTATGCACATACAAGCCTGTACACATATGCACGTACACTCACCACACCCATACAAAATATGTACACACACACACAGAGACAAAAATAAATAAAAAATCACACACACACCCATCAGGGGTCCAGGTTTGTAGGTAGAGTGTGTAACCCCTCCTAGTGATATGCTGTGTCACTGTGTCACTGGGCTTTCCTGTAAGGAAATTCAATAAGGTAAAATATTGTTGTTAATAACTACCTACCTGCAGGCCCGGTCATCACATATGAGAGGCCTGGGTGCCACAGAAACTAGGTAATTAAAGTGGATTCATTCTGTAATTCTGAGAGAAAACCACTAACAGACACATGCACGCATGCAGGCACTTTTTTCCTGGTTGAAATCTAGTTTTGTGGTTGAAATCAAATCAAATGACCAGATTACATGTGAAAATGGTGGGGCAAAAAAGTATTTAGTATTTAGTCAGCCACCAATTGTGCAAGTTCTCCCACTTAAAAAGATGAGAGAGGCCTGTAATTTTCATCATAGGTATACTTCAACTATGACAGACAAAATTAGAAAGAAAATCCAGAAAATAACATTGTAAGATTCTTAAGGAATTTATTTGCAAATTATGGTGGGAAAAAAGTATTTGCTCACCTACAAACAAGCAAGATTTCTGGCTCTCACAGACCTGTAACTTCTTCTTTAAGAGGCTCCTCTGTCCTCCACTCGTTACCTGTATTAATGGCACCTGTTTGAACTTGTTATCAGTATAAAAGACACCTGTCCACAACCTCAAACCAAACAGTCACACTCCAAACTCCACTATGGCCAAGACCAAAAAGCTGTCAAAGGACACCAGAAACAAAATTGTAGACCTGCACCATGCTGGGAAGACTGAATCTGCAATAGGTAAGCTGCTTGGTTTGAAGACATCAACTGTGGGAGCAATTATTAGGAAATGGAAGAGATACAAGACCACTGATAATCTCCCTCGGTCTGGGGCTCCACGCAAGATCTCACCCCGTGGGGTCAAAATGATCACAAGAACGGTGAGCAAAAATCCCAGAGCTGGGACCAAAGTAACAAAGCCTACCATCAGTAACACACTATGCCGCCAGGACTCAAATCCTGCAGTGCCAGACGTGTCCCCCTGCTTAAGCCAGTACATGTCCAGGCCCGTCTGAAGTTTGCTAGAGATCATTTGGATGATCCAGAAGAAGATTGGGAGAATGTCATATGGTCAGATGAAACCAAAATATAACTTTTTGGTAAAAACTCAACTCGTCGTGTTTGGAGGACAAAGAATGCTGAGTTGCATCCAAAGAACACCATACCTACTGTGAAGCATGGGGATGGAAACATCATGCTTTGGGGCTGTTTTTCTGCAAAGGGACCAGGACGACTGATCCGTGTCAAGGAAAGAATGAATGGGGCCATGAGGGGGCCAATCCTTCCATCAGCAAGGGCATTGAAGATGAAACGTGGCTGGGTCTTTCACCATGACAATGATCCCAAACACACCACCCGGGCAACGAAGGAGTGGCTTCGTAAGAAGCATTTCAAGGTCCTGGAGTGGACTAGCCAGTCTCCAGATCTCAACCCCATAGAAAATCTTTGGAGGGAGTTGAAAGTCCGTGTTGCCCAGCAACATCCCAAAACATCACTGCTCTAGAGGAGATCTGCATGGAGGAATGGGCCAAAATACCAGCAACAGTGTGTGAAAACCTTACAGAAAACGTTTGACCTCTGTCATTGCCAACAAAGGGTATATAACAAAGTATTGAGATAAACTTTTGTTATTGACCAAATACTTATTTTCCACCATAATTTGCAAATAAATTCATAAAAAATCCTACAATGTGATTTTCTGGATTTTTTTCCCTCATTTTGTCTGTCATCTTTTTAAGTGGGAGAACTTGCACAATTGGTGGCTGACTAAATACTTTTTTGCCCCACTGTATTTTTCATGAGATCAAGACACGAGGGAAAGACATCATACTTTGGTTAACTCTTTAATCAATCCAGAAAATGTATAAAAACAACCAGTTTACAGCCGGATGTCATTGCAACAAGAGCCCCACCTGTTTTGAGCCCCACATGTTTTGCATGTTATTTTGGCATTAATACGTGTCACATATCAGTTTGCAAACAATGTAAAACATAGTATATATCATTGAGTTAATAAGGCCGCATACCAACATGGTCTCTTTTTGTTTGTCTTGAGTAAGGCAGCTCCAACACGCAGGTGTTTCAGCCTAGCTCAGTGCTTTCTGTGGTGGTGGGGCAAGCCAGCAGAAAATATGGAGTGTTGCACTGTGATTGGCTCAGTGTTCTGTCACTCATGGGGACACTACGTCACCGCCAAGTCTAAGGGTAGAGCTATAAAATTCTAGACCTTTGGGTGCAGTTATAGAGTTACATTAGAAGTGCCCATCCAAGAAGGCTCAAGGTCATTGGCCACAGATAAAATGACATCAAATCATGTTATATGTACAGTAGCTTTGATTGGACTGAGCATGTCAACATCATCCTTTCAAAATCTTAGCTAGAAATCATCATCATGAGTCATGTCGACAATCTCCTGGAAAATCCTTTTTAATCTTTGTTATATGAAGAGAAATAATGAAGAGAAATTATAGATAAAACATATCGGTGCTCATCGGCCACTGGACATAAACATTACACAAGTTGGAAATCGCGCCTCCCGAGTGGTGCAGTGGTCTAAGGCACTGCATCGCAGTGCTAGCTGTGCCACTTGAGATTATGGGTTCGAGTCCAGGCTCGCAGCTGGCCGCGACTGGGAGACCCATGGGGCGGTGCACAATTGGCCCAGTGTCATCCGGGTTAGGGGAGGGTTTGGCCAGCAGGAATGTCCTTGTCCCATCACGCACTAGCGACTCCTGTGGCGGGCCGGGTGCAGGGCACGCTGACACGGTCGCCAGGTGTACGGTTTTTCCTCTGACACATTGGTGCGGCTGGCTTCCGGGTTATGTGGGCATTGTGTCAAGAAGCAGTGCGGCTTGGTTGGGTTGTGTTTCGTAGGACGCGCGGCTCTCGCCTTTCGCCTCTCCCGAGTTCATACAGGAGTTCCAGCGATGAGACAAGACTAACTACCAATTGGATATCACGAAATTGGGGAGAAAAAGGGGTAAACATTTTTTTTTTTTACAAAAATAAATAAAAAGTTGTAAATCGCAAATTCAACAATGAGTGGTTTGGAAATAACCAGTGACAGTGGCTAACTGCAAGCATTGCAAAGCAATCACTAGCCTGTTATTCAGTGGAGTGGCTGTGTGGTCCCAAATCTGGGATTAAGGGGCTCTTTTACAAATTTAAAATGATAAACATTCAACAATGGCCATGCTGTCAATGAAGCATGATTTGTGGTGTGCTCAAAACAACTGTTAAATCAGAGCTGTGAAAACTTGACTTCAGTGAGTTCAAGACAACTGGGAAGTCAGGAATAAATGAGCTCCGACTAGGAAAATAAGTTTTGAATGGTCATCCATCCAACTCGGAATTGTAAATCCTGCCTTAGTAGCCCATTTGCCTCACCCTAATAATTTGGTCTATTTACCTCTCTCTGTTCTGAGTTGGTGGTGCACCAAGTCAGATAACCTGTTTTAGAGAAATGTAAAAATGTAAAAAATATTGTAAGAGCTTTCATTGTCTTTTTATATGCCAACTTTACTTTACTTATACTACGGCTCTGACTTGGTGTACAGGGAGAACGCTGCAAGAATGGCCCACTCCACTGATAGCCATGTGTAGCAGTGGTAAAATGTTGGGACAGCTTTATGTAGGCCCTAACAGTTTGTGGGCACAGTTTGTCACCGTTATAGTGGAATTAATGTATTGTTTAGTGTTGCGTTGTGTAGTTGCTTTTCTGGCATGCAGCCCACTTTTTTCTTTGTTGCCTCACCAAGATCTACATGTGAAATCGGCACTGAATGTACTGTATACAGTGCCTTCAGAAAGTTTTCATACCCTTTCCCTTATTTCAAATTTTGTTGCATTATAGCCTGAATCCAAAATTGATTAAATACATGTTTTACTCATCTAACTACACACAATACATCATAATTACAAAGTGAAAACGTGTTATCAGAAGTTTTTGCAAATCTATTGAAAATGAAATACAGAAATATCAGTACCAACCAAAAATGTGGACACACATACTCATACCAGAGTATTTCATTATTTTTTATTATTTTCTACATTGTAGAAATATCACATACGGAATCATGTAGTAACCAAAAAAGTGTTGACAGTCCATTATTACTTTAAGACATGAAGGTCAGTCAATGTGGGAAAAAAAAAAAAGTTAAATCGCAAAAACCATCAAGCGCTATTATGAAACTGGCTGTCATGAGGAAGGCCACAGGAAAGGAAGAACTAGAGTTACCTCTGCTACGGAGTTACCAGCCTCAGAAATTTCAGCTCAAATAAATTATTCACAGAGATAAAGTAACAGACACATCTCAACATCAACTGTTTAGGCCTTCATGGTCGAATTGCTGCAAAGAAACCACTACTAAAGTACACCAATAATAAGAGGAGCCTTGCTTGGGCCAAGAAACACAAGCAATGGACATTGGAGCGGTGTAAATCTGTCCTTTGGTCTGACGAGTCCAAATTTTAAATGTTTGTTTCCAACCGCCATGTCTTTGTGAGAACGGATGAACTCAGCATGTGTGATTCCCACGTGAAGCACAGAGGAGGAGGTGTGATGGTGCTTTGCTGGTGACCCTGTCTGTGATTTATCTATAATTCAAGGCACACATAACCAGCATGGCTACCACAGCATTGTGCAGCGATACGCCATCCCATCTGGTTTGTGCTTAGTGGGACTGCTATTTGTTTTTCAACTGGACAGTGACCCACAACACACCTCCAACAAACCCCCGAGCTGACAAGGTACAAATCTGTCCCTGAACAGGCAGTTAACCCACTGTTCCTAGGCCGTCATTGAAAATAAGAATTTGTTCTTTTAACGGACTTGCCTAAATAAAGGTTAAAAAAAAAATACTTCCTGGTCAGTATGGTTGTTTGTGGAAAAAGGAGCTAAACTGAGGAGCTGTGACTGGTTAACTTTTTATGGCTGCAGGGGCAGTATTGAGTAGCTTGGATGAAAAGGTGCCCATTGTAAACAGCCAGCTCCTCAGTCTCAGTTGCTAATATATGCATATTATTATTAGTATTGGATAGAAAACACTCTAAATTTTCCAAAACTGTCAAAAAATTGTCTGTGAGTATAACAGAACTGATATTGCAGGCAAAACCCTGAGGAAAATCAAAACAGGAAGTGGCTTCTATTTTTAAAACTCCATGTTCCATAGCCTCCCTTTGCTGGATTTAAAGGGATATGAACCAGATTCCTTTTCCTATCGCTTCCTCAAGGTGTCAACAGTCTTCAGACATAGTTTCAGGCTTTTATTTTGAAAAATTAGCCAGAACGATAACATCGCGTCAAGTGGTCACATGAGTTTTGCTCGCGCAACAGAGTTTGGATAGGTATTGCTTTTCCCTCTCCTACTGTGAAAGACATTTGCGGTTGATATATTATCGATTATATATTTTAAAAACAACCTGAGGATTGATTATTTTTTTTTTTGGCATGTTTCTGTGGACATTATGGAAACTATTTGGAGTTTGTCTGCGTTGTCGTGACCTCTCTTTCCTGTGGATTTCTGAACATAACGCGACAAAAAAACGGAGGTATTTTGTATATAAAAATCATCTTTATGGAACAAAAGGAACATTTGTTGTGTAATTGGGAGTCTCGTGAGTGAAAACATCCGTAGATCATCAAAGGTAAACGATTAATTTGATTGCTTTTCTGATTTTCGTGACCAAGCTTCCTGATGCTAAGGGTACTTTTGTCGTGCGATCGATAAACTTACACAAACGCTTGGATTGCTTTCGCTCTAATGCATAATTTCAAAATCTGACACGACAGGTGGATGAACAAAAGGCTAGGCTGTGTTTTCCTTTATTGCACTTGTGATTTTATGAATATAAATATTTGTAGTAATATTTATTGAATGTAGCGCTATGCTTTTCAGCGGTTGTTGATGACACTTATCCCGATAGGGGGATTGCAGCCATAACAAGTTTAAGGATGTTATTCTGTTTGACAATTTCCTTCCATTCACCCTAGAGATGAACGGAGTGGAGTAGGGTGAAGTTGCCCCTAGACACTGATCTTGGGTCAGTTTTGCATTTTGGAGGTGGGGAAGCTGATCTTAGATCTGTACCTCAGGGAAACTTCACCCTGAAGCTGTAATCAAGGAGTTGTTTTCCTTTCCAATTTAGACTGTGATGGAAAACCATCCAACCCTCAGAGACAAATATCGGTCTCCCAGAAACAGTCGTCCTAGGCAACACCAACAGGCCCAGTATCCCCAGAGGCTGACCTGACAAACAGTTTCTGAGACTGAAATGAAAATAACAGGGGAGCTGTTACATGCAACTATCACTGTGCACACCTTGTGAGATGCCCTCTGTCGTTGTTGTAAAGACTATTATTGCTGTGATTTACAGATTTATTTTACGTCTGTGAATAACAGGTGGGTCAATTCAATGGTTACGGTGCATTCAGTCTGGGTACCAAAAGAGTTATAAATAACTTAACTGCAAATGAATATAGCCTATTCTGTGGGTCTATGTAACATGATAGCCTACCAAAGAGACATCAGAGCAGTATTTCCAAAGATTGTCAGTTTAGTTCCTAAAGTGAATTGGAAAGGGAAATGGGGACAATAGCAAACATGGCAGGGAGAGTCTATCAGCAGGCCACAACAGCCAAACAAAGGAGCGTCCGACTTTCCTGAGCTAACATGCTGACCACATACATGTTTTCATTGCATCCACACTGCTCGCGCGCTTCAACGAGTGGCTGCGTAGCCAGGTCCTAAAATAGAACTACTCCCATCTCCTCATTGTTTTTTAGGAGAATATACCAACGTGGGTGATTGAAGGATGAACTGAGGTCCACACTCCAGTCCAGTTGGTGGTGGTAAAGCACCTTAAAGTTAGTTGCCACCCACCATATAAAGTCCAAAGAAGAAGAAGAAGCCTGAAGGAGGTGAGATTACTAGAAACAAACTTTGTTTACCCTTTTATCTGTGGATTAATTGTCGGAGCAGAGGACCTTGTGCATTTCAGGTAAAATAACAACCCAATGTTTATATCCCAGGAAAATTTGCTTTCAACAGCATGCTAGCTAGCTAATTTGACATAAATGTTGAATGCTTTAGACCTGTCCTCAAATGAATATAGTTGGTTCAGAGTTTGTTTAGATTTTTCAACCTGGGTGTCCTGATCGCGTCTGGTGTGGGTGGACAAAATCAACATGCGCTCAATGGCGCACCCGGACACACGTGTGTGAGACGTGTGGTCAGCATGTAATAGCCCTGGCTGCATTCCCTCTCCATGATGCTGAAATTATTTCAATATATCTTTGATGGCCACTTTTGGTTTACCTGGGTTTCTTCCAATTAGGTGGCAACACCCTCTGTTTGTTGTTGAATAATATCATAACTTTATGAAGAGTATAGGCTAAAGTCCAACGTAAACTCACTCCCTTTTGTACATCGCCTTGGTTCGTACAATTTCCCTTATTTTAGTGCCCCAAAAACATAATACTTCCAGATCAACTTTAATGTCAATACCATTGTAAAGCACAATTTCTCCCCTTTCCAACAGAATCAATTACATGACCTAAACGCTGCCCGTTTCGGCATAATTCAAGAAGGCAATGAGCCCCGTCGGGTCTTTTTAAAAATGGCGGGTGGGGAAGCGAAACTAATGCGTGATAGTGAGAAGGAGAGATGTTGTGTGGGAAAATTGCTTTTTTTCACTCGATCTGTCCAACTTATCACCTTATCGTCTCTAAAATGTAAATAAAACACTATAAAGAGTTTATATAATGTGTCATTACACACCTATTTGAAGGTTTGTGTCGAATTTGAATTGGGTTTTTAGGGCGGTGCTAAACTGATCTTCAGAAGTAAACAGTTTTATTTTGGCGTTTGCAGTGACAACGCAAAAAATGACTAGGTATCCCCCATCACTGTCCATTTCTTGTTTTTAAATGATGAGAGAAAAGCTACACCTGGTGGAGAGAGATTGTAAGACAGAAATAGTTGCTTTATGCGTGCTGTACCTTACGACATAACACATCAAGATGTAACGGAGGGTCAGTTTTTTTCCACTTTTCTTCAATACTATAGAGCCATTACCATGTCTATCAACGCTTGAATAGAAACCTAGTTCACACCCCCGATTTTGACGTCAACACAGTCGCTACAATCCCATTAGTTTTCTTTGTAGCCTTGTTTGAATGTTGCGGTTGCGCACATTTGTACGGAATGGGGCGAGTTTACGTTAAATGGTCATAGATGTATTTTTATTATGGCATTTGTATCTCTTAGTTTATTCATAGTTATCACAACGTTATCAACGCCCATATTATTTTCACACAATATTATTAGGCACTCTCATTTGTCAGCAAACTACTGGCAACATCTTGTCATCTATTTACTGACATAGCCTGATCTGCAACACACCTCTGTTTTTTTTCATTAAAAGACAATGATAGTATCCTTTTGTTGTTTAGCCTATTCATAGCAGTTTTCCAGACACTTTACATTAAGGGGGCAACTCACCTCAACCAAGCTATTACACTGAGTCCATTGTTTTGCATGTCACCTGTCGTTATGTTGACATCAGCTGTTATAGCTGATACTGTAGTTCACTTCTGCTTAGAACACTACCTGTCACCGCGCAACACGCAAGCATCCCCGACAGCCTATCACGGGTGAGTACGACTACCAGCACCTGTGACTTCTTCCCGGAACACCTGTCACATAGGCTACAATCCGGGACCGTTTAATTAATAAACCCGACGCTTCAGAGTAGAATATGAATTAGGCATGATGTTATATATTTGATATGCTATGAGTAGCTATAGTCTAGTAGCACTGTTGCGATGCAGCCATTAGCCGATAAATTAGTCCAAACTCAATGCAGAAAACTCCTGAAAAGTCACTGACATACCATCATTCATAGAGACAATTCTGTCTCCTCGCATAATTCCTGAAAGCGCCCGTGATATCACGGCGCCGAAACCACGTGTCTACGTAATGGAAAGCCAATGTTTCAAATGCAACCCCTCCTCCCTGTTTATTTCCAACCAGAGATCCAAGGCGAAGCGAAATACATGCAAATATTTCCCCAGGCGCACCGTACTTTTGGAGTAGATGTCAGTGGTGCATTTGTGAAACAACCGAGAGAACCACCCTTCAGATAAGAAACACAAACCACCCAAAAGCATCAGGACAGACCAGAGCCTTCAAAAGGAAACAAACCTGGCTTTACCGTTGCAGTGAGAGCAAAACAAAAGATATGAAAACTGGGGTTGTGGGAATTTGACTTCGGCAAACAGTTGGTTTTTGAAGAAGAAACACCACCAAGTGAAGTGGCTTGATTTGGCAATGTCTTGTTTTATTGGGGCTATCGTTGCTGTCTGTGCGTGTGCATAGGATGCATCCTTCCCTGGCTTTTGATGCTGTACAGATCCTTCTTCCTCTCATCAGAGTGATTAACTAATAGGCATGGTTTTCTCCTCGGAAAGCTGCCGTGTTTCACTGTTTTCACGTTAGTTCTGTTTGTTTAAGGGCAGCACGTCTCCTCCCGGTGCGACACATGCAATTTATAGAGTATATTTTCTATTACCGACTCTCCGAGGTGGCATCCTTTATTCGCCAGAAGAAGAAAAAAACACCTTTATTGCGAAGTCTGACAGATATATAAATATTTTCATCAGGTGAATGAAAACGCATTTATGCGACCTGGATATTTACTATTTTTCTATGATACAATTGGTAGCCCTGTCCCGGAGAACTGAAACAATTGTGTTATTATGCAACCGCAAGGATCTCATCTATATCTGGGTGTTTAAGCCACTGGATTGCTCTTCGCCCAAATCAATGTGGTTTCTTTGGAACATTTTCAGCAAAGGAACGCATATGCTGCAGTGTCTTTGTGGCAAGAGTCTTAAGAAAAACAAGAACCCAGAAGGTAAGCACTTTGCCATTGGATGTTCATTGCTTTTTTTCCGGTGGTGAACTGCACTGTGTGTGTGTTATAGCCCACGTTTGTTGGTTCTAAGGGGTGATAGATCTGCAATGATTATTTGTGCAGCGAGTGGATGCAGTGGAGAGGGGAGGGGGATAACTTATCCTGTAGAGCCGCTGTAGCCTGTCGGCGAGCCCTGGCATGGGGACGCGTAGTGCACAGACCGGCACACACAGGAAAAAGCCCCCAGCAACC
Source organism: Oncorhynchus mykiss (assembly GCF_057628025.1). Taxonomy (NCBI): domain Eukaryota; kingdom Metazoa; phylum Chordata; class Actinopteri; order Salmoniformes; family Salmonidae; genus Oncorhynchus; species Oncorhynchus mykiss. Next base: position 6,037,173 of record NC_143043.1, on the reverse strand, counting down.
CCGAAGCATGATCTCCTAACTTTTTAAATAGCGCCCAGATACATTATATTTTAGCACCTTGGATGGACATTGGGATCACATACTAATAAGGTTGCTCACTGAGCCGTCTGTCTACCGGTCTCTCTTTTAACCAGGTTTTATTTTGTCGGGTTGCTGCAGCAGCATTTCCACCGCAACACTTGCTTCTCGATTTAATAGGCTATTCGCTATGTTTCAGCGAGCTTGATGGATGAGCCAGACAGCCTATGTTTGTCTCAGTATCCACACATACATAACGATACATGTTGCAATATTTATTAGCGATGCATTATCACATGCCTTCTTTGGTTGAATGGAATGCATTGTTGGATAAAAGACGAACAGCGGTGCGTGCATGGGCTAATGCGATATTTTCTCAATGAAAAAAGACTTCACAGCAATCTCCATTTGATTTCAGTTCTCATCACATTGGTGTGAAGTATCCCATCATAATAGTGATACTTATACCCCCAATACACCACTGCCTGGCTATTGACGGCAGTGCATAAAAGTGATCCCACTAGGCAAAAACTGATTGAATCAATGTAGTTTCCAGTTAATTTCAACCACAAAATTCAATGTGATGACGTTGAATCAACGTAGAAAACTGATTGGATTAGTAAAAAGTCACACATGTAAAATTAACTTTTTTATTTTTTACTTTGAACCTAAATCCAATGTCATGGTGATTTTGCTTTGATGGTTTCACCATGAATTCAGGTGAGTTGACAACACAACCAAATGTAAAAAAATAAATGAAATAAAAATACATTGAACTTACGTCTGTTCCCAGTGCGATATTTCTCAATGCACCTGCGATTTTTTTTTTGCCACTGGGCAACTGTTTTTTTCTCCAACATGCTGTTACCAAGGAAAGACTATTGTACAGACAGCCTACGTTGTAGGTTTAACCTTGTGTCTTAAGTTGACATGACAGCACTGTTTATTTTTCTTTCCTCGACATTGGTAGGCTACCGCAGCATAGTCGATCATCATAATGAAGCTATTTTGCCTTGCTGACGACACTGCAACAATAACGACGAACATTATATAGTCCCACTTAATAGTCAAATTCACATCATGTCTGATAATGAAGTCAATAAAGACAACTATCACTTTTTGTAGATGAAAAGAATAGCTAGAATATTTTAAATGTAGGCTATTGAACGAGCTGCAGAAAAAACACAAACTTTAAGAAATGCCACTCTGGGGAGGATAACCAAATCGGCACATACAGCCGATCAATCACAGCTACACGTCGTCTGCAGTTTAGCCATTGTCCTGTCACGTGGCTCTCATTAAAACGGATATACAGTACCAGTCAAAAGTTTGGACACACCTACTCATTCAATGGTTTTTCTTTATTTGTACTATTTTCTACATTGTAGAATAATAGTGAATACATCAAAACTATGAAATGACACATATGTAATCATGTAGTAACCAAAAAAGTGTTACAGATTCTTCAAAGTAGCCGCCCTTTACCTTGATGACAGCTTTGCACACTCTTGGCATTCTCTCAACTAGCTTCAAGAGGTAGTCAACTGGAATGCTTCTTCAAGTGCAGTCGCAAAAAACCATCAATCGCTACAATGAAACAGGCTCTCATGTGGACCGCCACAGGAAAGGAAGACCCAGAGTTACCTCTGCCGCAAATTGCTGCAAAGAAAACACTACTAAAGGACACCAATAATAAGAAGAGACTTGCTTGGGCCAAGAAACATGAGCAATGGACATTAGACTGGTGGAAATCTGTCATTTGGTCTGATGAGTCCAAATTTGAGATTTTTGTTTTTGTGAGACAGTGTAGGTAAAACGGATGATCTACGCATGTGTGGTTTCCTCCGTGAAGCATGAAGGAGGCGGCGTGATGGGGTGGGGGTGCTTTGCTGGTGACACTGCCTGTTAAGGCACACTTAACCAGCATGGCTACTACAGCATTCTGCAGTGAAACGCCATCCCATCTGGTTTGCGCTTAGTGGGACTATCACTTGTTTTTCAACAAGACAATGGCCCACAACACACTTCCAGTCAGTGTAAGGGCTATTTGACCAAGAAGGAGAGTGATGGAATGCTGCATCAGATGACCTGGCCTCCACAATCACCCGACCTCAACCCAATTGAGATGGTTTGGGATGAATTGGACCGCAGAGGGAAGGTAAAGCAGCTAGCAAGTGCTCAGCATATGTGGGAACTCCTTCAAGACTGTTGGAAAAGCATTCCAGGTGAAGCTGGTTGAGAGAATGCCAAGAGTGTGCAAAGCAGTCAGAGGCAAAGGGTGGCTACTTTGAAGAATCTCAAATATAAAATACTTTTTTGGTTACTACATGATTCCATATGTGTTATTTCATTTGATGTCTTCACTGTTATTTTACAATGTAGAAAATAGTAAAAATAAATAAAAACCCTTGAATGAGTAGGTGTGTCTAAACTTGACTGGTACTGTACATTTATCTTGTGTATTTATGGCATTACCCGTACACTGTGGATGAGGTGCGTACAGTATGGGCTACTGGTGTCGCTGTGTAAATAGCAGGAGCCTATTCTATATCCAGAGGACTGAAATATGGAGCAGGTCATCTGTAAGCTATTTTAATCCTGTTTAAAGACAGCTGTTTGGGTCTGTGAATGTCTTTTTAGATAATTGAAAGACACTGATGTTTTGGACCCCAGAGTAAAAAGAGCAAAGCAAGCCTAGGCTATAGACCTGTGTTGACCCCCAAAACATATCCATGGAACCTATCTGAAACGTAAACATTGAAGCATCAGTCCTTTTTTCTCACAGTCAGACTAAATTGAGGATGCAGACTGGGATGAGAGGGGCTCACATCAGCTGCTATAAGATCCATACAGGCAAACAGGATGAGTTGAATGAATTCATCATCTCACAGTTAGAGGTAGCAAATCATGAGGTTTTGGATAAGTTTCTCAAAGTAATTACGGCCCCAGAAGCAGTATTGAAGACAGAGAGACCCCCTCCGTCCAAAATGGCACCCAATGCCCTTGTCTACATACTTTTATTTTTTACATGACATATCTCAGGGGGCAGCAAGACACACGATGAGATTTCCAGCATTTGTCAGCATAGCAGATAGATCCATCTATTTTCTCTTTCTCTCTCACTCATACACACACACACACACTATGCATTATATGGACTAGATGTTTAAAGTGAAGTTTCTAAAGGAGCCTTCAATTCCAGCAGATGGCATTTGCAGATAGCCTTGTTGCCTAATATTTGCCTGGCAGGGGCAAAATTGCTCTGTTGGCATTGATGTATGTTTGCGTATTCTGTACTGTAGGTGTGAGGTTAACACAGATTTTGACTTTAGCTGGGGATGAAGGAAAGCTGATTGGTTTTGTGAGAGCAAACCCACTTTGCCGGGGAACAAAAAATGACTCTGTACAGTTTCTCTGAGGGACACAAGCCTTCTGTCCCGTGGCATGACTGTAGAATATAGCGTGACTATTTGAATTACTTAGTTGGTGCACCTTATTCGTATTCTGTGAAGTTCGTGCATGCCAGATTCAATATACGAACACAGTAACTTTACAGAGTACTCTAACTTATCAATCAAAATAAATAATTTGACATTAATAAACAGTAGAAAGAGTTTCCTTTTCCATATCTGAGATGTTGAGAGCAGTGAAACTGCAACTGTCGGCATCACTTCAACAGTATCACTGGCTCGTCTCACTTCTCACATATGATTGACATGAATTGAAAGAAACGCAAACATATTGCATTTCCCTCAAGGCAGCATAAACAGTGGCCCTCCATTGTTATTTTAGCAACCCTACCCACTGTAAAAGTGATGAGCTGTGACAGTGCTGCCTGCCTTCTGTCTGTTCAACCCATACCCCAGGCCACACAGATCTAAGATCAGCTTAATGTCCTCAAATCCTGAACTTAGCAAGAGGGAAGACCAAAGTAGGGCCCAGTACACAACCCATAGTTCATTAGCCCATACCCCAGGCTAACTCTTTGATACCAAAGTCAAACAGTATTTTTTTTCAATTACCTTAACTTCACATGATGAGGTTTACGGGATAAGGGTATGGGAGTAATAGGGAGTTTGGCAAAGTCACTGAATAGGGCCTTCCACCATAGATACAACACAGGTGTGCGCAATCTTCCAGTGGTTTGTGGCACTATCCACAACTGTGGTGTTGAATATGCGTCAAACTGCTACTAGTTAGTGCTGGTCGCGGTGCTGAATCTACACCCAACCGTTGCTAGTTAGTGCTGACCGCAGTGCAGTCCATGGTTCTGAATCAGCATCCACCGTCACTTGTTAATGATGGTCGTGGCACTGTCCATGGTGCTGAATGGTTGTGAGTGTTGCTATAACAACACACTTGAGGTTACCACAGGGTAGTGACACATTATCTTCTCACCTGCAGCTTCTTCCAATGAAGCCGTAAATAAATATTTTGAGCCAATCTGTGTATGTTGACCAACCTTTGCATCGAAAACCTTTATATTTTGACTACATTCAAGACAGAAGGTAAGACTTTACCTCAGACTGATGAAGTACCGGTAGTCGTGACTTTCTCTCCAAGCTAAACAAACAACACAAAACACTTCCTGGCTTCGGGTACATGGAAAGCTCAGTAAAGACCGGTGTTTAGATGTATACAGAAGAGAGGGATGTGTGTAAAGCTATTCCAGGAGTGCCGGTTTGTCTTAGAGTATAGGCAATTAAAGAGCAGAATTCTTGTCGAAGACAAGAATTATGCAAATTAAGTTAGTAAAGTCAAAGACGGAAACTCTAACTCCAAACAGACTGATTCCAGATGTTCTTGTAGATATCACTGAAGGCATGTGATGGTATTGACGGAAGGATTTTGTCACATTCCTTGTCACACTTCAGTGACTATGATGACCCCTGTAGTTAGCCCTTCAGATTAGTGGTCTGGTAGAACGGGCATTGCTGCTCTCTGATACACATGCTCAGTCTGATGTCATTAGAGAGGGGGTTAAGTCACTCTTGGTGGGCACATCATGATTCTTTAATTCAATCAAGTAATGAAATAGTGTGGTGTAATCAGTGAACATTGGACTCCCCCTGCAGCTGTTCTACCAGTTAAGATTTAATTACTGACCACAACTTTTACGTCATGTCACAGTGAAACTTTGAGGACACTTGGGAATAGTCAGAATTTTGCCTTAGTACTTTTTTGCCATTGTAATTAGTGTCAGTGACTCAAAGCTCTTTCTCTGTGTGTGTGTGTGTGTGTGTGTGTGTGTGTGTGTGTGTATATATATCTCCCTGACATATACACCGCTATAAGATCCATACAGGGGAACAGGATACGTTGAATGAACCCATCATCTCACAGTAAGAGGTAGCAAATCATGAGGTTTGGGATAAGTTTCCCAAAGTAATTACAGCCCCAAAAACAGCAGTGAAGACTGAGAGACCCTCTTCGTCCCAAATGGTACCCTATTCCCTAGCCTACATAGCGCAAGACTTAAAAAGGCAGCAAGACGCACAGCGGTCCCTGTAGTATCAATGAGATTTCCAACAACATTTGTCAGCACAGTTAGAAACATCTGTTTTACAGTGTAGATGGAACCATCTCTCTTCCACTCACTCACTCCACTCACTCCACTCACTCACTCACTCCACTCACTCACTCACTCCACTCACTCACTCCACTCACTCACTCCACTCACTCACTCCACTCACTCACTCCACTCACTCACTCACTCACTCACTCACTCACTCCACTCACTCACTCCACTCACTCACTCCACTCACTCACTCCACTCACTCACTCACACCTCTTTGCTGTCCGTACAGCTACCATCGCTCGGCTGCTTACTCAAATTCCCCGCATGGTGCATAGGCTGGAGTGTACCTGTAGGCTACTGTTTGTGGTGCATTGTGAGGTAATGCTCAGCTCTATGGTATGTTACAGAGGCTTGGGGGGGGATCATGGTTGTCCCCATCTGGCCATGCCAGAGAGGACACCATTGAGTCGAAGGCCACAGCCATAGACCAGAGCTAGGAGAGACTCAGGAGGAGAGTCGCTGGTCCAAAATAAAGAGCTTTATTTCATACCTAATCATACAATCTCAGCGAGCAACAAAAGTTTTTCAACCGGAGAAAGTCAATAAGGTATGAGGAAAATGGTTCTGTAGTTGGTAGAGACCAGGGATAGGCAACTTTGATGGGGGTGGGAGCCACAAAAAAAATTGTAATTACCCCCCTACGCCACATTGCGAGCAAAACATTTTAGCAGCCTCCCTCTTGACAGTGGGGAGAAACATTTAAGAGTTAATTTCGTGCTATTCTACACGTTTTGCCATGGAGCATAGAGAAAATGTTGCAGTTTTAAAGCAAGTTTGCGGCAATTCTACTAATTTTTCCCTGGGGCGGAGAGGAGGAAAATTTGCTGTTTTACAGCAAATTTCCTGTAATTCTACACATTTTGCCCTGGGGTAGAGAGAACTGTTTACAGTTTAATATGATATCTTAGTGAGACATACGAACAAAATCAATGGGGGCCCCCGGACCGGTAACTCGACCTTGACTACTAACTTTAGATAGTGACTAAGTGACTATCAGTGACTGACTGTACAAGAGTACAGATTTTTTAAATTAAACCTTGTGTAATGTACTATTCTAACTTGTAACAGTAAGTTGAGAACCCTACTGAGTTCCCTTGTTATGTACAATCTACTCATTGACAGCCCGCGAGCTACAGGCAGCTGGCAATCTACCTTTTAGAGACCCCTTACTTTAACTTAATGGTGGTATTTAGAAAACACATATTGCCAAGTCCAAGAGGTGACTTGTATAATCCATTCTGCATTTTCTGTACTCACATGCACACACGCAGACACACCCACATACACACACGCGTAGAGCTATCATACTTAGTAATATTATATGGACAATGAGTATTCAGTATCAATCGACTGACAGCTAGGTTTTGGATTGAATGTAGACATCACTTGCTTACTAGAATTGCTTGGGTTCATTGACTGTTGTGTAAATGCATTGTTTTTATGTATAGAGAGAGAACCTGGATTCAGTTATACATGCCAGAAAGTAGCGAGTGAAGATGTCTGAAATGATAGGACCTTGAACAGCCTTTAGAAATAGCAGGGGTTTTTGTGTCGGTGTACTGAATGATATTTTAATACGTTCTGCTGTAGGTTGAGATGTGCCTGGACCAGAGCTAGGAGAGACTCAGGAGTAGAGTCACTGGTCCAAAATAAAGAGCTTTTATTTCATATACCTGACCATACAATCTCAGCGAGCAACAAAACTAAACGAACAAATTAAAATAATTAATAACCATATTATTACCTGATGAACTGTACTGTTATTGGACTTCAATCAGAGAAAGTCGAGGTGGTTCTCTAGTTGGTAGAGACCAGGGATGGTCAACTTTCATGGGGGTGGGGGCCACAAATAGTTACTTTTGTGCTATTCTGCACGTTTTGCCATGTCCGTACAGCTACCATCGCTAGGCTAGAGTGTACCTGTAGGCTACTGTTTGTGGTGCATTGTGAGGTAATGCTCAGCTCTATGGTATGTTACAGAGGCTTGGGGGGGGATCATGGTTGTCCCCATCTGGCCATGCAGTTTTAAAGGAAGTTTGCTGCAAATCTACTCATTTTGGCCTGGGGCGGAGAGGCAAATGTGCTGTTTTAGAGCAAATTTCCTGTAATTCTACTCATTTTGCCCTGGGGCGGAGAGGCAAATGTGCTGTTTTAGAGCAAATTTCCTGTAATTCTACTCATTTTGGCCTGGGGCGGAGAAGAAAATGTGCTGTTTTATATCAAATTTCCTGTAATTCTACTCATTTTGCCCTGGGGCGGAGAGGCAAATGTGCTGTTTTAGAGCAAATTTCCTGTAATTCTACTCATTTTGCCCTGGGGCGGAGAGGCAAATGTGCTGTTATAGAGCAAATTTCCTGTAATTCTACTCATTTTGCCCTGGGGCGGAGAGGCAAATGTGCTGTTTTAGAGCAAATTTCCTGTAATTCTACTCATTTTGCCCTGGGGCGGAGAAGAAAATTTGCTGTTTTATATCAAATTTCCTGTAATTCTACTCATTTTGCCCTGGGGCGGAGAAGAAAATGTGCTGTTTTATATAAAATTTCCTGTAATTCTACTCATTTTGCCCTGGGGCGGAGAGGCAAATGTGCTGTTTTAGAGCAAATTTCCTGTAATTCTACTCATTTTGCCCTGGGGCAGAGAGGCAAATGTGCTGTTTTAGAGCAAATTTCCTGTAATTCTACTCATTTTGCCCTGGGGCGGAGAAGAAAATGTGCTGTTTTATATCAAATTTCCTGTAATTCTACTCATTTTGCCCTGGGGCGGAGAGGATAATGTGCTGTTTTATATTAAATTTCCTGTAATTCTACTCATTTTGCCCTGGGGCGGAGAGGATAATGTGCTGTTTCATAGTACATTTCCTGTAATTCTACTCATTTTGCCAAAGGGTTGAGATTTTCTTTTGCCGTTTTTTAATATGATATCTGATTGAGATAGACTAACAAAATCAATGGGGGCCCCCCCGGCTGGTAATTCGACCATGATTACTAACTTTAAATAATAGCATATATTGAGCAGCCTTTAGGAATAGCAGTGCTTTTGTGTCCGTGTACTGAATTATATTTTATAAGCTCTGTTGTATGTTGAGATGTGCCTCACTGTCAAACTCAGGTTCATAAACCTGTGAGTAGTAAAATATTATCTTCCTCCCTGTACTGTTTTTATTTTATTTACCCCTTTCTTCTTCCCCAATTGGTAGTTCCAGTCCTGTCCCATCGCTGCAACTCCCGTACGGAGTCATGAGAGGCAGAGGTTGAGAACCACGACCGCTGCGCCACTCGGGAGGCCAGCCTCCCTGTACATTTACACACGCGCACACACACACACGCAAGCATGCACACACGCACACACAGGCAGATAGACACGCGTGCACATTCTTTCCACTCCACAGTGTAATGTGAAATTACATGTGCATTTTAATAACCTAGATTCTGCTGATGGAAGACTTTTCTATGCAATTCTCACCTCAGAGCAAGTGTCAGTGCAACAGCCAAAGTCATATATCCAAAATCCTTGACTTTGCAGATCAGGGTTTAATACTGTATCAGAATAAGGAGCCATTTCTAGCTTGTTATAAGGCAGTTAATTCATGCTCGACTTGCAATTTGTGCCAAAGGAGAGAAAAGCCAGGCATTAGACCACAAGTCTATAATTAAAGGGGTTGGAAGAGATTTTAAACAAGAACTCCAACAATTAGACTAACAACAGGGTTGTCCAAAAATAACCTAAGCACACACACCAATGGCTTGTTGCTATGGTTTCACAAACAAGCAATTACTGCGAGTTTATAATTGGTAGATCTGCAGTACTTTCTTCGCCCACAATGGAAAAAAAGTGTTGTAGACACACTGCACCTTTGTTAGTACAGTTTCTCACTTCAGAAATAAAGACAAACTGTACATGAACCAAGGGTGCATAAGACTATATGAATTAGTATGGATATTATTGGCAGAATTAAAAGAAACAGAAACATCCTTTAAAGAAGGGAAAAGTCAATGAATAAAAGTAGAAGACTCCAACCACTGTGGCATGTCTTCCTATTTGGTTTATTATTGAATCAGCATTTCAACGTCTAGGTTTAAGAGTAGAGATATTATTTTATGGTAGCATAGACTCTCCACAAGTCAGTTATTATAACCTGAAGTGACCATTTTAGGACCTCTCTTATATAATAATGATGATCCCATTAAGTAGGCCTTGTAACAGGTGGTTGATGCAACAGGTACACATACTTGAGAGGCTCTCTCTGTAAGTTTCTTTAAAATTAATCATCATGTTGTATCCAACGTGAAAATCGTCCGCAGCATTATAACTTTCCTCTATGAATTAATTTGGGTTCTCTCTCTCTTGCTCTTGAGAACTGGTTCCCATTCCACCTCCCTTGGAAAGGCAATCAAGTTAACATACAAATCAGTACAGAGAGGGGAGAGGAGGAAGATGGGAAGAGAGTAAAATTAAGTAGTACACAACAACAAATCCTGTTGATTTTACGGTACATTACTGGCAGCCAGTTACTGGTAAGTTATTGTAAAAAAAAGTACAGTATGTTACCTTAAATTCCAAAGAAACTTTGGCTTAACAGTACATTACTGTAAAGTGTACTGTACTGAACTCGACTCCACTCTACAGTACAGTATATGTACCAAACTGTACTTTACTTTTGTCTACTGTGCTCTATTGTACTGTGCTGTCCAAACTGGTGAAACAGACATTTATGATTGGTTCAGATTTGGTCCGGTTCGGACCAAATCTGAATCAGTCATGGACGTCTATATTTGGGCCCAATGAAGGTCGGTCCAGACGTCTGTGGACGTTGAAATCAAAGTTGATACAAACCGGTCCAGATGTATGTTGACGTTGAAATCAAGGCCAGGGTGGACTGACCAAATTTCAACTACTTTTCAACGTCCATGGATGTCCGATGTCGATTAGGGCTCAGTGGGTGAGGATGTTGGTTACAGTAAATGGAAAGAGTGGGGAGTCATGGGTAGGTGTCAATAAGAGCTGGGAGAGGGAGAGAGAGGGGGCTCATGGGTAGGTGTCAGTAAGAGCTGGTAGAGGGAGAGAGAGGGGGCTCATGGGTAGGTGACAGTAAGAGCTGGGAGAGGTGACATTAATGACAGAGAGTGAGAGAGAGCAACTTTTTCAGACACACTTTCTTTGACCACCAGATGACAGAAAGAGAAAGAAAACTGTTATGATCTGAACATAACAGTATGCCAGTGGAAGGGAGGACAGTAGCAGGTGACCCAACCGTGGTTTGTGACAACTATGATTTCCCATTGTAGCCAATACAATTGCAGAAATACTGATTTGGTGACAGAATTTAAAGTTTTAATCACTTAATAATTCATAAACAAAATTGATATCAGTAAAAACAATTGCTAGGTCTACTTTGATGAGGGAGAGAAATTAGAACATGGATTTTTGGTAATGGAATGCTAAGGCACAAGGCAATGTTTCTTAAACAAGGCAGATTTTTTTTCCTAAACTAAATATGTGTTGCTAATGGTTGGCAGGGATCTTTACTTCAACATTATTGTGTTTTAATGTATTTCTAATATTTCTTTCTGGTATTTCTACAACCTTTTTTCCGGTAGATGTTTTCTAAGACCCCTTTTCCAACTATTTGACTAGAAATCAAATCCTTTGGATATTCCACATTTTTGGGATGGAAAATGGTTGAAGAATGTATATGCCTTAATTTTTCACAAGAATCTTAGCTTTCATTTTACATCCAACTTGACATGCTCCTATGAACTTCACATGTTGGTGCTCGTGAGTCCTTTTACATGAAAAATGACCAATATTACCTGTGTTAGATTTGAATGTAGTTGGCTGCTTTTTATTTGATTTATTTAGCTAGGGAAGTCCGTTAAGAACAAGTTCTTATTTACAATGACGGCCAAACCCTAACTCGGACGACGCTAGGCCAATTGTGCGCTGCCCTATGGGACTCCCAATCACGTCCGGTTGTGATACAGCCTAGAATCAAACAAGGGTCTGTAGTGATGCCTCCAGTGCCTTAGACCGCTGCACCACTCGGGAGCCCTGCTGAGGGGAGGGCGGCTCATAATAATGGCTGGAATGGAATAAATGGAATGGCATCAAACACATGGAAACCATGATTTGATGTATTTGATACTATTCCACCATTCAGCTCCAGCCATTACCACGAGCCCGTCCTCCCTAAGTAAGGTGCCACCAACCTTCTGTGATGTTACAGGTAGGCCTAATCGAGGCCTAACCTAATGTATTGGCACATACAGTTTTAGCAAAGACATTCATTGCCTGTCAGATTTTGGGAAGTAGCAGACAGATGTGAAAACAACTTTATTTCTGACAGTCCAAAGTTACCTTCTGCCAGCTGTGCTATTTATAAGTTAGCTGTGCTTTGTATGTATCGGGGCGGCAGGGTAGCCTAGTGGTTAGAGCGTTGGACTAGTAACCGGAAGGTTGCGAGTTCAAACCCCCGAGCTGACAAGGTACAAATCTGTCGTTCTGCCCCTGAACAGGCTGCTAAACGATATCTGCTGCTAAACGATTCTCCAATAAAAAATCATGTTTTTTTTGTTGTTGCTTGAGTAAGTTGAGTAACTTGAGTAAGTTAACCCACTGTTCCCAGGCCGTCATTGAAAATAAGAATTTGTTCTTAACTGACTTGCCTGGTTAAATAAAGGTAAAAAATAAAAATCAAAAACACCTGCTTCCACATGTGTGATCTGGGGCGTGTGCTAATTTTAAAAAGAAACAACTGATATGCGGCTTTTTATATTTTATTAAAGCAGTCCAAACTTTTAATATGATTAATAATCCTGTATTGAAATTGGTGAAATGTTCAATGTACACTACTTTTATGTTGAAATTACAGAGTAGAAGAGGCCATCACTGCATTAAATGGTAGTTATTAAGACTGTTATGTTGACATTCTTTACAACTCCCATTAATTCAGTGATGGCCACTCTTACTCGGTAATGTCAGCATACACTTGAGCATGTACATCAGCTGATGTCAAAGTGCTGTACAGAGAAACAGCCTAAAACCCCAAACAGCAAGCAATGCAGGTGTAGAAGCACGGTGGCTAGGAAAAACTCCCTAGAAAGGCCAGAACCTCGGAAGAAACCTAGAGAGGAACCAGGCTATGAGGGGTGGCCAGTGCTCTCCTGGCTGTGCCGGGTGGAGATTATAACAGAACACGGCCAAGATGTTCAAATGTTCATAGATGACCAGCAGGGTCGAATAATAACAATCACAGTGGTTGTCGAGGGTGCAACAAGTCAGCACCTCAGGAGTAAATGTTAGTTGGCTTTTCATAGCCGATCATTAAGAGTATCTTTAACGTTCCTGCTGTCTCTAGAGAGTTGAAAACAGCAGGTCTGGGACAGGTGAACAGGTCTGGGTTCCATAGCCGAAGGCAGAACAGTTGAAACTGGAGCAGCAGCAAGGCCAGGTGGACTAGGGACAGCAAGGAGTCATCAGGCCAGGTAGTCCTGAGGCATGGTCCTAGGGCTGAGAGAGCTCCAATTCTCATACTTAAATTCACACAGGACACCCTTGCCCCCTGACACAAACTTTTGCAGCATAAATACTGGAGGTTGAGACAGGAGGGGACACTGTGGAGAGGACACTGTGGCCCCATCTGATGATACCCCCCAGACAGGGCCAAACAGGCAGGAAATAACCCCACCCACTTTGCCAAAGCACAGCCTCCACACCACTAGAGGGATATCGCCAACCACCATAACATGCTTACTTCAGCAAATCTATTTTTCTTGTGATGAAATTCTCTGGGCTGATTAGGTCTGTAAAAGGTTGTGTGTAATTGACTGGAGAGGCAGAATGTCTTCAAGGCTTGTCAGCCTAATGCAGTCTTTCTCTGTATCACAATTAGAAGATTGTGAATTTACAAAATGCATTCCTACATTAATTGGTAATATCACCAAAGTCCACACTGAGATTAAACATTTTAATTACCAACGTCGACTGAGTGATCAGCACTGTTGAGGAAAGGTGTTGTTATAGTCATTAATGGCATGCTTTGCTTTGTAAAACTGTGATATTGCTTGCACAACTTTTTAAAAAATCAAGGTAACCAGCTGCAATATGATTTCTCCACTTTGGAGCAGGACAGTTCTGCTAACAAACATTCCTGAGTTGTCTTAACACATTTGCCAAAGTTGAGTCCCCTCCTTGACTTCAAGTCCTCTCAACTTAAAGATGTAAGGATATACATTTTAAGTTGGATGATCTATATATAGATTTATTTTGCTTGAGACAAGTATGTGAACATTGAACTCCAATTAATGGACCAGATACTGGGTTCTAACAAATCTGCCCTGAGTTACCACAGACCAGAGGTACAACAATCTCGCTAATGGTTAAGACAAATCCACTTTTTTTGCTAAATCGGGTTTAGTGCATCATATTCCAGCCTCTGAAATGTACAGTGCCAGTTAAAAGTTGACACTACTCATTCAAGTTTTTATTTTTATTTTTTATTACTATTTTCGACATTGTATAATAATAGTGAAGACATCAGAACTATGAAATAACAGATATGGAATTGTGTAGTAACCAAAAACAAAGTTAAACAAATCTAAATAAAAAGTTTATTTGAGATTCTTCAAAGTAGCCACCCTTTTCCTTGAATGACAGCTTTGCACTCTCTCGGCATTCTCTCAACCAGCTTCATGAGGTAGTCACCTGGAATGCATTTCAATTGACAGGTGTGCCTTATTAACTTTTAACATATGGCATTTCTTTCCTTAATGCGTTTGAGCCAATCAGTTGTGTTGTGACAATGTGACAAGAGAAACGACAGTCCATCATTACTTTAAGACATGAAGGTCAGTCAATACGGAACATTTCAAGACCTTTGAAAGTTTCTTCAAGTGCATCAAGCGCTATGATGAAACTGGTTCTCATGAGGACCACCACAGGAAAGGAAGACCCAGAGTTACCTCTGCTGCAGAGGGATACGTTCATTAGAGGTAACTGCACCTCAGATTGCAGCCCAAATAAATGCTTCACAGAGTTCAAGTAAAAGACACATCTCAACATCAACTGTTCAGAGGAGACGGCGTGAATCGGGCCTTCATGGCCGAATTGATGCAAAGAAACCAAAGGACACCAATAATAAGAAGAGACTTTCTTGGGCCAAGAAAAACAAGCAATAGACATTAGACCAGTTAAAAATCTGTCCTTTGGTCTGATGAGTCCAAATTAGATTTTTGGTTCCAACCGCCGTGTGAGACGTAGGTGAACAGATGATGTGTGGTTCCCACCGTGAAGCATGGAGGAGGTAATGTGATGGTGTGGGGGTGTTTTGCTGGTGACACTGATTTATTTAGAATTTAAGTCACACAAGCATGGCCACCACAGCATTCTGCAGCGATACGCCATCCCATCTGGTTTGCGCTTAGTGTAACTATTAGGGTTCCAATAGTCGGAAATTTTCCAGTAAATTTCTGGGATTTTGCTTAAATTTATCAAAAAGGTTAGCTTATAACAGTGAACCTTTTTTTTGTGGAATACACACAAGGCATTTCTAATTGCAACCCTCTGCATGCACAGTGCATTCTTCCATCACATGTACAGGTGACTCAAGATCTTGCACACTAATGATACGCTATTGAGCCCACACTACTACACTGTCTGAGCCAAGGACTGCATGCTTTCTGGTAAGTTATGATTACATAACTGGGTGGAGTGAATATATTTCATATGACATACAATATTTTTTTGTTAACTAGTAAATAAATAGTATCCTACAGAAAAGTGTGTTTAAATCATTTCTAACTTGTTAACAATTTCTGCTAGTTATTTTTTGCTACCATGTGGGTTTTAGCTTGCTTGAGTCTGCTAACTGAGTAGTGTTAATTCACCTGTTTCCATACATGTTTCATTTTAAAACATTTATCTTACAAAGGAGTTGTTTAATCTAACTGCTTAACTATTTATCTATACATGGAATTGTCAAATTTTTTTTTTACAAATGTTTTAAATAATCTTTACAGGAAAATGCCACTGGCACTATCTGATGTGTGGAGACATTTCACTGCAGCTAATATAGAAGGAAAAGCTGTATACATTTGCAAATACTGTGCCAAATCATATGTGAAGAATGCAACAAAGATTCAGAATCATCTGGCCAAGTGCATAAACTTCCCTCAGCGCTCACAACAAGCAACCTCTGACAAAAGTCCCTCTACTTCTATTTGAGGTGAAAATGATTAATCAGACACCTTATCGATAGCAACAGCTCATGGTCCTCCTGGATTCAGAAGTTTCTTTTGACTCAATGCTGATGAAATGCTGATGAATGTCTGGCTCGAGTTGTGTATGCTGGTTCATCTCTGATGCTCACAGGCAATGTGTATTGGAAGAGATTTCTGAATGTTCTTTGCCCAGCATACACCCCTCCAACCAGACATGCTTTATCTACTCATTTGCTGGATGCAGAGTTCAACAGAGTTCAAGTGAAGGTCAAGAAAATCAGAGAAAGCAGACTGTATTGCAATCATCTCTGATTGGTGGTCGAATGTTTGTGGGCAAGGAATAATTAACTACATCATCTCCACCACTCAACCAGTATTCTAAAAGAGCACAGACACAAGGGATAACAGACACACCAGTCTCTACATTGCAGATGAGCCGAAGGCAGTCATTAATGACCTTGGACCACAGAAGGTATTTGCACTGGTGACAAACAATACTGTGAACATCAAGGCTGCTTGGTCTAAAGTGGAGGAGTCCTACCCTCACATCACACCCATTGGCTGTGCTGCTCATGCATTGAATCTACTCCTCAAGGACATCATGGCATTGAAAACAATGGATAAACTCTACAGGAGAGCCAAATAAATGGTTAGTTATGTGAAGGGTCATCAAGTTATTGCAGCAATCTACCTCACCAAGCAAAGTGAGAAGAATAAGAGCACAGCATTGAAAATGCCCAGCAACACCAGTTGAGGTGGTGTTGTTATCATGTTTGACAGTCTCCTGGAGGAGAAGGAGTCGCTTCAAGAAATGGCCATATCACAGTCTGCTGATATGGACAGCCCCATCAAGTGGGTCCTCCTGGATGATGTATTTTGGGAGAGAGTGATACGCAGTCTGAAACTCCTGAAACCT
This sequence comes from Oncorhynchus mykiss, assembly GCF_057628025.1. Taxonomy (NCBI): domain Eukaryota; kingdom Metazoa; phylum Chordata; class Actinopteri; order Salmoniformes; family Salmonidae; genus Oncorhynchus; species Oncorhynchus mykiss. The sequence goes on along the minus strand of NC_143043.1, from coordinate 6,020,447 downwards.
ACAGCAGTAGCCATTGCACAGATTGAGGGAGACAATGGCATCCTGTCTGATGTTCAGACTCTGCTTGCAGATGTAAGAGAATAAATCCGTACTGCCCTGCCCACTTCACTATTGCTCCAAGCAGAGGAAACATCAGTTCTGGAATACATCAAAAAGTGTGAAGACTTCTGCCTGAAGCCCATATACGCCGCAGCATATATGTTGGACCCCAAGTATGCTGGCAAGAGCATCCTGTCTGGTGTAGAGATCAACAAGGCCTGTGGTGTCATCACTACCGTGTCTCGCCACCTTAGCCTGGATGACGGCAAGGTTCTTGGCAGTCTGGCGAAGTACACTTCCAAGCAAGGGCTTTGGGATGGAGATGGATTATGGCAGTCGTGCCAACAGGGACTTTGTGGATCTGAGGCTCTTTCCCCTGTTGCCTCCATCATCCTCCAAATCCCACCAACATCAGCCGCTTGAGAGCACAACTAGTCCTTGTTTGGGAACACACACACACCAAAAAATTGGTGGCCATCTCGGCAAATTTGTGGCTTTTTGAGCCTGATCCCAAGCCATCCTCAACAAGGTTGGAAAGCGACAGTGAAGATGAGGCCTCCAGAGTTCGATGTTCAAGAGGTGGACATTATTGAGGTCCAGGAAGAAGATATGGAAGCCTGAGAGGAAGACAACGAAAGCTTTAGTTTCTAGACTATCATTTTACAAAGATGTATGTTGAAAACATTTTTTGGGGAGATGCGACGGATCATTGGGGATCATTCAATATTGCCTTTCTTTTGTAGTTCAGTGAAATCATCCCATGTGAAGAGTAAATGGTATTAATATTAATTTATTTTAATTCCAATTAATTCACATATATTCCTGTTAATTCCCACAGAACTTTTCCACCTCTGAATATTCCCTAAAATGTGCAACCCTAGGGACTATAATTTATTTTTCAACAGGACAATGACCCAAAGTACACCTCAAGGTTGTGTAAGGGCTTTTGACCAAGAAGGAGAGTGATTGAGTGCTGCATCAGATGACCTGGCTTCCACAATCAACCGACCTCAACCCAATTAAGAGTTGGACTGCAGGTGAAGGAAAAGCAGCCAACAAGTGCTCAGCATATGTGGGAACTCCTTCAAGACAGTTGGAAAAGCATTCTTCATAAAGCTGGTTGAGAGAATGCCAAAGAGTGTGCCAAGCTGTCATCAAGGCAAAGGGTAGCTACTTTGAATAGTCTAAAATATATGTTGATTTGTTTAACACTTTTGGTTACTACATGACTCCATATGTGTTATTTCATAGTTTTGATGTCTTCACTATTATTCAACAATGTAAAAAATAGTAATGAGTAGGTGTGTCCGAACGTTTGACTGGTACTGTATGTATTAATTTTAAACTGTTCCCTGTCAAGTAAAATAACTAAGTAAAATAAAATTTGCCGAAAAGCACACTGGGAAATATGTTTACGATACACACACATGTATTTTAAGCCAACACAGTATTTTAAGTTGCGGGTCTCAGAAAACAAACCTCTCTTGTGTGATCAACTCAGCTCTTTGTGTTGCAAATGCAAACATCAATATTTAAGTTCATACATTTGTTTTTCAAATTCAACTCACATTGAACAGAAATCACTGGGTAAATGGAGTATTCTGCTCAACAAATTCCCAATTTACGTCCAGCCAATTAGGATATTTAAGCTACTTGGACTTTTTCTAAGTTGTATTTTATACAGTGTGTATTATCACCTGTATAAGCATTGAGTTTGTGCTGTGTTGCGGACCTCTATGATAGTCACATGTCCATATATGGAGATAAATGGATCCCTGCTATGAGCGTTAGTGCCGTCATTTTTCTGATTTGTGTTATGGCCATTTTGGTTACGTGCCAATTATCTTTTTCCAGGAAGTGAGCACAGGTGAAATGACAGTAAGGGAGATTAGTGTTCTGTAACCTGATTCTGGTTGATCTTAATTCATAATGCAACCCTGATGGTAAAGTTCATGACAAGCCACATAGTCTACTACATGAATTCCCACTAGACCATCTGCTTGTTTGTGATACAGCAGTTGAGTTTTATGGAAGGAGGATCACAAAGTTTTCACATTTTGACAGTTGTTCATCCAATATGATAATGTCACAGGGACTTTACGTCACCATGTCTGCTGATAGTCCTGATATGTTGAATAATGATGTGTTGGTTTGTATAATATAATGGCACTTTTAGTAAAATCACATTTTGTGGCTTTAGTATGTAAGTGTAGTGTATGGTTAAGTTAACATCACTATACCTTCCTGAGACCTGCACCGCTGTTGCCTGGACCCAGAGATGCCTTGGATTTTCAGGGTCAGTGGTATCACTGATGCTTCTAGAGTTCACTCTGGCACTGTGCAGAGGGTCACAGGTTTGCGTCCTAGGCTGGGAAGACACGGACGGAACGAACTCTGCTATAGAAGTATGGCCAGGTTGTGGACGGCCGAAAATAGCTTCCTGCAAGCATCAGTGCACTCCCAAATAAAGTTTTGAGAAACTGTCCTCTACAATTTGTCCTTGGTTTTTGGCCAGTAACTGTTTGAATTAAGTAAAACTGTCATGTAAATGGTTAATGGTCAACTTAGTGGTCAAAAACCCAAATGCATTGATATATTATCTTCTCAGTGAACATGTTAATTTGTCACACATCTCTCTGCCATGGTATCTGCCCAGTGCCGTTTATGATTAGGGAGGACTTTTTTTATGAGCATGGACTTATTTCTATTACAACATATTGGATGACTGTCATTCATTCATATTCCATTCACCCAGCTCAATGCAACATCAATAGGTTTAGAATCCTACATGATACTCAATCACTTTCATAGCAGCCATACAAACAGCATCATCACATCTACACTCCTCTCACATTTTCGCTTTGCTTTGTGGACTTCTGTGCACAACACTATGTCTGCGAAGAAAACTCTCCTAGCCAAACCTTCATACCATAACCTTTACACACAGCCTACATGGTTGTCACCATATTAACTAACATCCTAATCACCATAGCTACTAGAACTAACACGTTAGTAAACCACAATCCAATCCATGTGTGCAATCATGCAGTAGTGTACAGCAAGAAGTTTAGCAGTTACACCGGCGATCCCCGGTGGCAATACATTTATAAAACGGAAAGCTTACCTTTGAATTGGAAGTGTTGGATAACCTTAGCCAGCTAGCTAACATAAATATAATTACTCTCTGTTTGAGTCAGGTTGTTGAGTAGGTTAAGTTAGATGCATTAGCTAGCGTAAGAAAAATAAAATAATAATACAACTAATCTCTTTTTCTCTCTGCTGCTTCTCCTTAATTTCTTTAGAAATTATATTGTTCAAAACTGTTGAACTATTGTCTTTCTCTCTCTTTGAGTCAACTACTCACCACATGTTATAAACTTCAGTGCTAGTTAGCTTGTAGCTTATGCTTTCAGTACTAGATTAATTCTCTGATCCTTTGATTGGATGGACAACATGTAATTTCATGCTGCAAGACCTCTGATAGGTTGGAGGACATCCTACGGAAGAGGGTGAGAACCATGAGCCTCTTAGGTTTTGTATTAAAGTCAGTGTGCCCAGAGGAAGACGGAAAATAGCTGTCCTCCGGGCTACAGAATGGCGCTACCCTACAGAGTGCTGTTGAGGCTATGTGAATATATTTCGTATAGTTTTATCTAAAAATGTTTAATGTTTTACTATTTTATAATATTCCTTCCCTTCCTCCTCTGAGGAGCCTTCACTGTGTCTGACATGGGATCTGAACCCACTTCACCCGTGCCCTTTAGTATCACTACCACATTCACACTTGCACTGATTGGAAAATCCCTAATGTTTTTTTCATCAATATAACCCTGACAGTTTTATGAGCAACTTATTTCATCCCATTGAGATGGCCATATAAATACAAACACAGTGGTCATTTTTATGAATGTTTTATCAATTTGAATCATTGCAGAGCAAAACCTACCAAATAAATTTTTTAAGCAGTATCTTTGTTTACATTGCCACATATGTATTATACTGACAACTGGTGATAGACCCCTTTCAGGTAAATATCTACATTACCCAAATCTATTTCATGATTCCGACCACAAGAACAAATTCCAGTACAAAGACTGCAATGTGGTTTTGATTGAAAAAGGGCCCTTGGCCCTAAAATCCGTTATTACCTGCTCCCATCCTTTGATATCGGACACTACTGTAGTTGCCCTAAATCTCTATATTTTTCAGAGTGAACAAGTGTATTGAGAGACCTCAAAATACAAACCCTACAGTATAGAATGACAATATGGACCATGCATTTTCCCCACATGGTTTGCTGCCCTGTGTCCTATACAGCACCCATAAATACTTTTGTCATTTGGCCCGTTCTCTGTCCTCAATTGTGGGATTTACTTGAAACATTCCCCCCCCTGCATAAGAGTCCATATAGGCTGGTAGTGAAGGAATGTGTAACGTAGCTCTAAGTAGATTCCCTCTCACAAATGGCACATCTCAGTGCTACTTCCTGTTTCGCTGTAGGATTTCCAATCACATGACAGGCAGCAGAGCCGCAGTGATTTTCTCCAGGGACTCTGCTGTACAGTATTGTATGGACCGTGCTTTGGTTTACCACAATGAAGGAGGGACAGGGAGATTGATCAATAGTAAAAAAAAACACTGTCCTAGGCTACTACAGATAGTATATGGGTAGATTATAGGAACTCTAGGGGGGGGGGGGGGGGTTGTCAAAGAGTGTTTGATGTCTTTTGTGACATGGTCAGGTTGTAAAATAACTTGTTTTTAAAAAAAAAATCATATCTGACCAGATAACAACAAACTATGACAAGTCTTGCTGTCTTGGTGAAAAAGGGAGAATGATCGATAGATCAGACTATTTATGTATATTGAAGGGATATTCAAAGGATTCACAACATTACGTCATGTACCATATCTCTTTTTCGATACAGTCGTGGTTATTCCAACAAGTGAATTCTGAGGTTGGAATTAACATTTTTTTTAAAGTGAAGTTATTCTCCATAAAGAGCACATAATCTGGCTGTTCAGTTCTTTATTGTCAGGTCAGTGCAGTCCAGAGTGTATGTGGAAGGACCCTGAATGCGTCCCAAATGGCATCCTTTCCCGATATGGTGCACCACTCTTGAAAGCCCCTGAATGCTTTCAAGGTTTAATTGTGTCTACGTGACTTTAGGAGGCTCTGGCTTGGTCAGGGTTTGTTAAGGCAACTGGGGTTTACTCCCACTGTTGTGAATTGGCACTTTGGCTGATTGCCGGGGATGGGCCCTCGACAAGTAATGTCCCCTTTGCCGTACAGTGAAGAGGCATTGTGATAGACCTTTGATGTCACGATCACCTCATTTAATTTCTCACAAATTATTGTAATATTACTTTAAAAAATGCAAACAATTCACCTCAGTCTTTACCAAAGTAGCACTTCATCTTTTATACCATCGGCCCAAAAGTAAACTAAGCTAAGCGGAAAAGTCTTAAAATGTTAATCTCACTGTCAACCACTTTAACGTTACAGTACAGAGACACTTTGCAGCTGCTTGTTTTCAATTGAGTCCCTCACCAATCCTCCCGTCCCACTCCCAAAATATAAGTATGTCAAAACACGTTGAAAACAGGCGAAAATCATGTAGCGTCTCTGCTGGTGCGTCCTGGGGTCACAGGTTTGTGTTTGACCTTTGTGGATCTCACTGTAACACTAGCCTCGCCCCTGTTAGCATCAAAAAGCTGATGAAGTCTCCTCCTTTCATCTGCCAAAACCATTTACCACCATTTACCACGTATCCTCTCCTATTCTCTCTCTCGACCTCCTGGGTTCTCTCGCCTCAACTCTGTTCTCCGCTCACGCCCTAAGGCACTGGTGCTGCTGAGCCACACACCTCTCTTTCTCTCACTCTCTAACACTTTCACATTGACATATCTCTGTCTCTACTGTATGCTCCTCTCCCGCATTCAAAGCATAGGCTACACCTATTTGTATGATGGTAGGAATTAAGGTACCTTCAGGGATAAGTAAACAAACAGTAACTTGATTATGCCATTCTTAGTGCAAATTTAGACAAAATAAAAAGACCTAGCCAGCTAGGACAAAGTCAAACAGTTCCTTTAAAAATTGTAATTAATTTTCTCAAATCGTGTTTGTCCGTTTCCACAGGTTTATAATGCATATTACACATACATTGCCATCACCACATACAAAGGTTGCATTTAATGTAACCCTAAACCTTACATTTCCTATACATTACCTCACTAAACATTAAGTGTCAGTTTCCCAGACACAGATGAAACGAACAAAAAGTGACCCATGGAGCTTTTGTTGTCCAATAATAGACTTAATCTTGGTCTGGGAAACTAGCCATAAGACTACTTGGAAATGTTGCTCTCATTCTGTTTAAGTGGCCCATGCCGTTGGTCTTTCAATACACTAACATTACATATCTGTGTGTCGCAGTGTTGTTTCACAATCTGCCGTGAGAGTCCATGTGTTGTGACCACTTCCCAGCCATCCAGGAGCGGGAAGTGATGCAATTTCATTAAAGTCATGTCGACCCCAGTGCCGAGTGCAGGGCAGGCTTGGATTGTGTTCCTCTCACTACAAGGGTTCAAATACATTACATGGGCAATGTTGTGGTAATATACCCGTTTCTTTCTTATGAAGCCTAGCTGTTTGATAATGGTCCAACATCAGGATTGTGGGTTTGATTTCTGCTCGGGCCACCAATATGAAAATGTATCCTATCACTACTGTAAGTCGCTTTGGATAAAAGCTTCTGCTAAATGGTATAATTGTATTATGATGTGGTCTTTGGCATGATAATATTTACTCACTTAAGTGTTTGCCCTTGTGCAACATTTGCATCTGCCATGTTCATAAAGCATTCTTTCATACAGGATCAGCTTGATTTTAAATCATAAGCTGAAGCTAAATCAGGAAAGTGTCTGTCTTTATACATACGGTGCTTGCGGAAAGTATTCAGACCCCTCGACTTTTTCCACATTTTGCTACGTTACAGCCTTATTCTAAAATTAATTTTAAAAATGTTTACAAATCCATCGACACAACGAAAACAGGTTTTTAGAAATGTATTTTAAAAAATAAACCAACATACCTTATTTACATAAGTATTCAGATCGTTTCCTAGGAGACTCGAAATGGAGCTCAGGTGCATCCGGTTTCCATTGATCATCCTTGAGATGTTTCTACAACGTGATTGGAGTCCACAAGTGGTAAATTCAATTGATTGGACATGATTTGGAAAGGCACACAGCTGTCTATATAAGGTCCCGCAGTTGACAGTGCATGTCAGAGCAAAAACCAAGCCACGAGGTCGAAGTAATTATCCGTAGAGCTCCGAGACAGGATTGTGTCGAGGAAAAGATCTGGGGAAGTGTACAACAAATGTCTGCAGCATTGAAGGTCTACAAGAACAAAGTGGCCTCCATTATTCTGAAATGGAAGAAGTTTGGAACCATCAAGACTCTTCCTAGAGCTGGCTGCCTGGCCAAACTGGGCAATCGGGGGAGAAGGACCTTGGTCAGGGAGGTGACCAAGAAACCGATGGTCACTCTGACAGACCTCTAGAGTTCCTCTGTGGGGATTTGAGAACCTTCCAGAAGGCCCACCATCTCTGCAGCACTCCACCAATCAGGCCTGATAGAGTGAACAGACGGAAACCACTCCTCAGTTAAAGCCTGCTTGGAGTTTGCCAAAAGGCACCTAAAGACTCTCCGACCATGAGAAACATGTTTTTTTCAGGAGCATGTTTTTCAGGGGCAGGGACTAGGAGACTAGTCAGGATCGAGGCAAAGATGAACAGAGCAAAGTACAGAGAGATCACTGATGGGGCGAAGGTTCACCTTCCAACAGGACAATGACCCTTAGCACACAGCCAAGACAACGCAGGAGTGGCTTTGGGACATGTCTCTGAATGTCCTTGAGTGGCCCAGCCAGAGCCCGGACTTGAACCCGATCGAATATCTTGAAAATAGCTGTGACCTAAAAATAGCAGTGCAGCGACGGTCCCCGTCAAACCTGACAGAGCTTGAGAGGATCAGCAGAGAAGAATGGGTGTGCCAAGCTTGTAGCGTCACACCCAAGAAGACTCGAGGCTGTAATCACTGCCAAAGGTGCTTTAACTTCTTAAGGGGGCGACAGGGTAGCCTAGTGCGTTGGACTAGTAACCGGAAGGTATTTAAGTTTTTTATTTTTTATTTAAAAAAAATATTTATATATATATATTTTTTTAAAATTGGCAAACATTTCTAAAAACCTGTTTTTGATTCGTCATTATGGGGTATTGTGTATTAAAAAAGCTTTTTTTATACACCATACCCCATGTGGAAAAAGTCAAGGGGTCTGAATACTTTCCAAAGGCACTGTATATTTATACCATTCATTACCTTCAATGTTTTATTTTGCGATACATGTTACAGGAGCTTTGCATCAGTGCTAGGGCAGGGCAATATGGCCAAAATATATCACAATATTTTTTACATTTTTGACAGTATGATGGTATTTGACGGTCATGTTTTTGAATAATACAATTTCGAAATATGCTTTATGCTTGACCCTTTTTTATTTTTTTATTTTACCTTTATTTAACTAGGCAAGTCAGTTAAGAACAAATTCTTATTTTCAATGACGGCCTAGGAACAGTGGGTTAACTGCCTGTTCAGGGGCAGAACGATAGATTTGTACCTTGTCAGCTCAGGGGGTTTGAACTTGCAACCTTTCGGTTACTAGTCCAACGCTCTAACCACTAGGCTACCCTGCCGACCCTAAGGTGGCAACACATACATTCTAATAGCTACAGATTGTACACCAGATAATGTGATATAAAAAAATAAATGTTCACTGGACGTTACAGGAAATCCCCATACAAACAGACGCAATAGATTTTTCAACTAACATATCTGTACTTCATTTGCCATCTTGTCTATTTCAAATCTTCTCTCATTGATCCAGACAGGTGAGTGTCATCATGACATGCGGCACTTTGGGGTGGACACCCACCGATCTCGCTCAATGAGAGAAGATTTTAAATAGACAATACGGCTGCGTAAACATTTGTTGATGGCTTCATGTAGTAAAAAACATATTTTTTTTTAAATATCAGAGCAATTTCTAATTTCAAACTACACTGAACGAAAAAAATTAATGCAACAATTTCTAAGATTTAACTGAGTTACAGTTCATTTAAGAACATTGTCAATTAAAAAAATTAATTAGGCTCTAATCTATGGATTTCACATGACTGGGAATACAGATATGCATCTGTTGGTCACATATACCTTAAAAAAAAGGTAGGGACGTGGATCAGAAAACCAGTCAGTATCTGGTGTGACCATAATTTTCATGCAGCACGACACATCTCGTTCTCATAGAGTTGATCCGGATATTGATTGTGGCCTGTGGAATGTTGTTCCACTCCTCTTCAATGGCTGTGTGAAGTTGCTGGATATTGGCGGGAACTGGAACACGCTGTCGTAGACGTCGATCCAGAGTAGTGGGTTATATGGTATAGAAATTAACATTCAATTCTCTGGCAACAGCTCTGGTGGACATTCCAACACTCAGCATGCCAATTGCACACTCCCTCAACATTTGATACATCTGTCGTGTGACAAAGCTGCACATTTTAGAGTGGCCTTTTATTGTCCCCAGCACAAGGTGCGGTGCACATGTCTAATGATCATAATTTTTTATCAGCTTTTTGATATGCCACACATGTGGTGGATAAATTATCTTGGCAAAGGAGAAATGCTCACCAACAAGGCTGTAAACAAATGTTGTGCATATGAAACATTTCAAGGATCTTTTATTTCAGCTCATGAAACATGGGACCAACACTTTACATGTTGCATTTCTATTTTTGTTCAGTATAACTACCTGCAACTGGACACAGACATCTATAAGAATTAAGAACAAATAGTGTCGCCAAATACAGGTTAGTTGAAGAATCTATGGTGGCAGTTTCAATGGGGCTTTCCTGTAACATCCAGTAATTGACAACAAAAATGTTTGCTTATATCACATTATCTGTTGTACAATCTGTAGATAACATTCTAAGTTAATTTAATGGGTCTTTCTCCATTCTGATAACAAAAATAAATAAATGAGCTTTAAAAAAAATAATTTCCTACACTCATTTGTTAGAATTTTCACACTGTGCCACATAGGGCTGCATGAAACAGTCAAAACACCTAGCTATGCCGATTGAGATTGTTTGACCAAATATTGCGATTTGAATTGCGATTTAGACAAAACACTTGGGTGAACTGTTGGAATCATGGAAATAGAATGGTTCTTCAAATTCTATAGTTGGAATATAGTGTGCAGCTCGTTCAATATGTTGTTGTTTGACATGACAACTATGAAAAAGCCAGGGAGGAGTTATTGGGAGTTAGCGTTTTCCAGTGGAGCCTAGATGTTACAAAACAAGTTGTTTTCTCCAGAGAGTTCTCTTACTTCATGTAGCTAGCTAACATATTAATGCTTTGCCTATTCCTCTCTGATTTATAAGATAGCATTGCACAAACATGCTGATCTAGGCCTACTCCAGCACTGGTATCAGGCTGTATTAGCTAGCTACATTTGCTCTGACTCGGAGTACATTTAGCTAGCTAGCTATCCAACTATCTAGCGATTAGCATTAGCGGCTAAAATTGTTTATTTCAGCCACAACTTGCTAACAAAATAAAAAACTAGACAAACTGTTTGAAGACAATAAGATACACAAACTAATAGTGTAATAGAACACTTGTGGATTTATATTATTAGAAATAAGAGTGGAAAGCACCATCGTTGTCACCAACATCTTGTTGCTTGTAACTCCATGGTTTAGCAACATGCTTGCCTGGAATGACAGGGGGCAGGGCTTGGTGTGGGAAGCGGCATGCAGGTGAAAGGAGAAAAACTCAAAAAAGCAATGGCGTAAACAATAAAAACAGACATTACACACGGCGGAGTGGAATATCACATTCAACAAACCAAACATTGAAATGCCATTGTAGAATGCAAGGTAAAGTGCATCTATACCGGTATATAGTAAAATACAGTATACCGCCCAGCCCTAACCAGTGTAAACACACTAGGTATTTTTTTTTTTACTTAGCTGTGTCATTATATAGCTCCCAACCTGTGATCCGTGGAAATTGTTGAGGCTAGTGTCTACGATGTGAGTAACGTGAACGTGGATTCTTGTCTCAAAAGCAGTGACTTGCTCTGACTTCCTCTCTCTTTCACATTCCTTCCTTTTCTGCTGGCTCTCTGTCCTCCTCTCCATCTCTCTCTCCCCCCAGTCTGTTTGAGGGTCTGTGCTGTGCAGTGCTGTGAGGTTGTGCGGTAGCGAAGGTGGTATGCTGTGTAGATTTTTGGTGCAGTGCAGCAGGCAGTATTGTAACGTCGCCTCTCTCTCTCTGTATGTTTCCTTTTTTGTGGCCTCTGTTTGGGAGCCGTGGAACAATTCCAGACATTTTTGTTTAAAAAGGGCATTAGCCCCAGTGCTTCCGTCCCATCCATCAACCTTGGCAAGCCCCGGCGCTTTGTAGCCTTCCATTCCTGGCCTGATCACTTCCATAGCTTTGTCAAAAGAATGTATGATGACCTTTTTAGAACTTCTTATTTTTCTTGTTATTTTGTGAAACCCCCCTTTTCTTCCCTGCCTGTTCTTCAAACAAAATCAGTTCCACCTGCCTGTAGGTTTATATGTGACATCAGGTGTTGCTTGTATCTTTTGGGACTGCTCTGAATTGTGTCTTTGTTCCATTATTCACTGATTTGGGAGATTGCTGTGTATGTAGTCTTTCATAACACAGGTATGTGTCTATGAGTATGAGACATGGAGTGGAGCAAGTGAAGGATAAAATGAAGGTGGTACAGTATTATGAACATGTGTGTGTGTGTGAGAGGGAGAGAGAGACTTAAGAGTCCATTAGCTAGACACAGCAGCATACCAACCTGCATCCCAATGGCTTACCTCTGGAGCTAAGCAGGGTTGGTCCTGGATGGGAGACCAGATACTGCTGGAAGGAGTGTTGGAGGGCCAGGAGGAGGCACTCTTTCCTCTGGCCTAAATAAAAAAAACATCTCAATGCCCCAGGGCAGTGATTGGGGAACATTGCTTTGTCTAGGGTGCTGTCTTTCAGATGGGTTGTTTAATGGGTGTCCTGACTCTAAGGTCACTAAAGATCCCATGCCACTTAGCGTAGGGGTGTTAACCCCAGTGGCCTGGCTTAATTCCCAATGTGGCCCTCATACCATCATGGCCACCTAATCATTCCCAGCTTCCAATTGGCTCATTCACCCACCCTCCTCTCACTGGCTTAAACTATTCCCCAGGTTGTTGCTGTAAATGAGAATTTGTTCTCAGTTAACTTAACTGGTAAAATAAAATATAAAAACTATTGCGTGCTGGACTTAGAGGCCCTGTAGTTTCAGTAGAACAGTACATAGACAATAAGGGGTACTGCATAGCTACAGCATGTTAGGACCAGGTGATACTCTGGGAGGAGAAACCCAGTCAGGTTATTAAAGGAACTACATGTAATATTTTAGCAGAACATTTGAGTTCTTGGTGATATTTTTTCTTCATCATGATACCAAAGAGATTAGTTACAGGGACGATAATTATTTATTTTATTTAACTAGGCAAGTCAGTTAAGAACAAATTGTTATGTACAATGACGGCCTACCAAAAGGCAGGGACGGGGGCTGGGATTAAAAATATAAATACATTTAATGAAAATATAGGACAACACACACATCATGACAAGAGACAACAACACTACATAAAGAGAGACATAAGACAACATAGCAAGGCAGCAACACATGACAACACAGCATGGTAGCAACAACATGGTAGCACCACAAAACAGGGAACAAACAATATTGGACACAGACAACAGCACAAAGGGCAATTTAGGTAGAGACAACAATACATCACGCAAAGCAGCCACAATTGTCAGTCTTTGAATAAAGAGATTGAGATAAAACTGTCCAGTTTGAGTGTTTGTTGCAGGCCGTTCCAGTCGCTAGCTGCAGCGAACTGAAAAGAGGAGACCCAGGGATGTGTGTGCTTTTGGGACCTTTAACAGAATGTGACTGGCAGAACGGGTGTATGTGGAGGATGAGGGCTGCAGTAGATAGGTCTAAGAGGGTTTTATAAATAAGCATCAACCAGTGGGTCTTCCGACGGATATACAGAGATGACCCGTTTACAGAAGAGTATAGAGTGCAGTGATGTGTCCTATAAGGAGCATTGGTGGCAAATCTGATGGCCGAATGGTAAAGAACATCTAGCCGCTCGAGAGCATCCTTACCTGCCGATCAATAAATTACATCTCCGTAATCTAGCATGGGTAGGATGTCATCTGAATCAGGGTTCGTTTTGTAGCTGGGGTGAAAGAGGAGTGATTACGATAGAGGAAACCAAGTATAGATTTAACTTTAGCCTGCAGCTTTGATATGTGCCGAGAGAAGGACAGTGTACCGTCTAGCCATACTCCCAAGTACTTGTATGAGGAGACTACCTCAAGCTCTAAACCCTCAGAGGTAGTAATTACACCTGTGGGGAGAGGGGCATTCTTTTTACAGATATCAGTGCACAAGTCAGAATTGGGGCTAGCAACAGGAGATGGGCCAGGGTGTGTACATGCACATTTCCAGATATCATCAACAGTAATACAATCAGGGCACGGTAGAGGACAGTGAGATCTCTGCAGTGTTGATTTATGACATTTGAATATGCATTACATGGCAACAAGATCATATTATAAGACTTTTTGTATTGCTAATGTTTTTGCTATTTTTGACAACCGAACGAGGGAAGAAAAAATGGTAAATCAGGAAGTTGTGCACGCACAACAAGAGCCGGAACGGCTAGTTGTATCTACAATAGTTACCTTCACCTCTTTCTCCTTTGGATCAGGGATATACTTTACTTGAAACCACTGTTACGAGGACTACATAACTCTGTTATAACACCAAATGTCAAACTGTCAACCACTGGAATGGTGTCACCTTATGACAATTGACTTTACACTGTCATGATGACACAGAACACTATTTAGCGAAGCAAGCAGTCTAGCCAATTGGGTGATGCTTTGTGGTCATGACGATATAAGGTCAGTTGTAATAAGGTGATGTAACCAGTGGTTGACTTGGACTGAAATAGTTCCTGATTTTGGGTGCCGGTACTGTTTATATACTGAACAAAAATAGAAACGGAACATGCAACAATTTCAAAGATTTTACTGAGTTACAGTTCATATGAGGAAATCAATAAATTGAAATGCATTCATTAGGCCCTAATCTATGGATTTCACATGACTGGGAATACAGATATGCATCTGTTAGTCACAGATACCTTAAGAAATGGGCCCCACAATGGGCCTCAGGATTTCGTCATGGCATTTCTGTGCATTCAAGTTTAAGTTCTGGGCATCATTTTTTTTTTGAGAAACAATGTTTTTGTGTCTATGAAAACATTTGGGGATCTTTTATTTCAGCTCATGAAACGGGAGACAAACATTTGACATGTGTTCATATTTCTGTCCGGTGTATTGAGGTGTAGGAGCTCCACAATACACTTGAGCTAATATTCTATGAGGTGTAGGAACTCCACAATACACTTGAGCTAATATTCTATGAGGTGCAGGAACTCAAACAGTACAACATTTTTCGGTGCCAGTACTCCACTTAGGTGAGCTCCTGCTGAAGTCAAGCACTGGTTGTAACTGTTTATGATATCTGTAATGTATTTATTATCACAGTGTTATAGTCCTTTTGATGGAGGTTCAAGTGTTACTGATTAAAGCTACATTACTGTCGGTTTCACCAGTTGTCTTGTAGGAGAGCCTGTTGCTGAAGACAAAAGCAGATTCAGCTCAGATCCACTGTCATTGTGTTAGTCTAAGTCACAGCATGCTTCTTAAAACCTCTGAAGTAGTTGAAGTAGTACAGTAAACATTCAAAAACGTTTTTGTGATTCAACAATGCATAGAATGAGATATGGAGTAACTGGCAAAGCCAATGTTTCAGCTGAGGCCTCTTTAGCAAAGCTGGTGCCAGCTCTTTTCACATGTTTTTATTTAACCTTTATTTAACTAGGCAACTCAGTTAATGTCAGTTGTGTGTATAGGTGGCAGGGAAGTCAGGCACAGGAGAATCAAACTGAGTGTAATGGAGTTATTTAATAATGATAAACAAAACATACTCCAGACACTAAATGTAACATAAACAAAGTGGGTACGAGGACCCGTCGTGCACCAATACAAACAACACAACACTGAATAACAAACAATCTCTGACAAAGACATGAGGGGAAACAGAGGGTTAAATACATTACAGGTAATGAATGGGAGTGAAACCAGGTGTGTAGGAAGATGAGACAAAACCAATGGAAAATGAAAAATGGATCGATGATGGCTAGAAGACCGGCCGAGCACCGCCCGAGAGGCTTCGACTTCGGCAGAAGTCGTGACAGTTAAGAACAAATTCATATTTACAATGATGGCTTACCCTGGCCAAACCCTAACGACGCTGGGCCAATTGTGTTCGCCCTATGGGACTCCCAATCACGGCCAGTTGTGATACAGCCTGGAATCGAACCAGGGTGTGTAGTGACGCCTCTAGCACTGAGATGCAGTGCTTTAGAATATTTTGCCAAACTCCTTTTTGCAGCAAACAATGTCATGTTAGACCAAACTATATCCTAAATGCAGTCTTACAGTACATTTCAAGACTAAAAACAATAAAACAGTTTATTTTTAGTCTCAAAACCATGAACTTGATCAAGCCTATTTCCCAGTAGTAGTAAGCCTTGACATAGCACATAACTGTACTTGACATTTCTTGTAGGTTATCACTATGAGGGACTAGCGGTGGTGTTAGCCTGTGCTATCTGTGTGTTTGAGAGCAGTGCATAGTATGTAGTGATAGAGGTGGGGTATATGAGGGCAAGAGGAGAGGTTAAAAGGGCACATCGGAGTGTCAAAGGCCACAGATCAGGCCAGTGAACACTTACAATAATATACTTAATTTCCCAGGCACTTTTTCAAAGCAGAGAGCATCTCAAACTATATACACAAAGTGAGACAGATTCACTTCAACTTGGTGGACCATGGAAACAGAGTCATTTGCTAAGATCATGGAGCGTAGTTTGGAGCACAGTGACATGAGATGGTACATACATTAAAAAATTGGATCCATTAGATCAGAGATGGGCAACTCCAGTCCTCGGGGGCTTGATTTTCGCACAGCCCTATAGCTAACACACCTGATTAAACTGAAGACTTTGATTAGTTGTCAATTGGAGTCAGGTGTGTTAGCAGGAGCTGGGGCAAAAGTGTCACCAATCAGGGCCCCGAGGACTGCCGCTGCCCATCCCTGCATTAGATTAAAGGCATGTTGTATTTGTTTTATGTAGCCACTGCCGCTATGTGATTACTTTTAGCATTTCATGTCCAAATTATCCCAAAGATTTTGTGTAGCTCAATTGCTTGGTTTGAAGTTATTCTGACTTTATTTGGGAATTCAATTGAAAACATGCTAATATCTGGTACATAGGTTTTTGGTTTCAAAATGCTGAAGTTAGCAGATTGGCAGTGGTCCCTAGCCATGTAAACCAACCCGAGGTATATATTGCACTCTGTCCTGTCAATAGACAGGGGGATGGGGGTGGGGAAGGATTTCATTATGGATGCCGGGCTTCGAGTTTTTATTATATGTCCTGCATAAAATATAAACCTGTGGCAGGGTTAAAATGAAGCGTAGTGGTGGATGGGGTCTAGTAAAGGTGCTGCAGGCCTTCATAGGTCCCATCCTCTGTGGTCTTAGCTAGATGGAGATTTAAGTTGTCTATAGAGACAGATCTAAAGTCAGTTTAGGCTTTTAATGTCCTCGTTAAGGACAGTGAAGTAGTTCATTTTGCAAAACTTTTACCTGAAGCTACATAGATCCTAACTGCCTCTAGTAAGAGTCTGTGTCCAAAAAGTATTGAAAAGGCTCCTTTGCTAGTATTTTCTGTTGAGATGGTGGATGGAAGCAGATGCGGTAAGACAAGGTGGGTGATCTACAGTATTGGTCCACTGATTGAATCACACACATGCAAGCATGCACACACACACATGCATACACACACAAATTCTAATTCAAATGTTATTGGTTGTGTACACATTTTGCAGATATTATTGCAGGTGCTGTGAAATGCTCATGTTTCTTGCTCCAACAGTGCAGTAACACACACACACACACTGCTGAATCAGGGCATACATTAGTACATTATATCCCAGGCCCAGGGAAGTTGTTCGTGATTCCAGATGCCCCTCTGCTGTCAGAGGGATACACAGGCCATCGATAAGACATAGGTCACACAGACAGACTGTTTGTTTGGCACTCTCTCTCTCTCACACACACACACACACACACACACACACACACACACACACACACACACACACACACACAACTGACTGGTGCTGGACTGCACAGATCAGCACATTCTCTAGATGCAGTGTACTGTCTCACTAGTCTGTGATACACCCAGAGCCTGCATGTCACTCTGGAGACTGGTTCTGGTTAGAGAACAACCTAAAACCTCTGCACAGTACGGGCAACACCTAAGCCCTAATATAAAGTGCATTCGGAAAGTATTCACACCCCTTGACTTTTTCCATATTTTGTTGTGTTACAGCTTTATTCTAAAATTGAAAAGATATGTATTTCCTCATCAATCTACACGCAATACCCCATAATGTCAAAATGAAAACATGTTTTTAGAAATGTTTGCAAATGTACCTTATTTACATAAGTATTGAGACCCTTTGCTATGAGCCTCGAAATTGAGTCCAGGGGCATCAAAAATGTATAAAAGCCTGTTTTGCTTCGTCACTTGGTGGCATTGTGTGGCTGTAATGAAACAAAATGTGGAAGAAGTCAAGGGGTCTGTATACTTCCCGAACTGTAGGTATTTGTTTGCATGCGCGTGTGTGTGTGAGAGAAACATTTCTATTACAGTATGAGAGTTTGTGCATTTCTTTAGAGAGTGAAGGCAAATAGCTAGAGAGACAAAGAGAAAGGCTGAAGCTTTAATTAACGTTTAAGTCTTGAGACACTTGGTCTTTATTTTGTTTCAGGCGACTGCACATTCTGCAAACCTAAAGTGTAATGCCTCGCCCAAGCAGACAAACACACATGCACGCGCACACACAAACCTCTGACAGGAGGTAGTCCTCCCCTACACCTCCTTAACTAATATTTGTTGTGATGAGAGCAAGGTTTTCCAATAATGGGACCACTAAATATATTCACCTCTCCGCATAACAACAGAGACATGCACAGCGAATATCAAGGCTGATCTTCACGACTGGCTTTTGAAAACCTTTCAATCTTGACTCACACCAACTTTGTCTTGTTTATTTAAAATATTTATTTTCAAAAGGTCTATAAAAAGATCAGGACCAATGCTAGAACGTGCTTTAAAATGTACACACCAACGAGAGTAGGAGTCATTTGAAAGCAGATACACAAAAGCAGCTTTAGTTCACAACAAAATAAGCCCCAGAGGATTTGAATGTGTCACCTGCATCAAATGCTCACTGTATTTCTCTCTCTGTGGATGCAATAACTCAACTTAGAAATGACCATCCACAAAAACATATTAGCCAGATGCTGGATTCATCTCAACCCACACCCACACACAGTATATCCGGCCTACAGTCATGATGTTGCTAGCTAGCTAGCTGAGAGAATAGAAGAGGGTTTTTGAAAGTGGGGCAGATAGTGTAAAATGGCTAAGCTGGTGTAGACTTGGCCACTGTGGCAGTACTATAGGGATAAACACAATGCTTTGTGTGAAACTCCACAGCGAAATGGCTGCAGCTCCTCTTCTACGCCATTATTCAAACACAAGTTTTTTATATAGATGATTATAGGTGCTACACATAGGATCCTTTTTATTGTTGCATTGTAATTTCAGAATATATCCATAAAATATTTGCAACAATAGTGGAGTGATAGTGTTTCACAGTGTTACATACCCGCCAGTGTTATGATTTGTTCGTGAGGTTCACCTCTTTATTTATCCCACCGGAGCGGTAACTGGTGTCAAAATGAGAAAGCGTGTCAAAATGATGGTGTCAAAATGAGAAACTTTGTGGCTGTGTTATCTAATTGAAATCGAGTCAAGTGGCCAATGTAGAAATCGGTCTGTCCTTTCCTGGTTGCTGAAATTCTACACTGTTCGTTCAGTTTCAGTTTATGTAAGAAAACAAGCACTTAATAGTGTAGGGAATCATTGTACCATCTAAATCGCTGTGAAATATATTTTACATTTTAAAAAAGCGTTTAAAAAAAAAAACTGGTGGATTAAAACCGAAAGTAAAACGCTCAAGCGTCAGTCTGCTCCATGTTACGGAGAAGGGGATATTTTGAGGGGATGCTGCCTAGTGCTGTTGAAATTCACCTAGCTTCCATATAGGGGAGAAATTCTGTGAAATTCTAGGCTTAGCACCTTTAATGATAGTTCCATAGCCTCATTATAACAACCTTACCGTGATCGTTACATTGTTGTGTGCGTCGAGTCTACTTTGACACGCTGTCCCCTTGTCAGCCTGGGTCTAACAGCGTTGGGGTCAATTTGGAATTGCGAATTGAATTCAGTTCAAACAATTAATTTGAATTGGCCACACCCCACAGGAAGCATAATTTGAAGTCTCATTCATCTGGCAAATCTTTTATCAAAAGGATATCACCCATTAATCCAAATAATACACATACCATTTTAAATATTAGTTTGACTATATCTCAAACATGTCAAACAGTATTTATCTTTGTCATGAGCTGTGAGATTGTTCCCTTCTATACTGCAGTGTTTGAGCTAATACATTCTGGGATATGTTTTTTTCTGATATATAAAAACATTAGGAAACGATGAATTATTATAGACAACTAAGGCTGGGCGATATAGCCAAAATGTCATGGTATTTAAAAAATGTGGTACATGACTCCAGGGTGACAACACATACATTCTAAGTGATTTCGATGGGTCTTTCTCCATTCTGATTGTTTTATACTGTTCAATTGAACGTTTTAGCATTTTCATACATTTCTGCATTTCCTGTACTCATTTGAGATCATTTCCACACTGTGTGACATGGGGAAAATATCTAGGCCTTATTTTTGAACAAATGTTGCAATTGTGATTTGACTTGCAATTTAGATTAAAAAACAGTTTGGTGAACTTTTGGAATCATGGAAATAGAATGATTATTCTAATTCTATAGTTTGAATATGATAGTTAGCACTTTGAATCGTGCTGTTTGACATCACAACAAATGGAAATGCCAGGGAGGAACTAAAGTTTTGGTCAGTGTTTCCTAGGGGACCCTATAATCTTTTGCTATATTCAATGTTTTCTCTTAGCTACTTGATATAGTTAAGATATTCATGCTTTGCCTATTCCTGTTACTGTTGCACAAACAAAAGGCTGATTTAGGCCTACACCATTAATGGTATCAGGCTGCAAAATAATTACTTATATCATACAATGTGATTTTCTGGATTTTTGTTTTAGATTCCGTCTCTCACAGTTGAAGTGTACCTATGATAAAAATGACAGTCAGTAGGAAAATCTGCAAAATCAGCAGTGTATCAAATACTTGTTCTCCCCACTGTATCGTTATAGAAGGTAAAGTAAAAACCCAAACTGGTCCGTGCATCAATACCGGTATATAGTAAAATACAGTATCCCGCCAGCACTGTAGACAACCCACAACATGACAGTTAAGATGAAAGTTAGGCCTAAGCCTTCCATGCGAAAATGTGAAAATAGCAGAGTGTGTATGAAACAGAGAGAGAAAGTGTAGCATGAAGTTCCCTATAGAAGATGGTCTAAGTTCAGTTTTATGTTTTGCTGGATGTAGATCTGTGGATAGATACTACAGGTAAGAAAAATATAAAAATGTATGAGATGGAGAGAGAGAGAAAAAAAAATGGTCTGAGGAGTTTTAGCAAGCAAGACCCAACCAAGGTCCAGGACTTTAGTTGTGCCAAAGTTAAATCCCTTTCCTGCTGAGGAACTGACCTCTTTGACAACCTTTCAGACCTGTTTTTAACATGTTTCTTTACCATCCCTCCTTTCTTCTATCCCAGAGGGGGACTGGCAAGAGCAGGATTCCTTTGATGCGTTTCATGACTAATTGATGGAGTTTCTTTTACATGATTCATAACCAGTTTGCTGACCGATCAGTTTTATTAATGGCTGAAATATAAAGGAGCTCGGGGAACGAGTGGGAACAGGAAAAATGAAGGCAAATGTTTCTGTAGAAACATCTTCTGGCCTTTGAAAACAGTGGATAAGTTTAAAGGTGTTAGCCCACAGCGTTCCGATATGTTATTATTGTTCAATGTACAGCTTTTCACAAAAGTATACTCAACAGTAAGCTGTGGTCAGACCTCGCAAAGAAGAAGCAAAGTTGACAATGACAAGAAGAAATGACATAGAAAAGTAACATTGAAAGGAAACAGACTCCAGAGAAGGAGACCACCCACCACTGATTCTTCTGGATAAAGGTTCACAATATTCAACCACATTTGTGGTCCATTATCCTGAGACTCTTGAACGGGTGTATCTTGTATCATGATGTTTATGGCAAAACAGAAAATGAAGATATGTATTTATCTTAGTGCTGTAATTGATGAGAACTTAGTGGTCTGGTACAAACATCAACTCTATTAGCCACTTGCTGTGTACAGATACTAACAGATACCATTACAGTGTCCTATTTGTCTGACCTCCCCTGCTATTAGTCTGTCATATACCACCCGCCATGTGTAGTGCGATCAATAGGCACGGGAGTCATTCACCATTCAGGTGTCCTTAAAAGTTGAACCTGATAAGCTTAACTTGATAAATGGACTAGGCTGTTTTCCCTCAACTGCAGCTAGCTAGCTAGCAGTTCCATTCAGCCACATTGAGGCTAGGAAGAATAAACAACTCATGATTAGCTATTAGTGGCTTTACTTCTAGTTCGGTGTGAAAAGCTGGATCGTGTCAATTATGTTGGTTGTTATGAATGGACAAACTTCTGAGATTGTGGGAACTATATTCACATGGCTCGCATATCATGCTACTATGTTCCTAGCAAGCATCATCCGAAAGAAGATACAGTCCCTGCTGGCCCGTAGGCAAATGTAATGTGGGTGAACTATTGCTTTAAGAAGGACATAACCGTGAATATGGTCTTCACTCTATATCTTAAGCTAAATTTAGGGCCAGGACGAGGGGAGAGAGTAAGGCACCCATTTAGCTTTGTCAGTAGAGACCTGAGAGTCACTGCCGTTTAAAAGAGAGGGGAGCAGTGTGCTCGGAGAGGGAAGGTTAATATCTGCTGCTGCTGCTGGGAGTTACATGATGCACTGACACAAAGTGGAGTCTTTGTTAAAGGCAGCAGATCAATGAAGCAAAGAGACATATTTTAGCCCGACTATCTTCACAGCTCAGAAGGCTCATAGCCTTTTATGGAAAAGAGTAGAGGTCGACCGATTATGATTTTTCAACGCCGATACCGATGCCGATTATTGAAGGACAAAAAAGCCGATAACGATTAATCTGCTGATTTATTTTATTTGTAATAGTGACAATTACAACAATACTGAATGAACACTTATTTTAACTTAATATAACACATCAATAAAATCAATTTAGCCTCAAATAAATAATGAAACATGTTCAATTTGGTTTAAATAATAAAAACAAAGTGGTGGAGAAGAAAGTAAAAGTGCAATATGTGCCATGTAAAAAAGCTAACATTTAAGTTCCTTGCTCAGAACATATGAAAGCTGGTGGTTCCTTTTAATGAGTCTTCAATATTCCCAGGTAAGAAGTTTTAGGTTGTAGTTATTATAGGACTATTTCTCTCTATACCATTTGTATTTCATTAACCTTTGACTATTGGATGTTCTTATAGTCACTTTAGTATTGTCAGGGTAACAGTATAGCTTCCGTCCCTCTCCTCGCTCCTCCCTTGGCTCGAACCAGGAACACAACGACAACAGCCACCCTCAAAGCAGCGTTACCCATGCAGAGCAAGGGGAACAACCACCCCAAGTCTCAGAGCGAGTGGCGTTTGAAACGCTATTAGCGCGCACCCCCGCTAACTAGCTAGCCATTTCACTTCAGTTACACCAGCCTCATCTCGGGAGTTGATAGGCTTGAAGTCACAAACAGCGCAATGCTTGACACACAACGAAGAGCTACTGGCAAAACGCACAAAACTGCTGTTTGAATGAATGCTTACAAGCCTGCTGCTGCCTACCACCGCTCAGTCAGATACTTGTATGCTTGTGTGCTTGTATGCTCAGTCAGATTATATGCAACGCAGGACACGCTAGATAAACTAGTAATATCATCAACCATGTGTAGTTAACTAGTGATTATGATTGATTGATTAATTGTTTTTTATAAGATAAGTTTAATGCTAGCTAGCAACTTACCTTGGCTTACTGCATTCGCGTAACAGGCAGTCTCCTCGTGGAGTGCAACGAGAGGCAGGTGGTTATAGCGTTGGACTAGTTAACTGTAAGGTTGCAAGATTGGAACCCCCGAGCTGACAAGGTGAAAATCTGTTGTTCTGCCCCTGAATGAGGCAGTTAACCCCACCGTTCCTAGGCCGTCATTGAAAATAAGAATGTGTTCTTAACTGACTTGCCTAGTTAAATAAAGATTAAATAAAGGTGTAAAAAAATATTTTTTAAATTGGCCAAATCGGTGTTCATATATTCCGATTTTGGATTGTTATGAAAACTTGAAATCGGCCCTAATTAATCGGCCATTCCAATTAATCGGTCGACCTCTACAAAAGAGTGAGATGTGTTTAAGCCCTTTCCAGTGCCATCAAAGTATTTCCACCCCTTGACCTTTCCACATTTTGTTGTTACAGTCTGAATTTAAAATAGATTAAATTGAGAGTTGTAACGAAGACGCTGGGAGTCGAGAAGCGAGTGAGGTGCGTAACGATGGAGCCAGGTGTGCGTAATGATGTTAGACAGAACCAGTGATTTAGTAAACCGGCGACGTCGAATGCCGGAGAGGGGGTGCGTAACCTGATTAGGTCGCTCAGAAAGACAGAAATCACATTTAAATTATGGTAATTCATATTAACAGAACATGCAAGTTGAGGATGCAACAATGTGCAGTCATTCTTACCGAATTCTGTTGTGCACTTAGAAGATTGACATAGGCTTGTGCTTTTGCTGTTCGTTACTTGTCTTGTTGGCTGAGGAAAAGTACATGTGGACAGTTACATTAACATCATCAATCACCCATAGTAGAAACGTTGACCTATTCTATTGATCAGTTTATCCAGAAAGATATAGCCTATTCCAAACAGATTCTGCGACAGTTGTGGTACGATGAGAGATCCAATATGCAACCTCTAGCATGGCTGTATGCTGTACGCATGTGATAAATAAGATACACAATGAATATACTGAACACATGTGGCAACTTAATTCCACGAAATTATGCAAATTAACCAATAAACATGACCAGTCAAATGTATTTAGATTAACTGTTATATCCATCAATGAATAGGCTAAAAACATTATTTCGAAATTGGATTTTTTTCTTCTTGCAGACAATTGGCAGGCAGCAATTTGTATTTATTTATGTAAATGAGATATTTCTATATTTAATTTTCAATCAATTGGCAAAACTTGCAAAATGCATGTTTCTACTTTGTCATAATGGTGTATTGTGTGAGAAAACAAATGTATTTAATCCGTTTGGAATTCAGGCTGTAACACAATAAAATGTGTAATAAGTCAAGGGGTATGAATACTTTCTGAAGGCGATGTAGTGGGGCAGCAGCGAGAGCTCGATCACCTGCTGTTAGTATCCCCTTCATAATAAAGTGAAGAGGCCTCTGGTATTCCATAGACTCAGAAAACTGATACATTTCCGCTATGAGGAATGTGAAATCATAAGAGTATATGAATGACTAGTACAGGTAAATTGATAAGAGAATACTTTATATCACTGTTGCTATGTTTCGGGCAAGCTTGACTGTTTATGCGTCTTTCCATCTAACTTAAAGCAATATGAAATGGAGTATAACATGTTGTCCTTTATAACAACGACCTGGGGGAGATTTGCAGTGGAGATGAGACCAAATGCCCTAAAAATAAATACTGATGCTATGCATCCCTACCTAACATAATCATAAACCTCATAACATGACATTATATGGGCTCCTCTATGCTTATAAGAAGAAAGAAAGCATTGTACGAGGTTGGCTTTATTTAAAGTGGAATCGTTTCTTTTGTTTCAAAGTGAGTTCTTATAGTCTGAAATGTAGCTTCTTGGCTCCTGTGATTGGTGTAACCACTCAGGTGATGGTCTTCCAATTTGTACATCTACTAACCTTTTACCAAATCAGTGATGACCTGTAACTTTTCTCTACCTGTAACTCTACTCTACCTGATACTCTATTAACTGTACCCCTGTCACTACTATTTGCAACTAGCTGACATGCTAATATATCTGTCACTCTGCTACCTGACCCTCAACTACCTGGCACTCTACTATACCCATCACTCTGCAACCTGACACTACTATATCCATCACTCTGCAACCTGACACTCTACTATATCCATCACTCTAATATATCCATCACTCTGCTATATCCATCACTCTGCAACCTGACACTCTACTATATCCATCACTCTGCGACCTGACACTCTACTATATCCATCACTCTGCGACCTGACACTCTACTATATCCATCACTCTGCTACCTGACACTCTGCTATATCCATCACTCTGCTACCTTACACTCTACTACCTGACACTCTGCTATATCCATCACTCTGCGACCTGACACTACTATATCCATCACTCTGCTACCTGACACTCTACTATATCCATCACTCTGCTACCTGACACTCTACTATATCCATCACTCTGCTATCTGACACTCTACTATATCTGTCACTCTGCTACGTGACACTCTACTATATCCATCACTCTGCTACCTGACACTCTACTATATCCATCACTCTGCCACATGACACTGTACTATATCCATCACTCTGCTACCTGACACTCTGCTATATCCATCACTCTGCTACGTGACACTCTACTATATCCATCACTCTACTACCTTACACTACTATATACATCACTCTACCATATCCATCACTCTGCTACCTGACACTCTACTATATCCATCACTCTGCTATCTGACACTCTACTATATCTGTCACTCTGCTACGTGACACTCTACTATATCCATCACTCTGCCACATGACACTGTACTATATCCATCACTCTGCTACCTGACACTCTACTATATCCTTCACTCTGCTACCTGACACTACTATATCTGTCACTCTGCTACCTGACAGTCTACTATATCCATCACTACTACCTTACACTCTACTATATCCATCACTCTACTATATCCATCACTCTGCTACCTGACACTACTATATCTGTCACTCTGCTACCTGACAGTCTACTATATCCATCACTACTACCTTACACTCTACTATATCCATCACTCTACTATATCCATCACTCTGCTACCTTACACTCTACTATATCCATCACTCTACTATCTGACACTCTACTATATCTGTCACTCTGCTACCTGACACTCTACTATATCCATCACTCTACTATCTGACACTCTACTATATCTGTCACTCTGCTACCTTACACTCTACTATATCCATCACTCTACTCTATCCATCACTCTGCTACCTTACACTCTACTATATCCATAACTCTACTATCTGACACTCTACTATATCTGTCACTCTGCTACCTGACACTCTACTATATCTGTCACTCTGCTACCTTACACTCTACTATATCCATCACTCTACTATCTGACACTCTACTATATCTGTCACTCTACTATCTGACACTCTACTATATCCATCACTCTGCTATCTGACACTCTACTATATCCATCACTCTGCTACCTTACACTCTACTATATCCATCACTCTACTACCTGACACTCTACTATATCCATCACTCTACTACCTGACACTCTACTATATCCATCACTCTGCGACCTGACACTACTATATCCATCACTCTACTACCTGACACTCTGCTATATCCATCACTCTGCTACCTTACACTCTACTATATCTGTCACTCTTCCACGTGACACTGTACTATATCCATCACTCTACTACCTTACACTACTATACACATCACTCTACTATATCCATCACTCTGCTACCTGACACTCTGCTATATCCATCACTCTGCCACATGACACTGTACTATATCCATCACTCTGCTATCTGACACTCTACTATATCTGTCACTCTGCTACGTGACACTCTGCTACGTGACACTCTCGTTTCTTTTGTTTCAAAGTGAGTTCTTATAGTCTGTAGAGTGTCTTATAGTTCTTATAGTCTGAAATGTAGCTTCTTGGCTCCTGTGATTGGTGTAACCACTCAGGTGATGGTCTTCCAATTTGTACATCTACTAACCTTTTACCAAATCAGTGATGACCTGTAACTTTTCTCTACCTGTAACTCTACTCTACCTGATACTCTATTAACTGTACCCCTGTCACTACTATTTGCAACTAGCTGACATGCTAATATATCTGTCACTCTGCTACCTGACCCTCAACTACCTGGCACTCTACTATACCCATCACTCTGCAACCTGACACTACTATATCCATCACTCTGCAACCTGACACTCTACTATATCCATCACTCTAATATATCCATCACTCTGCTATATCCATCACTCTGCAACCTGACACTCTACTATATCCATCACTCTGCTATCTGACACTCTACTATATCTGTCACTCTGCTACGTGACACTCTACTATATCCATCACTCTGCTACCTGACACTCTACTATATCCATCACTCTGCTACCTGACACTACTATATCTGTCACTCTGCTACCTGACAGTCTACTATATCCATCACTACTACCTTACACTCTACTATATCCATCACTCTACTATATCCATCACTCTGCTACCTTACACTCTACTATATCCATCACTCTACTATCTGACACTCTACTATATCTGTCACTCTGCTACCTGACACTCTACTATATCTGTCACTCTGCTACGTGACACTCTACTATATCCATCACTCTGCTACCTGACACTCTACTATATCCATCACTCTGCCACATGACACTGTACTATATCCATCACTCTGCTACCTGACACTACTATATCTGTCACTCTGCTACCTGACAGTCTACTATATCCATCACTACTACCTTACACTCTACTATATCCATCACTCTACTATATCCATCACTCTGCTACCTTACACTCTACTATATCCATCACTCTGCCACATGACACTGTACTATATCCATCACTCTGGTACCTGACACTCTACTATATCCATCACTCTGCTACCTTACACTCTACTATATCCATCACTCTACTATATCCATCACTCTGCTATATCCATCACTCTGCCACATGACACTGTACTATATCCATCACTCTGCCACATGACACTGTACTTTATCCACCACTCTGCTACCTGACACTCTACTATATCCATCACTCTGCTACCTGACACTACTATATCTGTAACTCTGCTACCTGACAGTCTACTATATCCATCACTACTACCTTACACTCTACTATATCCATCACTCTACTATATCCATCACTCTGCTACCTTACACTCTACTATATCCATCACTCTACTATCTGACACTCTACTATATCCAACACTCTACTATCTGACACTCTACTATATCTGTCACTCTACTATATCCATCACTCTACTATATCCATCACTCTACTATATCCATCACTCTGCTACCTTACACTCTACTATATCCATCACTCTACTATCTGACACTCTACTATATCTGTCACTCTGCTACCTGACACTCTACTTTATGCATCACCATGCTATATCCAACAGTTTCCTTTTCTGCCACTCTACCTGTCTGTCTACCTGTCACTGTACTCCATGTCAATATATTCTACCTGTCGGTCTACCTGCCACTGTACTCCTTGTCACTCTACTTGTCTGTCTACCCTTCTGTCTACCTGTCACTGTACTCTACCTGTCTGTCTACCTGTCACTGTACTCCTTGTCACTCTACTCTACCTGTCTGTCTACCTGTCACTGTACTCCTCGTCGCTCTACTCTACCTGTCTGTCTACCCGTCTGTCTACCTGTCACTGTACTCCTTGTCACTCTACTCTACCTTTAGGTCTACCTGTCACTCTACTCCTTGTCACTCTACTCTACCTGTCGGAAAACCTGTCACTGTACTTCTTGTCACTCTACTCTACCTGTCTCTCTACCTGTCACTGTACTCCTTGTCACTCTACTCTACCTGTCTGTCTACCTGCCACTGTACTCCTTGTCACGCTACTCTACCTGTCTGTCTACCTGTCACTGTACTCCCTGTGACTGTACTCCTTGTCACTGTACTCTACCTGTCGGTCTACCTGTCACTGTATACCTGACACTGTACTCCTTGTCACTCTACTCTACCTGTCGGTCTACCTGTCACTGTACTCCTTGTCACTCTACTCCTCCTGTCGGTCTACCTGTCATTGTACTCCTTGTCACTCTACTCTACCTGTCGGTCTACCTGTCACTGTACTCCTTGTCACTCTACTCTACCTGTCGGTCTACCTGTCATTGTACTCCTTGTCACTCTACTCTACCTGTCGGTCTACCTATCACTGTACTCCTTGTCACTCTACTCTACCTGTCTGTCTACCTGTAAATGTCTACCTGCCACTATACTCCTCGTCACTCTACTCTACCTGTCTGTCTACCTGTCACTGTACTCCTTGTCACTCTACTCTACCTGGCTCTCTACCTGTCACTGTACTCCTTGTCACTCTACTCTACTTGTCTGTCTACCTGTCACTGTACTCCTTGTCACTCTAATCTACCTGTCGGTCTACCTGTCTGTCTACCCTTCACTGTACTCCTTGTCGCTCTACTTTAAATGTCTGTCTACCTGTCACTGTACTCCTTGTCACTCTACTCTACCTGTCTGTCTACCTGTCACTGTACTCCCTGTGACTGTACTCCTTGTCACTGTACTCTACCTGTCTGTCTACCTGTAACTGTATACCTGCCACTATACTCCTCGTCACTCTACTCTACCTGTCTGTCTACCTGTCACTGTACTCCTTGTCACTCTACACTACCTGTCTCTCTACCTGTCACTGTACTCCTTGTCACTCTACTCTACG
This sequence comes from Oncorhynchus mykiss, assembly GCF_057628025.1. NCBI lineage: Eukaryota > Metazoa > Chordata > Actinopteri > Salmoniformes > Salmonidae > Oncorhynchus > Oncorhynchus mykiss. The sequence continues at coordinate 5,990,174 of NC_143043.1, read as the reverse complement.
TGTCTGTCTACCTGTCACTGTACTCCTTGTCACTCTAATCTACCTGTCGGTCTACCTGTCGCTGTACTCATGTACTCCTTGTCATTCTACTCTACCTGTCACTGTACTCCTTTTCACTCTACTCTACCTGTCTGTCTACCTGTCACTGTACTCCTTGTCACTCTACTCTACCTGTCGGAAAACCTGTCGCTGTACTCCTTGTCACTCTACTCTACCTGTCTCTCTACCTGTCACTGTACTCCTTGTCACTCTACCTGTCACTGTACTCCTTGTCACTCTACTCTACCTGTCTGTCTACCTGCCACTGTACTCCTTGTCACGCTACTCTACCTGTCTGTCTACCTTTCACTGTACTCCCTGTGACTGTACTCCTTGTCACTGTACTCTACCTGTCGGTCTACCTGTCACTGTATACCTGACACTGTACTCCTTGTCACTCTACTCTACCTGTCGGTCTACCTGTCACTGTACTCCTTGTCACTGTACTCTACCTGTCGGCCTACCTGTCACTGTACTCCTTGTCACTCTACTCCTCCTGTCGGTCTACCTGTCACTGTACTCCTTGTCACTCTACTCTACCTGTCGGTCTACCTGTCACTGTACCTCCTTGTCACTCTACTCTACTTGTCTGTCTACCTGTCACTGTCTTCCTGCCACTATACTCCTCGTCACTCTACTCTACCTGTCTGTCTACCTGTCACTGTACTCCTTGTCACTCTACTCTACCTGTCGGTCTACCTGTCACTGTACTCCTTGTCACTCTACTCTACCTGTCGGTCTACCTGTCATTGTACTCCTTGTCACTCTACTCTACCTGTCGGTCTACCTATCACTGTACTCCTTGTCACTCTACTCTACCTGTCTGTCTACCTGTAAATGTCTACCTGCCACTATACTCCTCGTCACTCTACTCTACCTGTCTGTCTACCTGTCACTGTACTCCTTGTCACTCTACTCTACCTGTCTCTCTACCTGTCACTGTACTCCTTGTCACTCTACTCTACTTGTCTGGCTACCTGTCACTGTACTCCTTGTCACTCTAATCTACCTGTCAGTCTACCTGTCTGTCTACCCTTCACTGTACTCCTTGTCGCTCTACTTTAAATGTCTGTCTACCTGTCACTGTACTCCTTGTCACTCTACTCTACCTGTCTGTCTACCTGTCACTGTACTCCCTGTGACTGTACTCCTTGTCACTGTACTCTACCTGTCTGTCTACCCTTCACTGTACTCCTTGTCACTCTACACTACCTGTCTCTCTACCTGTCACTGTACTCCTTGTCACTCCACTCTACGTGTCTGTCTACCTGTCACTGTCCACCTGCCACTATACTCCTCGTCACTCTACTCTACCTGTCTGTCTACCTGTCACTGTACTCCTTGTCATTCTACTCTACCTGTCACTGTACTCCTTTTCACTCTACTCTACCTGTCTGTCTACCTGCCACTGTCCACCTGCCACTATACTCCTCGTCACTCTACTCTACCTGTCTGTCTACCTGTCACTGTACTCCTTTTCACTCTACTCTACCTGTCGGAAAACCTGTCGCTGTACTCCTTGTCACTCTACTCTACCTGTCTCTCTACCTGTCACTGTACTCCTTGTCACTCTACCTGTCACTGTACTCCTTGTCACTCTACTCTACCTGTCAGTCTACCTGCCACTGTACTCCTTGTCACGCTACTCTACCTGTCTGTCTACCTGTCACTGTACTCCCTGTGACTGTACTCCTTGTCACTGTACTCTACCTGTCGGTCTACCTTTCACTGTATACCTGACACTGTACTCCTTGTCACTCTACTCTACCTGTCGGTCTACCTGTCACTGTACTCCTTGTCACTGTACTCTACCTGTCGGCCTACCTGTCACTGTACTCCTTGTCACTCTACTCCTCCTGTCGGTCTACCTGTCACTGTACTCCTTGTCACTCTACTCTACCTGTCGGTCTACCTGTCACTGTACCTCCTTGTCACTCTACTCTACTTGTCTGTCTACCTGTCACTGTCTTCCTGCCACTATACTCCTCGTCACTCTACTCTACCTGTCTGTCTACCTGTCACTGTACTCCTTGTCACTCTACTCTACCTGTCTCTCTACCTGTCACTGTACTCCTTGTCACTCTACTCTACTTGTCTCTCTACCTGTCACTGTACTCCTTGTCACTCTACTCTACCTTTCGGAAAACCTGTCACTGTACTCCTTGTCACTCTACTCTATCTGTCTCTCTACCTGTCACTGTACTCCTTGTCACTCTACCTGTCACTGTACTCCTTGTCACTCTACTCTACCTGTCTGTCTACCTGCCACTGTACTCCTTGTCACGCTACTCTACCTGTCTGTCTACCTGTCACTGTACTCCCTGTGACTGTACTCCTTGTCACTGTACTCTACCTGTCGGTCTACCTGTCATTGTATACCTGACACTGTACTCCTTTTCACTCTACTCTACCTGTCTGTCTACCTGTCAATGTACTCCTTGTCACTCTACTCTACCTGTCTGTCTACCTGCCACTGTACTCCTTGTCACGCTACTCTACCTGTCTGTCTACCTGTCACTGTACTCCCTGTGACTGTACTCCTTGTCACTGTACTCTACCTGTCGGTCTACCTGTCACTGTATACCTGACACTGTACTCCTTTTCACTCTACTCTACCTGTCTGTCTACCTGTCAATGTACTTCTTGTCACTCTACTCTACCTGTCTGTCTACCTGCCACTGTACTCCTTGTCACTCTACTCTACCTGTCTCTCTACCTGTCACTTTACCTCCTTGTCACTCTACTCTACTTGTCTGTCTACCTGTCACTGTCTTCCTGCCACTATACTCCTCGTCACTCTACTCTACCTGTCTGTCTACCTGTCACTGTACTCCTTGTCACTCTACTCTACCTGTCGGTCTACCTGTCACTGTATACCTGACACTGTACTCCTTTTCACTCTACTCTACCTGTCTGTCTACCTGTCAATGTACTTCTTGTCACTCTACTCTACCTGTCTGTCTACCTGCCACTGTACTCCTTGTCACTCTACTCTACCTGTCTCTCTACCTGTCACTGTACTCCTTGTCACTCTACTCTACTTGTCTCTCTACCTGTCACTGTACTCCTTGTCACTCTACTCTACCTGTCTGTCTACCTGTCTGTCTACCTGTCACTGTACTCCTTTTCCCTCTACTCTACCTGTCTGTCTACCTGTCACTGTACTCCTTGTCACTCTACTCTACCTGTCGGTCTACCTGTCTGTCTACCCTTCACTGTACTCCTTGTCACTCTACTTTAAATGTCTGTCTACCTGTCACTGTACTCCTTGTCACTCTACACTACCTGTCTCTCTACTTGTCACTGTACTCCTTGTCACTCTACTCTACTTGTCTGTCTACCTGTCACTGTACTCCTTGTCACTCTAATCTACCTGTCGGTCTACCTGTCACTGTACTCCTTGTCACTCTACTCTACCTGTCGGTCTACCTGTCTGTCTACCCTTCACTGTACTCCTTGTCACTCTACTTTAAATGTCTGTCTACCTGTCACTGTACTCCTTGTCACTCTACACTACCTGTCTCTCTACTTGTCACTGTACTCCTTGTCACTCTACTCTACTTGTGTGTCTACCTGTCACTGTACTCCTTGTCACTCTAATCTACCTGTCTGTCTACCTGTCACAGTACTCATGTACTCCTTGTCATTCTACTCCACCTGTCTGTCTACCTGTCACTGTACTCCTTTTCACTCTACTCTACCTGTCTGTCTGCCTGCCACTGTCCACCTGCCACTATACTCCTCGTCACTCTACTCTACCTGTCTGTCTACCTGTCACTGTACTCCTCGTCACTCTACTCTACCTGTCTGTCTACCTGTCACTGTACTCCTTGTCACTCTACTCTACTTGTCGGAAAACCTGTCACTGTACTCCTTGTCACTCTACTCTACCTGTCTCTCTACCTGTCACTGTACTCCTTGTCACTCTACCTGTCACTGTACTTCTTGTCACTCTACTCTACCTGTCTGTCTACCTGCCACTGTACTCCTTGTCACGCTACTCTACCTGTCGGTCTACCTGTCACTGTACTCCTTGTCACTCTACCTGTCACTGTACTCCCTGTGACTGTACTCCTTTTCACTCTACTCTACCTGTCTGTCTGCCTGTCACTGTACTCCTTGTCACTCTACTCTACCTGCCTGTCTACCTGTCTGTCTACCTGTCACTGTACTCCTTGTCACTCTACTCGACCTGTCTCTCTACCATTCACTGTACTCCTTGTCACTCTACTCTACCTGTCTGTCTACTTGTCTGTCAACCTGTCACTGTACTCCTTGTCACTCTACTCTACCTGTCGGAAAACCTGTCACTGTACTCCTTGTTACTCTACTCTACCTGTCTTTCTACCTGTCACTGTACTCCTTGTCACTGTACTCTACCTGTCGGTCTACCTGTCACTGTATACCTGTCACTGTACTCCTTGTCACTCTACTCTACCTGTCTCTCTACCTGTCACTGTACTCCTTGTCACTCTACTCTACCTGTCTGTCTACCTGCCACTGTACTCCTTGTCACGCTACTCTACCTGTCTCTCTACCTGTCACTGTACTCCTTGTCACTCTACCTGTCACTGTACTCCTTGTCACTCTACTCTACCTGTCTGTCTACCTGTCACTGTACTCCCTGTGACTGTACTCATTTTCACTCTACTCTACCTGTCTGTCTGCCTGTCACTGTACTCCTTGTCACTCTACTCTACCTGCCTGTCTACCTGTCTGTCTACCTGTCACTGTACTCCTTGTCACTCTACTCTACCTGTCTCTCTACCATTCACTGTACTCCTTGTCACTCTGCTCTACCTGTCTGTCTACCTGTCTGTCAACCTGTCACTGTACTCCTTGTCACTCTACTCTACCTGTCGGAAAACCTGTCACTGTACTCCTTGTTACTCTACTCTACCTGTCTCTCTACCTGTCACTGTACTCCTTGTCACTGTACTCTACCTGTCGGTCTACCTGTCACTGTATACCTGTCACTGTACTCCTTGTCACTCTACTCTACCTGTCGGTCTACCTGTCACTGTACTCCTTGTCACTCTACTCTACCTGTCGGAAAACCTGTCACTGTACTCCTTGTCACTCTACTCTACCTGTCGATCTACCTGTCATTGTACTCCTTGTCACTCTACTCTACCTGTCGGTCTACTTGTCACTGTAATCCTTGTCACTCTACTCTACCTGTCTGTCTACCTGTCACTGTACTCCCTGTGACTGTACTCCTTGTCACTGTACTCTACCTGTCGGTCTACCTGTCACTGTATACCTGACACTGTACTCCTTGTCACTCTACTCTACCTGTCGGTCTACCTGTCACTGTACTCCTTGTCACTCTACTCCTCCTGTCGGTCTACCTGTCACTGTACTCCTTGTCACTGTACTCTACCTGTCGGTCTACCTGTCACTGTCTTCCTGCCACTATACTCCTCGTCACTCTACTCTACCTGTCTGTCTACATGTCACTGTACTCCTTGTCACTCTACTCTACCTGTCTCTCTACCTGTCACTGTATTCCTTGTCACTCTACTCTACTTGTCTATCTACCTGTCACTGTACTCCTTGTCACTCTACCTGTCACTGTACTCCGTGTAACTCTACTCTACCTGTCTGTCTACCTGTCACTGTACTCCTTGTCACTCTACTCTACCTGTCGGAAAACCTGTCACTGTACTCCTTGTCACTCTACTCTACCTGTCTCTCTACCTGTCACTGTACTCCTTGTCACTCTACTCTACCTGTCTGTCTGCCTTTCACTGTACTCCTTGTCACTCTACTCTACCTGCCTGTCTACCTGTCTGTCTACCTGTCACTGTACTCCTTGTCACTCTACACTACCTGTCTCTCTACTTGTCACTGTACTCCTTGTCACTCTACTCTACTTGTCTGTCTACCTGTCACTGTACTCCTTGTCACTCTAATCTACCTGTCGGTCTACCTGTCACTGTACTCCCTGTGACTGTACTCCTTGTCACTGTACTCTACCTGTCTGTCTACCTGTCACAGTACTCATGTACTCCTTGTCATTCGACTCTAGCTGTCTGTCTACCTGTCACTGTACTCCTTTTCACTCTACCTGTCTGTCTGCCTGTCACTGTACTCCTTGTGACTCTACTCTACCTGTCTGTCTACCTGCCACTGTCCACCTGCCACTATACTCCTCGTCACTCTACTCTACCTGTCTGTCTACCTGTCACTGTACTCCTTGTCACTCTACTCTACCTGTCTCTCTACCTGTCACTGTACTCCTTGTCACTCTACCTGTCACTGTACTCCTTGTCACTCTACTCTACCTGTCTGTCTGCATGTCACTGTACTCCTTGTCACTCTACTCTACCTGCCTGTCTACCTGCCACTGTACTCCTTGTCACGCTACTCTACCTGTCTCTCTACCTGTCACTGTACTCCTTGTCACTGTACTCCTTGTCACTGTACTCCTTGTCACTGTACTCTACCTGTCGGTCTACCTGTCACTGTATACCTGTCACTGTACTCCTTGTCACTCTACTCTACCTGTCTCTCTACCTGTCACTGTACTCCTTGTCACGCTACTCTACCTGTCTCTCTACCTGTCACTGTACTCCTTGTCACTCTACCTGTCACTGTACTCCTTGTCACTCTACTCTACCTGTCTGTCTACCTGTCACTGTACTCCCTGTGACTGTACTCATGTTCACTCTACTCTCCCTGTCTGTTTGCCTGTCACTGTACTCCTTGTCACTCTACTCTACCTGCCTGTCTACCTGTCTGTCTACCTGTCACTGTACTCCTTGTCACTCTACTCTACCTGTCTCTCTACCATTCACTGTACTCCTTGTCACTCTACTCTACCTGTCTGTCTACCTGTCTGTCAACCTGTCACTGTACTCCTTGTCACTCTACTCTACCTGTCGGTCTACCTGTCACTGTACTCCTTGTCACTTGTCTATCTACCTGTCACCGCTACTCTACCTGTCTCTCTACCTGTCACTGTACTCCTTGTCACTGTACTCCTTGTCACTGTACTCCTTGTCACTGTACTCTACCTGTCGGTCTACCTGTCACTGTATACCTGTCACTGTACTCCTTGTCACTCTACTCTACCTGTCTCTCTACCTGTCACTGTACTCCTTGTCACGCTACTCTACCTGTCTCTCTACCTGTCACTGTACTCCTTGTCACTCTACCTGTCACTGTACTCCTTGTCACTCTACTCTACCTGTCTGTCTACCTGTCACTGTACTCCCTGTGACTGTACTCATGTTCACTCTACTCTCCCTGTCTGTTTGCCTGTCACTGTACTCCTTGTCACTCTACTCTACCTGCCTGTCTACCTGTCTGTCTACCTGTCACTGTACTCCTTGTCACTCTACTCTACCTGTCTCTCTACCATTCACTGTACTCCTTGTCACTCTACTCTACCTGTCTGTCTACCTGTCTGTCAACCTGTCACTGTACTCCTTGTCACTCTACTCTACCTGTCGGTCTACCTGTCACTGTACTCCTTGTCACTCTACTCCTCCTGTCGGTCTACCTGTCACTGTACTCCTTGTCACTCTACTCTACCTGTCGGTCTACCTGTCACTGTACCTCCTTGTCACTCTACTCTACCTGTCTGTCTACCTGTCACTGTCTTCCTGCCACTATACTCCTCGTCACTCTACTCTACCTGTCTCTCTACCTGTCACTGTACTCCTTGTCACTCTACTCTACCTGTCTCTCTACCTGTCACTGTACTCCTTGTCACTCTACCCTACTTGTCTCTCTACCTGTCACTGTACTCCTTGTCACTCTACCTGTCACTGTACTCCGTGTAACTCTACTCTACTTGTCTGTCTACCTGCCACTGTACTCCTTGTCACTCTACTCTACCTGTCTGTCTACCTGTCACTGTACTCCTTGTCACTCTACTCTACCTGTCGGAAAACCTGTCACTGTACTCCTTGTCACTCTACTCTACCTGTCTCTCTACCTGTCACTGTACTCCTTGTCACTCTACTCTACCTGTCTGTCTGCCTTTCACTGTACTCCTTGTCACTCTACTCTACCTGCCTGTCGACCTGTCTGTCTACCTGTCACTGTACTCCTTGTCACTCTACTCTACCTGTCGGTCTACCTGTCTGTCTACCCTTCACTGTACTCTTTGTCGCTCTACTTTAAATGTCTGTCTACCTGTCACTGTACTCCTTGTCACTCTACACTACCTGTCTCTCTACTTGTCACTGTACTCCTTGTCACTCTACTCCTCCTGTCGGTCTACCTGTCACTGTACTCCTTGTCACTGTACTCTACCTGTCGGTCTACCTGTCACTGTCTTCCTGCCACTATACTCCTCGTCACTCTACTCTACCTGTCTGTCTACATGTCACTGTACTCCTTGTCACTCTACTCTACCTGTCTCTCTACCTGTCACTGTATTCCTTGTCACTCTACTCTACTTGTCTATCTACCTGTCACTGTACTCCTTGTCACTCTACCTGTCACTGTACTCCGTGTAACTCTACTCTACCTGTCTGTCTACCTGTCACTGTACTCCTTGTCACTCTACTCTACCTGTCGGAAAACCTGTCACTGTACTCCTTGTCACTCTACTCTACCTGTCTCTCTACCTGTCACTGTACTCCTTGTCACTCTACTCTACCTGTCTGTCTGCCTTTCACTGTACTCCTTGTCACTCTACTCTACCTGCCTGTCTACCTGTCTGTCTACCTGTCACTGTACTCCTTGTCACTCTACACTACCTGTCTCTCTACTTGTCACTGTACTCCTTGTCACTCTACTCTACTTGTCTGTCTACCTGTCACTGTACTCCTTGTCACTCTAATCTACCTGTCGGTCTACCTGTCACTGTACTCCCTGTGACTGTACTCCTTGTCACTGTACTCTACCTGTCTGTCTACCTGTCACAGTACTCATGTACTCCTTGTCATTCGACTCTAGCTGTCTGTCTACCTGTCACTGTACTCCTTTTCACTCTACCTGTCTGTCTGCCTGTCACTGTACTCCTTGTAACTCTACTCTACCTGTCTGTCTACCTGCCACTGTCCACCTGCCACTATACTCCTCGTCACTCTACTCTACCTGTCTGTCTACCTGTCACTGTACTCCTTGTCACTCTACTCTACCTGTCTCTCTACCTGTCACTGTACTCCTTGTCACTCTACCTGTCACTGTACTCCTTGTCACTCTACTCTACCTGTCTGTCTGCCTGTCACTGTACTCCTTGTCACTCTACTCTACCTGCCTGTCTACCTGCCACTGTACTCCTTGTCACGCTACTCTACCTGTCTCTCTACCTGTCACTGTACTCCTTGTCACTGTACTCCTTGTCACTGTACTCTACCTGTCGGTCTACCTGTCACTGTATACCTGTCACTGTACTCCTTGTCACTCTACTCTACCTGTCTCTCTACCTGTCACTGTACTCCTTGTCACGCTACTCTACCTGTCTCTCTACCTGTCACTGTACTCCTTGTCACTCTACCTGTCACTGTACTCCTTGTCACTCTACTCTACCTGTCTGTCTACCTGTCACTGTACTCCCTGTGACTGTACTCATGTTCACTCTACTCTCCCTGTCTGTTTGCCTGTCACTGTACTCCTTGTCACTCTACTCTACCTGCCCGTCTACCTGTCTTTCTACCTGTCACTGTACTCCTTGTCACTCTACTCTACCTGTCTCTCTACCATTCACTGTACTCCTTGTCACTCTACTCTACCTGTCTGTCTACCTGTCTGTCAACCTGTCACTGTACTCCTTGTCACTCTACTCTACCTGTCGGTCTACCTGTCACTGTACTCCTTGTCACTCTACTCCTCCTGTCGGTCTACCTGTCACTGTACTCCTTGTCACTCTACTCTACCTGTCGGTCTACCTGTCACTGTACCTCCTTGTCACTCTACTCTACCTGTCTGTCTACCTGTCACTGTCTTCCTGCCACTATACTCCTCGTCACTCTACTCTACCTGTCTCTCTACCTGTCACTGTACTCCTTGTCACTCTACTCTACCTGTCTCTCTACCTGTCACTGTACTCCTTGTCACTCTACCCTACTTGTCTCTCTACCTGTCACTGTACTCCTTGTCACTCTACCTGTCACTGTACTCCGTGTAACTCTACTCTACTTGTCTGTCTACCTGCCACTGTACTCCTTGTCACTCTACTCTACCTGTCTGTCTACCTGTCACTGTACTCCTTGTCACTCTACTCTACCTGTCGGAAAACCTGTCACTGTACTCCTTGTCACTCTACTCTACCTGTCTCTCTACCTGTCACTGTACTCCTTGTCACTCTACTCTACCTGTCTGTCTGCCTTTCACTGTACTCCTTGTCACTCTACTCTACCTGCCTGTCTACCTGTCTGTCTACCTGTCACTGTACTCCTTGTCACTCTACTCTACCTGTCGGTCTACCTGTCTGTCTACCCTTCACTGTACTCTTTGTCGCTCTACTTTAAATGTCTGTCTACCTGTCACTGTACTCCTTGTCACTCTACACTACCTGTCTCTCTACTTGTCACTGTACTCCTTGTCACTCTACTCCTCCTGTCGGTCTACCTGTCACTGTACTCCTTGTCACTGTACTCTACCTGTCGGTCTACCTGTCACTGTCTTCCTGCCACTATACTCCTCGTCACTCTACTCTACCTGTCTGTCTACATGTCACTGTACTCCTTGTCACTCTACTCTACCTGTCTCTCTACCGGTCACTGCATTCCTTGTCACTCTACTCTACTTGTCTATCTACCTGTCACTGTACTCCTTGTCACTCTACCTGTCACTGTACTCCGTGTAACTCTACTCTACCTGTCTGTCTACCTGTCACTGTACTCCTTGTCACTCTACTCTACCTGTCGGAAAACCTGTCACTGTACTCCTTGTCACTCTACTCTACCTGTCTCTCTACCTGTCACTGTACTCCTTGTCACTCTACTCTACCTGTCTGTCTGCCTTTCACTGTACTCCTTGTCACTCTACTCTACCTGCCTGTCTACCTGTCTGTCTACCTGTCACTGTACTCCTTGTCACTCTACACTACCTGTCTCTCTACTTGTCACTGTACTCCTTGTCACTCTACTCTACTTGTCTGTCTACCTGTCACTGTACTCCTTGTCACTCTAATCTACCTGTCGGTCTACCTGTCACTGTACTCCCTGTGACTGTACTCCTTGTCACTGTACTCTACCTGTCTGTCTACCTGTCACAGTACTCATGTACTCCTTGTCATTCGACTCTAGCTGTCTGTCTACCTGTCACTGTACTCCTTTTCACTCTACCTGTCTGTCTGCCTGTCACTGTACTCCTTGTAACTCTACTCTACCTGTCTGTCTACCTGCCACTGTCCACCTGCCACTATACTCCTCGTCACTCTACTCTACCTGTCTGTCTACCTGTCACTGTACTCCTTGTCACTCTACTCTACCTGTCTCTCTACCTGTCACTGTACTCCTTGTCACTCTACCTGTCACTGTACTCCTTGTCACTCTACTCTACCTGTCTGTCTGCCTGTCACTGTACTCCTTGTCACTCTACTCTACCTGCCTGTCTACCTGCCACTGTACTCCTTGTCACGCTACTCTACCTGTCTCTCTACCTGTCACTGTACTCCTTGTCACTGTACTCCTTGTCACTGTACTCCTTGTCACTGTACTCTACCTGTCGGTCTACCTGTCACTGTATACCTGTCACTGTACTCCTTGTCACTCTACTCTACCTGTCTCTCTACCTGTCACTGTACTCCTTGTCACGCTACTCTACCTGTCTCTCTACCTGTCACTGTACTCCTTGTCACTCTACCTGTCACTGTACTCCTTGTCACTCTACTCTACCTGTCTGTCTACCTGTCACTGTACTCCCTGTGACTGTACTCATGTTCACTCTACTCTCCCTGTCTGTTTGCCTGTCACTGTACTCCTTGTCACTCTACTCTACCTGCCTGTCTACCTGTCTGTCTACCTGTCACTGTACTCCTTGTCACTCTACTCTACCTGTCGGTCTACCTGTCACTGTACTCATTGTCACTCTACTCCTCCTGTCGGTCTACCTGTCACTGTACTCCTTGTCACTCTACTCTACCTGTCGGTCTACCTGTCACTGTACCTCCTTGTCACTCTACTCTACCTGTCTGTCTACCTGTCACTGTCTTCCTGCCACTATACTCCTCGTCACTCTACTCTACCTGTCTCTCTACCTGTCACTGTACTCCTTGTCACTCTACTCTACCTGTCTCTCTACCTGTCACTGTACTCCTTGTCACTCTACCCTACTTGTCTCTCTACCTGTCACTGTACTCCTTGTCACTCTACCTGTCTCTCTACCTGTCACTGTACTCCTTGTCACTCTACCCTACTTGTCTCTCTACCTGTCACTGTACTCCTTGTCACTCTACCTGTCACTGTACTCCGTGTAACTCTACTCTACTTGTCTGTCTACCTGCCACTGTACTCCTTGTCACTCTACTCTACCTATCTGTCTACCTGTCACTGTACTCCTTGTCACTCTACTCTACCTGTCGGAAAACCTGTCACTGTACTCCTTGTCACTCTACTCTACCTGTCTCTCTACCTGTCACTGTACTCCTTGTCACTCTACTCTACCTGTCTGTCTGCCTTTCACTGTACTCCTTGTCACTCTACTCTACCTGCCTGTCTACCTGTCTGTCTACCTGTCACTGTACTCCTTGTCACTCTACTCTACCTGTCGGTCTACCTGTCTGTCTACCCTTCACTGTACTCTTTGTCGCTCTACTTTAAATGTCTGTCTACCTGTCACTGTACTCCTTGTCACTCTACACTACCTGTCTCTCTACTTGTCACTGTACTCCTTGTCACTCTACTCTACTTGTCTGTCTACCTGTCACTGTACTCCTTGTCACTCTAATCTACCTGTCGGTCTACCTGTCACTGTACTCCCTGTGACTGTACTCCTTGTCACTGTACTCTACCTGTCTGTCTACCTGTCACAGTACTCATGTACTCCTTGTCATTCGACTCTAGCTGTCTGTCTACCTGTCACTGTACTCCTTTTCACTCTACTCTACCTGTCTGTCTGCCTGTCACTGTACTCCTTGTAACTCTACTCTACCTGTCTGTCTACCTGCCACTGTCCACCTGCCACTATACTCCTCGTCACTCTACTCTACCTGTCTGTCTACCTGTCACTGTACTCCTTGTCTCTCTACTCTACCTGTCTCTCTACCTGTCACTGTACTCCTTGTCACTCTACCTGTCACTGTACTCCTTGTCACTCTACTCTACCTGTCTGTCTGCCTGTCACTGTACTCTTTGTCACTCTACTCTACCTGCCTGTCTACCTGTCTGTCTACCTGTCACTGTACTCCTTGTCACTCTACTCTACCTGTCGGTCTACCTGTCTGTCTACCCTTCACTGTACTCCTTGTCGCTCTACTTTAAATGTCTGTCTACCTGTCACTGTACTCCTTGTCACTCTACTCTACCTGTCGGTCTACCTGTCTGTCTACCCTTCACTGTACTCTTTGTCGCTCTACTTTAAATGTCTGTCTACCTGTCACTGTACTCCTTGTCACTCTACTCTACCTGTCTGTCTACCTGTCACTGTACTCCCTGTCACTGTACTCCTTGTCACTGTACTCTACCTGTCTGTCTACCTGTAACCGTATACCTGCCACTATACTCCTTGTCACTCTACACTACCTGTCTCTCTACCTGTCACTGTACTCCTTGTCACTCTACTAATACTTGTCTGTCTACCTGTCACTGTACTTCTTGTCACTCTAATCTACCTGTCGGTCTACCTGTCACTGTACTCCCTGTGACTGTACTCCTTGTCACTGTACTCTACCTGTCTGTCTACCTGTCACAGTACTCATGTACTCCTTGTCATTCTACTCTAGCTGTCTGTCTACCTGTCACTGTACTCCTTATCACTCTACTCTACCTGTCTGTCTGCCTGTCACTGTACTCCTTGTAACTCTACTCTACCTGTCTGTCTACCTGTCACTGTACTCCTTTTCACTCTACTCTACCTGTCTGTCTGCCTGTCACTGTACTCCTTGTCACTGTACTCTACCTGTCTGTCTACCTGTCACAGTACTCATGTACTCCTTGTCATTCTACTCTAGCTGTCTGTCTACCTGTCACTGTACTCCTTTTCACTCTACTCTACCTGTCTGTCTACCTGTCACTGTACTCCCTGTGACTGTACTCCTTGTCACTGTACTCTACATGTCTGTCTACCTGTCACAGTACTCATGTACTCCTTGTCATTCTACTCTAGCTGTCTGTCTACCTGTCACTGTACTCCTTTTCACTCTACTCTACCTGTCTGTCTGCCTGTCACTGTAATCCTTGTAACTCTACTCTACCTGTCTGTCTACCTGCCACTGTCCACCTGCCACTATACTCCTCGTCACTCTACTCTACCTGTCTGTCTACCTGTCACTGTACTCCTTGTCACTCTACTCTACCTGTCGGAAAACCTGTCACTGTACTCCTTGTCACTCTACTCTACCTGTCTCTCTACCTGTCACTGTACTGTACCGTGCTTCTTCACCTGCATTGCTTGCTGTTTGGGGTTTTAGGCTGGGTTTCTGTACAGCACTTTGAGATATCAGCTGATGTACGAAGGGCTATATAAAATAAATTTGATTGATTGATTGTACTCCTTGTCACTCTACCTGTCACTGTACTTCTTGTCACTCTACTCTACCTGTCTGTCTACCTGCCACTGTACTCCTTGTCACGCTACTCTACCTGTCTCTCTACCTGTCACTGTACTCCTTGTCACTCTACCTGTCACTGTACTCCTTGTCACTCTACTCTACCTGTCTGTCTACCTGCCACTGTACTCCTTGTCACGCTACTCTACCTGTCTCTCTACCTGTCACTGTACTCCTTGTCATTCTACCTGTCACTGTACTCCTTGTGACTGTACTCCTTGTCACTCTACTCTACCTGTCGGTCTACCTGTCACTGTATACCTGAAACTGTACTCCTTGTCACTCTACTCTACCTGTCGGTCTACCTGTCACTGTACTCCTTGTCACTCTACTCTACCTGTCGGTCTACCTGTCACTGTACTCCTTGTCACTCTACTCCTCCTGTCGGTCTACCTGTCATTGTACTCCTTGTCACTCTACTCTACCTGTCTGTCTACCTGTCACTGTACTCCTTGTGACTGTACTCCTTGTCACTCTACTCTACCTGTCGGTCTACCTGTCACTGTACTCCTTGTCACTCTACTCCTCCTGTCGGTCTACCTGTCATTGTACTCCTTGTCACTCTACTCTACCTGTCGGTCTACCTGTCACTGTACTCCTTGTCACGCTACTCTACCTGTCGGTCTACCTCTCACTGTACTCCTTGTCACTCTACCTGTCACTGTACTCCTTGTCACTCTACTCTACCTGTCTGTCTGCCTGTCACTGTACTCCTTGTCACTCTACTCTACCTGCCTGTCTACCTGCCACTGTACTCCTTGTCACGCTACTCTACCTGTCTCTCTACCTGTCACTGTACTCCTTGTCACTCTACCTGTCACTGTACTCCTTGTCACTGTACTCTACCTGTCGGTCTACCTGTCACTGTATACCTGTCACTGTACTCCTTGTCACTCTACTCTACCTGTCTCTCTACCTGTCACTGTACTCCTTGTCACGCTACTCTACCTGTCTCTCTACCTGTCACTGTACTCCTTGTCACTCTACCTGTCACTGTACTCCTTGTCACTCTACTCTACCTGTCTGTCTACCTGTCACTGTACTCCCTGTGACTGTACTCCTTGTCACTGTACTCTACCTGTCGGTCTACCTGTCACTGTATACCTGACACTGTACTCCTTGTCACTCTACTCTACCTGTCGGTCTACCTGTCACTGTACTCCTTGTCACTCTACTCTACCTGTCGGTCTACCTGTCACTGTACCTCCTTGTCACTCTACTCTACCTGTCTGTCTACCTGTCACTGTCTTCCTGCCACTATACTCCTCGTCACTCTACTCTACCTGTCTGTCTACATGTCACTGTACTCCTTGTCACTCTACTCTACCTGTCTCTCTACCTGTCACTGTACTCCTTGTCACTCTACCCTACTTGTCTCTCTACCTGTCACTGTACTCCTTGTCACTCTACCTGTCACTGTACTCCGTGTAACTCTACTCTACTTGTCTGTCTACCTGCCACTGTACTCCTTGTCACTCTACTCTACCTGTCTGTCTACCTGTCACTGTACTCCTTGTCACTCTACTCTACCTGTCTGTCTACCTGTCACTGTACTCCTTGTCACTCTACTCTACCTGTCTCTCTACCTGTCACTGTACTCCTTGTCACTCTACTCTACCTGTCTGTCTGCCTTTCACTGTACTCCTTGTCACTCTACTCTACCTGCCTGTCTACCTGTCTGTCTACCTGTCACTGTACTCCTTGTCACTCTACTCTACCTGTCGGTCTACCTGTCTGTCTACCCTTCACTGTACTCTTTGTCGCTCTACTTTAAATGTCTGTCTACCTGTCACTGTACTCCTTGTCACTCTACACTACCTGTCTCTCTACTTGTCACTGTACTCCTTGTCACTCTACTCTACTTGTCTGTCTACCTGTCACTGTACTCCTTGTCACTCTACTCTACCTGTCTCTCTACCTGTCACTGTACTCCTTGTCACTCTACCTGTCACTGTACTCCTTGTCACTCTACTCTACCTGTCTGTCTGCCTGTCACTGTACTCTTTGTCACTCTACTCTACCTGCCTGTCTACCTGTCTGTCTACCTGTCACTGTACTCCTTGTCACTCTACTCTACCTGTCGGTCTACCTGTCTGTCTACCCTTCACTGTACTCCTTGTCGCTCTACTTTAAATGTCTGTCTACCTGTCACTGTACTCCTTGTCACTCTACTCTACCTGTCGGTCTACCTGTCTGTCTACCCTTCACTGTACTCTTTGTCGCTCTACTTTAAATGTCTGTCTACCTGTCACTGTACTCCTTGTCACTCTACTCTACCTGTCTGTCTACCTGTCACTGTACTCCCTGTCACTGTACTCCTTGTCACTGTACTCTACCTGTCTGTCTACCTGTAACCGTATACCTGCCACTATACTCCTTGTCACTCTACACTACCTGTCTCTCTACCTGTCACTGTACTCCTTGTCACTCTACTAATACTTGTCTGTCTACCTGTCACTGTACTTCTTGTCACTCTAATCTACCTGTCGGTCTACCTGTCACTGTACTCCCTGTGACTGTACTCCTTGTCACTGTACTCTACCTGTCTGTCTACCTGTCACAGTACTCATGTACTCCTTGTCATTCTACTCTAGCTGTCTGTCTACCTGTCACTGTACTCCTTATCACTCTACTCTACCTGTCTGTCTGCCTGTCACTGTACTCCTTGTAACTCTACTCTACCTGTCTGTCTACCTGTCACTGTACTCCTTTTCACTCTACTCTACCTGTCTGTCTGCCTGTCACTGTACTCCTTGTCACTGTACTCTACCTGTCTGTCTACCTGTCACAGTACTCATGTACTCCTTGTCATTCTACTCTAGCTGTCTGTCTACCTGTCACTGTACTCCTTTTCACTCTACTCTACCTGTCTGTCTACCTGTCACTGTACTCCCTGTGACTGTACTCCTTGTCACTGTACTCTACCTGTCTGTCTACCTGTCACAGTACTCATGTACTCCTTGTCATTCTACTCTAGCTGTCTGTCTACCTGTCACTGTACTCCTTTTCACTCTACTCTACCTGTCTGTCTGCCTGTCACTGTAATCCTTGTAACTCTACTCTACCTGTCTGTCTACCTGCCACTGTCCACCTGCCACTATACTCCTCGTCACTCTACTCTACCTGTCTGTCTACCTGTCACTGTACTCCTTGTCACTCTACTCTACCTGTCGGAAAACCTGTCACTGTACTCCTTGTCACTCTACTCTACCTGTCTCTCTACCTGTCACTGTACTGTACCGTGCTTCTTCACCTGCATTGCTTGCTGTTTGGGGTTTTAGGCTGGGTTTCTGTACAGCACTTTGAGATATCAGCTGATGTACGAAGGGCTATATAAAATAAATTTGATTGATTGATTGTACTCCTTGTCACTCTACCTGTCACTGTACTTCTTGTCACTCTACTCTACCTGTCTGTCTACCTGCCACTGTACTCCTTGTCACGCTACTCTACCTGTCTCTCTACCTGTCACTGTACTCCTTGTCACTCTACCTGTCACTGTACTCCTTGTCACTCTACTCTACCTGTCTGTCTACCTGCCACTGTACTCCTTGTCACGCTACTCTACCTGTCTCTCTACCTGTCACTGTACTCCTTGTCATTCTACCTGTCACTGTACTCCTTGTGACTGTACTCCTTGTCACTCTACTCTACCTGTCGGTCTACCTGTCACTGTATACCTGAAACTGTACTCCTTGTCACTCTACTCTACCTGTCGGTCTACCTGTCACTGTACTCCTTGTCACTCTACTCCTCCTGTCGGTCTACCTGTCATTGTACTCCTTGTCACTCTACTCTACCTGTCTGTCTACCTGTCACTGTACTCCTTGTGACTGTACTCCTTGTCACTCTACTCTACCTGTCGGTCTACCTGTCACTGTACTCCTTGTCACTCTACTCCTCCTGTCGGTCTACCTGTCATTGTACTCCTTGTCACTCTACTCTACCTGTCGGTCTACCTGTCACTGTACTCCTTGTCACTCTACCTGTCACTGTACTCCTTGTCACTCTACTCTACCTGTCTGTCTGCCTGTCACTGTACTCCTTGTCACTCTACTCTACCTGCCTGTCTACCTGCCACTGTACTCCTTGTCACGCTACACTACCTGTCTCTCTACCTGTCACTGTACTCCTTGTCACTCTACCTGTCACTGTACTCCTTGTCACTGTACTCTAACTGTCGGTCTACCTGTCACTGTATACCTGTCACTGTACTCCTTGTCACTCTACTCTACCTGTCTCTCTACCTGTCACTGTACTCCTTGTCACGCTACTCTACCTGTCTCTCTACCTGTCACTGTACTCCTTGTCACTCTACCTGTCACTGTACTCCTTGTCACTCTACTCTACCTGTCTGTCTACCTGTCACTGTACTCCCTGTGACTGTACTCCTTGTCACTGTACTCTACCTGTCGGTCTACCTGTCACTGTATACCTGACACTGTACTCCTTGTCACTCTACTCTACCTGTCGGTCTACCTGTCACTGTACTCCTTGTCACTCTACTCTACCTGTCGGTCTACCTGTCACTGTACCTCCTTGTCACTCTACTCTACCTGTCTGTCTACCTGTCACTGTCTTCCTGCCACTATACTCCTCGTCACTCTACTCTACCTGTCTGTCTACATGTCACTGTACTCCTTGTCACTCTACTCTACCTGTCTCTCTACCTGTCACTGTACTCCTTGTCACTCTACCCTACTTGTCTCTCTACCTGTCACTGTACTCCTTGTCACTCTACCTGTCACTGTACTCCGTGTAACTCTACTCTACTTGTCTGTCTACCTGCCACTGTACTCCTTGTCACTCTACTCTACCTGTCTGTCTACCTGTCACTGTACTCCTTGTCACTCTACTCTACCTGTCGGAAAACCTGTCACTGTACTCCTTGTCACTCTACTCTACCTGTCTCTCTACCTGTCACTGTACTCCTTGTCACTCTACTCTACCTGTCTGTCTGCCTTTCACTGTACTCCTTGTCACTCTACTCTACCTGCCTGTCTACCTGTCTGTCTACCTGTCACTGTACTCCTTGTCACTCTACTCTACCTGTCGGTCTACCTGTCTGTCTACCCTTCACTGTACTCTTTGTCGCTCTACTTTAAATGTCTGTCTACCTGTCACTGTACTCCTTGTCACTCTACACTACCTGTCTCTCTACTTGTCACTGTACTCCTTGTCACTCTACTCTACTTGTCTGTCTACCTGTCACTGTACTCCCTGTCACTCTAATCTACCTGTCGGTCTACCTGTCACTGTACTCCCTGTGACTGTACTCCTTGTCACTGTACTCTACCTGTCTGTCTACCTGTCACAGTACTCATGTACTCCTTGTCATTCGACTCTAGCTGTCTGTCCACCTGCCACTATACTCCTCGTCACTCTACTCTACCTGTCTGTCTACCTGTCACTGTACTCCTTGTCTCTCTACTCTACCTGTCTCTCTACCTGTCACTGTACTCCTTGTCACTCTACCTGTCACTGTACTCCTTGTCACTCTACTCTACCTGTCTGTCTGCCTGTCACTGTACTCTTTGTCACTCTACTCTACCTGCCTGTCTACCTGTCTGTCTACCTGTCACTGTACTCCTTGTCACTCTACTCTAACTGTCGGTCTACCTGTCTGTCTACCCTTCACTGTACTCCTTGTCGCTCTACTTTAAATGTCTGTCTACCTGTCACTGTACTCCTTGTCACTCTACTCTACCTGTCGGTCTACCTGTCTGTCTACCCTTCACTGTACTCCTTGTCGCTCTACTTTAAATGTCTGTCTACCTGTCACTGTACTCCTTGTCACTCTACTCTACCTGTCTGTCTACCTGTCACTGTACTCCCTGTGACTGTACTCCTTGTCACTGTACTCTACCTGTCTGTCTACCTGTAACCGTATACCTGCCACTATACTCCTTGTCACTCTACACTACCTGTCTCTCTACCTGTCACTGTACTCCTTGTCACTCTACTAATACTTGTCTGTCTACCTGTCACTGTACTCCTTGTCACTCTAATCTACCTGTCGGTCTACCTGTCACTGTACTCCCTGTGACTGTACTCCTTGTCACTGTACTCTACCTGTCTGTCTACCTGTCACAGTACTCATGTACTCCTTGTCATTCTACTCTAGCTGTCGGTCTACCTGTCACTGTACTCCTTTTCACTCTACTCTACCTGTCTGTCTGCCTGTTACTGTACTCCTTGTAACTCTACTCTACCTGTCTGTCTACCTGTCACTGTACTCCTTTTCACTCTACTCTACCTGTCTGTCTGCCTGTCACTGTACTCCTTGTCACTGTACTCTACCTGTCTGTCTACCTGTCACAGTACTCATGTACTCCTTGTCATTCTACTCTAGCTGTCTGTCTGCCTGTCACTGTACTCCTTGTCACTCTTTCTGTCACTGTACTCCTTGTCACTCTACTCTACCTGTCTGTCTGCCTGTCACTGTACTCCTTGTCACTCTACTCTACCTGCCTGTCTACCTGTCTGTCTACCTGTCACTGTACTCCTTGTCACTCTACTCTACCTGTCGGTCTACCTGTCTGTCTACCCTTCACTGTACTCCTTGTCGCTCTACTCTACCTGTCTGTCTACCTGTCACTGTACTCCCTGTGACTGTACTCCTTGTCACTGTACTCTACCTGTATGTCTACCTGTAACTGTATACCTGCCACTATACTCCTTGTCACTCTACACTATCTGTCTCTCTACCTGTCACTGTACTCCTTGTCACTCTAATCTACCTGTCGGTCTACCTGTCACTGTACTCCCTGTGACTGTACTCCTTGTCACTCTACTCTACCTGTCTGTCTACCTGTCACAGTACTCATGTACTCCTTGTCATTCTACTCTAGCTGTCTGTCTACCTGTCACTGTACTCCTTTTCACTCTACTCTACCTGTCTGTCTGCCTGTCACTGTAATGCTTGTAACTCTACTCTACCTGTCTGTCTACCTGCCACTGTCCACCTGCCACTATACTCCTCGTCACTCTACTCTACCTGTCTGTCTACCTGTCACTGTACTCCTTGTCACTCTACTCTACCTGTCGGAAAACCTGTCACTGTACTCCTTGTCACTCTACTCTACCTGTCTCTCTACCTGTCACTGTACTGTACCGTGCTTCTTCACCTGCATTGCTTGCTGTTTGGGGTTTTAGGCTGGGTTTCTGTACAGCACTTTGAGATATCAGCTGATGTACGAAGGGCTATATAAAATAAATTTGATTGATTGATTGTACTCCTTGTCACTCTACCTGTCACTGTACTTCTTGTCACTCTACTCTACCTGTCTGTCTACCTGCCACTGTACTCCTTGTCACGCTACTCTACCTGTCTCTCTACCTGTCACTGTACTCCTTGTCACTCTACCTGTCACTGTACTCCTTGTCACTCTACTCTACCTGTCTGTCTACCTGTCACTGTACTCCCTGTGACTGTACTCCTTGTCACTGTACTCTACCTGTCGGTCTACCTGTCACTGTATACCTGACACTGTACTCCTTGTCACTCTACTCTACCTGTCTCTCTACCTGTCACTGTACTCCTTGTCACTCTACCTGTCACTGTACTCCTTGTCACTCTACTCTACCTGTCTGTCTACCTGCCACTGTACTCCTTGTCACGCTACTCTACCTGTCTCTCTACCTGTCACTGTACTCCTTGTCACTCTACTCTACCTGTCTGTCTACCTGTCACTGTACTCCTTGTGACTATACTCCTTGTCACTGTACTCTACCTGTCGGTCTACCTGTCACTGTATACCTGAAACTGTACTCCTTGTCACTCTACTCTACCTGTCGGTCTACCTGTCACTGTACTCCTTGTCACTCTACTCCTCCTGTCGGTCTACCTGTCATTGTACTCCTTGTCACTCTACTCTACCTGTCGGTCTACCTTTCACTGTACTCCTTGTCACTCTACTCTACCTGTCTGTCTACCTGTCACTGTCTTCCTGCCACTATACTCCTTGTCACTCTACTCTACCTGTCGGTCTACCTGTCACTGTACTCCTTGTCACTCTACTCTACCTGTCTCTCTACCTTTCACTGTACTCCTTGTCACTCTACTCCTCCTGTCGGTCTACCTGTCATTGTACTCCTTGTCACTCTACTCTACCTGTCGGTCTACCTTTCACTGTACTCCTTGTCACTCTACTCTACCTGTCTGTCTACCTGTCACTGTCTTCCTGCCACTATACTCCTTGTCACTCTACTCTACCTGTCGGTCTACCTGTCACTGTACTCCTTGTCACTTTACTCTACCTGTCACTGTACTCCTTGTCACTCTACTCTACCTGTCTGTATACCTGTCACTGTACACCTTGTCACTCTACTCTACCTGTCGGTCTACCTGTCACTGTCTACCTGCCACTATACTCCCCGTCACTCTACTCTACCTATCTGTCTACCTGTCACTGTACTCCTTGTCACTCTACTCTACCTGTCTGTCTACTTGTCTGTCTACCTGTCACTGTACTACTTTTCACTCTACTCTGTCTGTCTGTCTGCCTGTCACTATACTCCTTGTCACTCTACTCTACCTGCCTGTCTACCTGTCTGTCTACCTGTCACTGTACTCCTTGTCACTCTACTCTACCTGTCTCTCTACCATTCACTGTACTCCTTGTCACTGTACTCTACCTGTCTGTCTACCTGTCTGGCAACCTGTCACTGTACTCCTTGTCACTCTACTCTACCTGTCTCTGTACTCCTTGTCACTCTACTCTACCTGTTTGTCTACCTGCCACTGTACTCCTTGTCACTCTTTTCTACCTGTCTGTCTACCTGTCACTGTACTCCTTGTCACTCTACTCTACCTTTCGGTCTACCTGTCACTGTATACCTGTCACTCTACTCTACCTGTCTGTCTACCTGTCACTGTACTCCTTGTCACTCTACTCTACCTGTCTGTCTACCTGTCTGTCTACCTGTCACTGTACTCCTTGTCACTCTACTCTACCTGTCTGTCTACCATTCACTGTACTCCTTGTCACTCTACTCTACCTGTCGGTCTACCTCTCACTGTACTCCTTGTCACTCTACTCTACCTGTCTGTCTACCTGTCACTGTACTACTTGTCACTCTACGCTACCTGTCGGTCTACCTGTCACTGTACTCCTTGTCACTCTACTCTACCTGTCTGTCTACCTGTCTGTCAACCTGTCACTGTACTCCTTGTCACTCTACTATACCTGTCGGAAAACCTTGTCACTGTACTCCTTGTTACTCTACTCTACCTGTCACTGTACTCCTTGTCACTCTACTCTACCTGTCGGTCTACCTGTCACTGTACTCCTTGTCACTCTACTCTACCTGTCCGAAAACCTGTCACTGTACTCCTTGTCACTCTACTCTACCTGTCTGTCTACCTGTCATTGTACTCCTTGTCACTCTACTCTACCTGTCGGAAAACCTGTCACTGTACTCCTTGTCACTCTACTCGACCTGTCTCTCTACCTGTCACTGTACTCCTTGTCACTCTACTCTACCTGTCTGTCTACCTCTCTGTCTACCTGTCACTGTACTCCTTTTCACTCTACTCTATCTGTCTGTCTGCCTGTCACTGTACTCCTTGTCACTCTACCTGTCTGTCTACCTGTCTATCTACATGTCACTGTACTCCTTGTCACTCTACTCTACCTGTCTGTCTACCATTCACTGTACTCCTTGTCGCTCTACTCTACCTGTCTGTCTATCTGTCTGTCTACCTGTCACTCTATTCCTTGTCACTCTACTCTACCTGTCTCTGTACTCCTTGTCACTCTACTCTACCTGTCTGTCTACCTGCCACTGTACTCCTTGTCACTCTATTCTACCTGTCTGTCTACCTGTCTCTGTACTCCTTGTCACTCTACTCTACCTGTCGGTCTACCTGTCTGTCTACCTGTCACTGTACTCCTTGTCACTCTACTCTACCTGTCTGTCTACCTGTCACTGTACTCCCTATCACTCTACTCTACCTGTCATTGTACTCCTTGTCACTCTACTCTACCTGTCGGTCTACCTGTCACTGTACTCCTTGTCACTCTACTCTACCTGTCTGTCTACCTGTCATTGTACTCCTTGTCACTCTACTCTACCTGCCTCTCTACCTGTCACTTTACTCCTTGTCACTCTACTCTACCTGTCTGTCTACCTCTCTGTCTACCTGTCACTGTACTCCTGTACTCCTTGTCTTTCTACTCTAGCTGTATCTCTACCTGTCTGTCTACCTGTCACTGTACTCCTTTTCACTCTACTCTACCTGTCTGTCTGCCTGTCACTGTACTCCTTGTCACTCTACTCTACCTGTCTGTCTACCTGTCTGTCTACATGTCACTGTACTCCTTGTCACTCTACTCTACCTGTCTGTCTACCATTCACTGTACTCCTTGTCGCTCTACTCTACCTGTCTGTCTACCTGTCTGTCTACCTGTCACTCTACTCCTTGTCACTCTACTCTACCTGTCTGTCTACCTGTCACTGTACTCCCTATCACTCTACTCTACCTGTCACTGTACTCCTTGTCACTCTACTCTACCTGTCTGTCTACCTGCCACTGTAATCCTTGTCACTCTACTCTACCTGTCTGTCTACCTGTCTGTCTACCTGTCACTGTACTCCTTTTCACTCTACTCTACCTGTCTCTGTACTCCTTGTCACTCTACTCTACCTGTCTGTCTACCTGCCACTGTACTCCTTGTCACTCTACTCTACCTGTCTGTCTACCTGTCTCTGTACTCCTTGTCACTCTACTCTACCTGTCGGTCTACCTGTCTGTCTACCTGTCACTGTACTCATTGTCACTCTACTCTACCTGTCTGTCTACCTGTCACTGTACTCCCTATCACTCTACTCTACCTGTCACTGTACTCCTTGTCACTCTACTCTACCTGTCTGTCTACCTGCCACTGTAATCCTTGTCACTCTACTCTACCTGTCTGTCTACCTGTCTGTCTACCTGTCACTGTACTCCTTTTCACTCTACTCTACCTGTCTGTCTATCTGTCACTGTCTACCTGCCACTATACTCCTCGTCACTCTACTCTACCTGTCTGTCTACCTGCCACTGTACTCCTTGTCACGCTATTCTACCTGTCTGTCTACCTGTCTCTGTACTCCTTGTCACTCTACTCTACCTGTCGGTCTACCTGTCTGTCTACCTGTCACTGTACTCCTTGTCACTCTACTCTACCTGTCTGTCTACCTGTCACTGTACTCCCTATCACTCTATTCTACCTGTCACTGTACTCCTTGTCACTCTACTCTACCTGTCTGTCTACCTGTCACTGTACTCCTTGTCACTCTACTCTAACTGTCTGTGTACCTGTCTGTCTACCTGTCACTGTACTCCTTGTCACTCTACTCTACCTGTCACTGTACTCCTTGTCACTCTACTCTACCTGTCTGTCTACCTGTCACTGTACTTCTTGTCACTCTACTCTACCTGTCTGTCTACCATTCACTGTACTCCTTGTCACTCTACTCTACCTGTCTGTCTACCTGTCTGTCTACCATTCACTGTACTCCTTGTCACTCTACTCTACCTGTCTGTCTAACTGTCACTGTACTCCTTGTCACTCTACTGTACCTGTCACTGTACTCCTTGTCACTCTACTCTACCTGTCTGTCTACCTGCCACTGTACTCTACCTGTCGGTCTCCCTGTCACTGTACTCCTTGTCACTCTACTCTACATGTCTGTCTACCTGTAATCAGAGACCAGGGACACATTTTTCAGGCCTGTGTCCTTCTTTCACTGTTCCTAATCAGCCTCCTGTATGCAATACATCTGACATACAGGAACCTGGCCTCACCAGATACATCAGGAAATAACTCTAATTTCAATATATTTTATCACAGATTCAAATTAGGATTGTGAGATCCTGCTGTGCTGTCCTAAGTGGCAGTCACTGTCAACTTCCCAATTTGCCAACAAGCCACAACCTCCAAGCCCCAGGGTACAGTGGCACCATCTCCCCTTATCTGTACTTCACTTCCTTTTCATCCCCCTCTGGTGTATCAGCTTTCACAGCGAATGCAACATTCACACTCTCAAATCTGCCTAAAACAAGGCTGTCAGTAGAACCTGATCTGTTAGACTGACAGGATGGACCTTTTCTGTGCCAAAGCCCTGTTGCTCGGGTCCAAACAACCTCTCTGTGCCCCCTAACCTCACCGCAATAGCAGGAAAAACTCTGTTCTATTCTCCAACAACAACTGTATATTCTGATGACAGTGAGGAAAAGAGTGCGAGAGAGAGAGAGAGTTGGCGGTGTGAAGGTTCATGAATTTTCCAGCTAACCAAATCAGCTCTCTTTTTTTGAGCGGTGTGAATGGAGTTGGAATGTGAGTACATGATAGAGTGACACAGAGTCTTGTCTTTGTTAAAGGCAGCGGTATGAGTTGTGTGAATAAATGTAATCTCAGACCGGAATATTTTCTGATCTGAGGCGTTCTAATTGAATGAGCATCGACAGGGTGGGAGGGCCTCTCTCTGGTTGGCATAGTCTACTGATGAAACTCTGCCGGATCATGAAAAATGGAAAATCATCACTTTAGAACCGAGACAGACGCCACATTGATGAGAGGGGGAGAGAGATGTACACAAGACAAATATTCCTGCGTTGCTTTGTTTTTTCTATTCCCTGGACCTGGGGATAATTGTTTTCACACTAATTTCACAGATTAAACTAGGTTGATCACTGGAGATGTGTATAATAAGGATGAGGAATATAATATTAATAATAATAATTAATATAGAATGAATGAGGAAGATGCAGCAGACTGTAAGATCTATTCCTGTTTCATGGAAACAAGTGCAAATACAACTGAATATGTCTTAGTATTTGGAATAGACCTCGATTAGGTGTTTTTCATAATGATGGCAGTTCTGCATCTATTATGCCCCCATTTGAGAGTTTCTGGGCAGATGCAATAAGATATTACGCTGTTTTGGGGTACCAAGACGGAATGCATCATGTTTTCTTTCTGCATGGAGTGATGGTTTATGATACAAAAATGGCTTTATAAAATCCATTTGATTGATTAAATGACTAGTTTAGATATGCCAGACCCACACGGGTGAACCCAGTCTGAATCCAGCTTTACTGATTCACGCCGGGCCTTATTTGATTACACCATTGATGTGAGAGTTGGCAGTGGAGTTGATGGTGGTAAAAAGTAAGAGTAACTGACAAGGACACTCACTGGACTGCCAAAGTCTTCCACTGCAATGCCCGGGTTTCACTGCTGAGCTCCTCAGAAAAATCTCCTTCTTTGGCTCTTGGTCTTATTGTCTTCATAATATAATTAGGGCTGTCAGAGTTAATCAATTAACTCTTTGTAATTTAAATGCAAAGAAAATGTATCATGATGAATCACAGTGTCTGAAAGCATCCAAAATGCATCATCTATACAGCTAAAAACACCAGTTGACATTGAGGTTGAAGAAAGTGTGCTTGATCCATTTAGCCGATTTTGCTTACCATAACATTGGACTAAATCGAGACCTCAATATTCTTGTAATGCTTTTTGTATAAAAAAATCTTAAATTTCAGCTCAATTTCAGCAAATTCAGAATTTGCCATTAATTGCAATTAATCACAGCAAATCCTGCGGTTAACTTGATTCAGTGTTTGAATCGTTTGACAGATTTAAATATAATATAAATGTAAATATAGGAAATATGTACATGTAAGAACACTACCCTATAGAATAGAAGGCTTTGTAATGTGTTATGACTTACCAGCAAGTTAGCGTAATAAAAACTGCTTCATTGGCTTTGGCTGTTGGTGATATGATATGAACCACGGAAGCATTGAGAATCAAAAGTAACCACATGATATAGGTGTGAGACAACTGGAGAAAATATCTTGATCATAGTGGGCCCTCTTCCTATACGTGGGTGGATCCATCTGAAGCCATACTAACATCATTAAATTGACTGCTCGTCTATGAAAGTTGTGTGTGGTATGACATGGGATCCATACAAATGGATAACCTGGTGAATTTATAACTTTGCCCTTTAAATGTGAATTTCAGAAAGACTTGATAATTCATGGTTCCCTCACAGATATGTCACAAGCACTTTAGGTTGACTCGTATTGACTGAGCCCCGGACCAACAGAAAACAGAATCTGCCTCTGTGTTTAATTAGATTAAAAAGTCCCATGGGAGTTGGTGTTTTGTTTTATGTTTTTTTTGTGTACTCTAAAGTATATATGTTCTGTATATATATGTGTGTGTGTGTGTGTGTGAGTGTATGTGTGTGTGTGTGTGCATTTATTGCCATGTGTGCGTGTATCATATCTTGATCTTGTACCAGACCCTTTCAGTGTGTATACAGTATGAAACAGTTGATAGGAATTATAAGGTTACTTGCGTAACCCTGGTTCTCTGATATTATGAGTGAGATATCTCACATGTGGGGGTTTGCTAAGGACCTCCAATTCTCGGAAGTATCAATCAAAAACATCTGTTGGGGACAGATCGGTAGAGTGGTGAATGAGGTGAGACCCTCACTTCCATAAAAGGAGCCACTCTCCCGGCCTCTGGTTATTCTCAAGCATGCTTCTCTTCCTCATGCTATTGCGAGCAGGGAAATGCAGTGAGATATCTCACTCATAATACCAGAGAACCAGGGTTACGCAAGTAACCTTAAGTTCTCTTTCAACTATTCATTTCAGTATCTCACGTGTGGGGATATGTCCAACTCCGTATCGCAAAACATGCTCTACGAAGCCAGGAAAGTCCCAACATAGCAACCCTCAGAGGTCCCGAAACTAAGAGAGTACACACAAAGAAGGTGCAGAGACAACCCCTCAGGCTGCCCAGTACAAGGCTAATCTCAGTTACTGATACATGTTGAAGGCTTTCACCCTTGCCATTATACACTGAACAAAAATATAAAGTGTTGGTCATGAGCTGAAATAAAAGAACCCAGAGCATTTCAATACGCACTAAAAGCTTATTTCTCTCAAATTTTGTGCACAAATTTGTTTACATCCATGTTAGTCAGCATTTCTCCTTTGCCATGATAATCCATCCACCTGATAGGTGTGGCATATCAAGAAGCTGATTAAAGAGAATGGTCATTACACAGGTGCACCTTGTGCTGGGGGCAATAAAAGGCCACTTTTCTGTGCAGTTTAGTCACACAACACAATGCCACAGATATCTCAAGTTTTGAGGGAGTGTGCAATGTCCACCAGAGCTGTTGCCAGAGAATGTAATGTTCATTTCTCTACCATAAGCCACCTCCAACGTTTGCAGTTCGTTCAATCGGCCTCACCACCGCAGACCACGTGTATGGCATTGTATGGGTTGTATGGCATTGTAGCGGTTTTCTGATGTCAACATTGTGAACAGAGTGGGGTTAAGATATGGGCAGGCATAAACTACGGATAGGGAACACAATTGCATTTTATCAATGGCAATTTGAATGCACAGCGATACTGTGACAAGATCCTGAGGCCCATTGTCGTCCCATTCATCCACTGCCATCACTTCATGTTTCAGCATGATAATGCAATCCATGTCACAAGGATCTGTACACAATTTCTGCAAGCTGAAAATGTCAGTTCTTCCATGGCCTGCATACTCACCAGACATGTCACCCACTCAGCATGTGTGGGATGCTCTGGATCGACATGTACGGCAGCGTGTTCCAGTTTTCACCAAACTCCAGAAACTTCACTCAGCCATTGAAGAGGAGTGGGACAACATTCCACAGGCAGCCTCATCAACTCTATGCGAAGGAGATCTGTCGTGGTGCAATAGGTAAATGGTGGTCACACCAGATACTGACTTGCTTTCTGTGATGAACAGATGCATATATATATTCCCAGTCATTTGAAATCCATACATTAGCGCCTAATTAATGTATTTCAATTGACTGATTTCCTTATATGAACTGTAACTTAGTAAAATCTTAGAAATCATTGCATGTTGCGTTTTTATATTTTTGTTCAGTATAAATCCATATAATGGTTGCCATGAACCAGCAGGATACAGTCAAAAACAGCGAATCGCATGACACCCTTGCCTGAGCTCTCTCACAATCCAAGTGAATGTGAACCTCACACACTGGACAACGACAGGAACGCCTGTGTAGGGAAAGCGACAGGCAAGGTCCAAGGTCCAAGTTGCGACAATGAGAAAAAATAGATCCAGGCCAAAGATGGGGTTAGGTATAATAACCTGAAAAAACCCATGGGCAGACTGTTGGCAGAAACCGTGGCTGGTAGAGCACAGTCCACCCATACGCTGGGGATGGAAAAGGGCAGTAATAAAGTGAATTGAGGAATATGACATCTCCAGTCTTTTCATCGACCAAGAGCTGCTGTGAAAGGATTTTAAGCACAATAGTCCCGTCCCCGGACGAGCTAAAAGCTTAGAGACTGTGCTCAGTTATAGTTAACCTGTATCACTGTCGGGGGCCTTGGCAGGCTGAGCAAGTGGAAGAAGGACCCTGACAAGATTAACCTTTTCTCCGCTCAAAAGTCCTTCAAGGGCACAGGACCGTGAAAAACAGAATGTACTGAAAGGAGAAGCTAATCTGTACTGTCATACCAATTCTCCATGAAAACAAATGCATCAACTGTAAAAACAGAGTGCAGAAAGGGCTGGCACTCTTTTCCAAGAGACGCAGGCCTGTCTCTTTCTGGCATCCAGAAGGTCCACTCTGTCTTTGTCTGTTAAGCTGGATAAGCTCAGCCAAAGTGTGCTTTCTCCCACCACCGCTAGGCTCATGATACGTCCACTGCCTTGGATAGCACTCTGGGAGGAACGGAGGCTCAGGTCTGTAATCATAGATATCTCCTCCTAAGCATCTGGATCAAGGGTCTCCATGTCCAGTTGCTTCCCCATCTCCTACAGTAACTCAGCCTGATACACAATAAAGAGGTCATGTTGAACAGTTCCTTTGTGGGACTATAGTCTATTCCCGTCGTACTGGTCCATAGCCTTTAGAGAAGAGGGCCACTCGATGCCGAGACCCATTTGCAGACATGAAGGAGCCCAAACTCCACTGGAGGAACGGCAGCTCTGGCCATTTCATATCCGTTACACTCACCCCCTTTTGACCTCCTCCTTTTCCGCAGCAACCAGTGATCCGGGTCAACAGCATCAATGTAACAGTATAACTTTAGACCGTCCCCTCGCCCATACCCGGGCGCGAACAAGGGACCCTCTGCACACATCAACAAAAGTCACCCTCGAAGCATCGTTACCCATCGCTCCACAAAAGCCGCGGCTCTTGCAGAGCAAGGGGAACTACTACTTCAAGGTCTCAGAGCAAGTGACGTCACCGATTGAACCGCTATTTAGCGCGCACCACCGCTAACTAAGCTAGCTGTTTCACATCCGTTACAAATGCAGGTTAACTAGAGAAGGGAACTAGCAAAGGTGCCATGTTGCAGGTAGGGTATGCTAGTGAGGTTAGCTTGCTTCTCAGCAATCTAGCCAAGTTAGCCTTGCAGCATGAGCTAACTGAGTCTCAATAGCTAGCAGTGCCGCTAGCTACCAACAGAGACTAAGAAGTAGATTAGGAATTTCTACACGAATACAAAAACCTTCCAGTTAGTACTCAACCTCTCAACAGATGTCTGAAGACATACACTCGGCAGCGATATCCTACATGGTTCGCTTGTGAGTAGGTAAGCAGCAACGGGTATCCAGTTGATATGAGGTGCAGAGCCGCTGGAAAATGTGTGGCGAGACAGCATTTGGCCAAGTACTTTTCAATATATTATGGCGCCACCACATTCAAAGCAGCAAGTGGTCTCCTACAGAGCCTCATCAACCACGCCTCTCAACAACTTTGTTTGGTTGCACCAGCGCTCATTGTTTGATTTTGAACTCTGCAAATTTTACTCCTTGTCACTCTACTCTACCTGTCTGTCTAACTGTCACTGTACTCCTTGTCACTCTACTGTACCTGTCACTGTACTCCTTGTCACTCTACTCTACCTGTCTGTCTACCTGCCACTGTACTCTACCTGTCGGTCTCCCTGTCACTGTACTCCTTGTCACTCTACTCTACATGTCTGTCTACCTGTAATCAGAGACCAGGGACACATTTTTCAGGCCTGTGTCCTTCTTTCACTGTTCCTAATCAGCCTCCTGTATGCAATACATCTGACATACAGGAACCTGGCCTCACCAGATACATCAGGAAATAACTCTAATTTCAATATATTTTATCACAGATTCAAATTAGGATTGTGAGATCCTGCTGTGCTGTCCTAAGTGGCAGTCACTGTCAACTTCCCAATTTGCCAACAAGCCACAACCTCCAAGCCCCAGGGTACAGTGGCACCATCTCCCCTTATCTGTACTTCACTTCCTTTTCATCCCCCTCTGGTGTATCAGCTTTCACAGCGAATGCAACATTCACACTCTCAAATCTGCCTAAAACAAGGCTGTCAGTAGAACCTGATCTGTTAGACTGACAGGATGGACCTTTTCTGTGCCAAAGCCCTGTTGCTCGGGTCCAAACAACCTCTCTGTGCCCCCTAACCTCACCGCAATAGCAGGAAAAACTCTGTTCTATTCTCCAACAACAACTGTATATTCTGATGACAGTGAGGAAAAGAGTGCGAGAGAGAGAGAGAGTTGGCGGTGTGAAGGTTCATGAATTTTCCAGCTAACCAAATCAGCTCTCTTTTTTTGAGCGGTGTGAATGGAGTTGGAATGTGAGTACATGATAGAGTGACACAGAGTCTTGTCTTTGTTAAAGGCAGCGGTATGAGTTGTGTGAATAAATGTAATCTCAGACCGGAATATTTTCTGATCTGAGGCGTTCTAATTGAATGAGCATCGACAGGGTGGGAGGGCCTCTCTCTGGTTGGCATAGTCTACTGATGAAACTCTGCCGGATCATGAAAAATGGAAAATCATCACTTTAGAACCGAGACAGACGCCACATTGATGAGAGGGGGAGAGAGATGTACACAAGACAAATATTCCTGCGTTGCTTTGTTTTTTCTATTCCCTGGACCTGGGGATAATTGTTTTCACACTAATTTCACAGATTAAACTAGGTTGATCACTGGAGATGTGTATAATAAGGATGAGGAATATAATATTAATAATAATAATTAATATAGAATGAATGAGGAAGATGCAGCAGACTGTAAGATCTATTCCTGTTTCATGGAAACAAGTGCAAATACAACTGAATATGTCTTAGTATTTGGAATAGACCTCGATTAGGTGTTTTTCATAATGATGGCAGTTCTGCATCTATTATGCCCCCATTTGAGAGTTTCTGGGCAGATGCAATAAGATATTACGCTGTTTTGGGGTACCAAGACGGAATGCATCATGTTTTCTTTCTGCATGGAGTGATGGTTTATGATACAAAAATGGCTTTATAAAATCCATTTGATTGATTAAATGACTAGTTTAGATATGCCAGACCCACACGGGTGAACCCAGTCTGAATCCAGCTTTACTGATTCACGCCGGGCCTTATTTGATTACACCATTGATGTGAGAGTTGGCAGTGGAGTTGATGGTGGTAAAAAGTAAGAGTAACTGACAAGGACACTCACTGGACTGCCAAAGTCTTCCACTGCAATGCCCGGGTTTCACTGCTGAGCTCCTCAGAAAAATCTCCTTCTTTGGCTCTTGGTCTTATTGTCTTCATAATATAATTAGGGCTGTCAGAGTTAATCAATTAACTCTTTGTAATTTAAATGCAAAGAAAATGTATCATGATGAATCACAGTGTCTGAAAGCATCCAAAATGCATCATCTATACAGCTAAAAACACCAGTTGACATTGAGGTTGAAGAAAGTGTGCTTGATCCATTTAGCCGATTTTGCTTACCATAACATTGGACTAAATCGAGACCTCAATATTCTTGTAATGCTTTTTGTATAAAAAAATCTTAAATTTCAGCTCAATTTCAGCAAATTCAGAATTTGCCATTAATTGCAATTAATCACAGCAAATCCTGCGGTTAACTTGATTCAGTGTTTGAATCGTTTGACAGATTTAAATATAATATAAATGTAAATATAGGAAATATGTACATGTAAGAACACTACCCTATAGAATAGAAGGCTTTGTAATGTGTTATGACTTACCAGCAAGTTAGCGTAATAAAAACTGCTTCATTGGCTTTGGCTGTTGGTGATATGATATGAACCACGGAAGCATTGAGAATCAAAAGTAACCACATGATATAGGTGTGAGACAACTGGAGAAAATATCTTGATCATAGTGGGCCCTCTTCCTATACGTGGGTGGATCCATCTGAAGCCATACTAACATCATTAAATTGACTGCTCGTCTATGAAAGTTGTGTGTGGTATGACATGGGATCCATACAAATGGATAACCTGGTGAATTTATAACTTTGCCCTTTAAATGTGAATTTCAGAAAGACTTGATAATTCATGGTTCCCTCACAGATATGTCACAAGCACTTTAGGTTGACTCGTATTGACTGAGCCCCGGACCAACAGAAAACAGAATCTGCCTCTGTGTTTAATTAGATTAAAAAGTCCCATGGGAGTTGGTGTTTTGTTTTATGTTTTTTTTGTGTACTCTAAAGTATATATGTTCTGTATATATATGTGTGTGTGTGTGTGTGTGAGTGTATGTGTGTGTGTGTGTGCATTTATTGCCATGTGTGCGTGTATCATATCTTGATCTTGTACCAGACCCTTTCAGTGTGTATACAGTATGAAACAGTTGATAGGAATTATAAGGTTACTTGCGTAACCCTGGTTCTCTGATATTATGAGTGAGATATCTCACATGTGGGGGTTTGCTAAGGACCTCCAATTCTCGGAAGTATCAATCAAAAACATCTGTTGGGGACAGATCGGTAGAGTGGTGAATGAGGTGAGACCCTCACTTCCATAAAAGGAGCCACTCTCCCGGCCTCTGGTTATTCTCAAGCATGCTTCTCTTCCTCATGCTATTGCGAGCAGGGAAATGCAGTGAGATATCTCACTCATAATACCAGAGAACCAGGGTTACGCAAGTAACCTTAAGTTCTCTTTCAACTATTCATTTCAGTATCTCACGTGTGGGGATATGTCCAACTCCGTATCGCAAAACATGCTCTACGAAGCCAGGAAAGTCCCAACATAGCAACCCTCAGAGGTCCCGAAACTAAGAGAGTACACACAAAGAAGGTGCAGAGACAACCCCTCAGGCTGCCCAGTACAAGGCTAATCTCAGTTACTGATACATGTTGAAGGCTTTCACCCTTGCCATTATACACTGAACAAAAATATAAAGTGTTGGTCATGAGCTGAAATAAAAGAACCCAGAGCATTTCAATACGCACTAAAAGCTTATTTCTCTCAAATTTTGTGCACAAATTTGTTTACATCCATGTTAGTCAGCATTTCTCCTTTGCCATGATAATCCATCCACCTGATAGGTGTGGCATATCAAGAAGCTGATTAAAGAGAATGGTCATTACACAGGTGCACCTTGTGCTGGGGGCAATAAAAGGCCACTTTTCTGTGCAGTTTAGTCACACAACACAATGCCACAGATATCTCAAGTTTTGAGGGAGTGTGCAATGTCCACCAGAGCTGTTGCCAGAGAATGTAATGTTCATTTCTCTACCATAAGCCACCTCCAACGTTTGCAGTTCGTTCAATCGGCCTCACCACCGCAGACCACGTGTATGGCATTGTATGGGTTGTATGGCATTGTAGCGGTTTTCTGATGTCAACATTGTGAACAGAGTGGGGTTAAGATATGGGCAGGCATAAACTACGGATAGGGAACACAATTGCATTTTATCAATGGCAATTTGAATGCACAGCGATACTGTGACAAGATCCTGAGGCCCATTGTCGTCCCATTCATCCACTGCCATCACTTCATGTTTCAGCATGATAATGCAATCCATGTCACAAGGATCTGTACACAATTTCTGCAAGCTGAAAATGTCAGTTCTTCCATGGCCTGCATACTCACCAGACATGTCACCCACTCAGCATGTGTGGGATGCTCTGGATCGACATGTACGGCAGCGTGTTCCAGTTTTCACCAAACTCCAGAAACTTCACTCAGCCATTGAAGAGGAGTGGGACAACATTCCACAGGCAGCCTCATCAACTCTATGCGAAGGAGATCTGTCGTGGTGCAATAGGTAAATGGTGGTCACACCAGATACTGACTTGCTTTCTGTGATGAACAGATGCATATATATATTCCCAGTCATTTGAAATCCATACATTAGCGCCTAATTAATGTATTTCAATTGACTGATTTCCTTATATGAACTGTAACTTAGTAAAATCTTAGAAATCATTGCATGTTGCGTTTTTATATTTTTGTTCAGTATAAATCCATATAATGGTTGCCATGAACCAGCAGGATACAGTCAAAAACAGCGAATCGCATGACACCCTTGCCTGAGCTCTCTCACAATCCAAGTGAATGTGAACCTCACACACTGGACAACGACAGGAACGCCTGTGTAGGGAAAGCGACAGGCAAGGTCCAAGGTCCAAGTTGCGACAATGAGAAAAAATAGATCCAGGCCAAAGATGGGGTTAGGTATAATAACCTGAAAAAACCCATGGGCAGACTGTTGGCAGAAACCGTGGCTGGTAGAGCACAGTCCACCCATACGCTGGGGATGGAAAAGGGCAGTAATAAAGTGAATTGAGGAATATGACATCTCCAGTCTTTTCATCGACCAAGAGCTGCTGTGAAAGGATTTTAAGCACAATAGTCCCGTCCCCGGACGAGCTAAAAGCTTAGAGACTGTGCTCAGTTATAGTTAACCTGTATCACTGTCGGGGGCCTTGGCAGGCTGAGCAAGTGGAAGAAGGACCCTGACAAGATTAACCTTTTCTCCGCTCAAAAGTCCTTCAAGGGCACAGGACCGTGAAAAACAGAATGTACTGAAAGGAGAAGCTAATCTGTACTGTCATACCAATTCTCCATGAAAACAAATGCATCAACTGTAAAAACAGAGTGCAGAAAGGGCTGGCACTCTTTTCCAAGAGACGCAGGCCTGTCTCTTTCTGGCATCCAGAAGGTCCACTCTGTCTTTGTCTGTTAAGCTGGATAAGCTCAGCCAAAGTGTGCTTTCTCCCACCACCGCTAGGCTCATGATACGTCCACTGCCTTGGATAGCACTCTGGGAGGAACGGAGGCTCAGGTCTGTAATCATAGATATCTCCTCCTAAGCATCTGGATCAAGGGTCTCCATGTCCAGTTGCTTCCCCATCTCCTACAGTAACTCAGCCTGATACACAATAAAGAGGTCATGTTGAACAGTTCCTTTGTGGGACTATAGTCTATTCCCGTCGTACTGGTCCATAGCCTTTAGAGAAGAGGGCCACTCGATGCCGAGACCCATTTGCAGACATGAAGGAGCCCAAACTCCACTGGAGGAACGGCAGCTCTGGCCATTTCATATCCGTTACACTCACCCCCTTTTGACCTCCTCCTTTTCCGCAGCAACCAGTGATCCGGGTCAACAGCATCAATGTAACAGTATAACTTTAGACCGTCCCCTCGCCCATACCCGGGCGCGAACAAGGGACCCTCTGCACACATCAACAAAAGTCACCCTCGAAGCATCGTTACCCATCGCTCCACAAAAGCCGCGGCTCTTGCAGAGCAAGGGGAACTACTACTTCAAGGTCTCAGAGCAAGTGACGTCACCGATTGAACCGCTATTTAGCGCGCACCACCGCTAACTAAGCTAGCTGTTTCACATCCGTTACAAATGCAGGTTAACTAGAGAAGGGAACTAGCAAAGGTGCCATGTTGCAGGTAGGGTATGCTAGTGAGGTTAGCTTGCTTCTCAGCAATCTAGCCAAGTTAGCCTTGCAGCATGAGCTAACTGAGTCTCAATAGCTAGCAGTGCCGCTAGCTACCAACAGAGACTAAGAAGTAGATTAGGAATTTCTACACGAATACAAAAACCTTCCAGTTAGTACTCAACCTCTCAACAGATGTCTGAAGACATACACTCGGCAGCGATATCCTACATGGTTCGCTTGTGAGTAGGTAAGCAGCAACGGGTATCCAGTTGATATGAGGTGCAGAGCCGCTGGAAAATGTGTGGCGAGACAGCATTTGGCCAAGTACTTTTCAATATATTATGGCGCCACCACATTCAAAGCAGCAAGTGGTCTCCTACAGAGCCTCATCAACCACGCCTCTCAACAACTTTGTTTGGTTGCACCAGCGCTCATTGTTTGATTTTGAACTCTGCACTTGGTATCTTTCTTCGCTCACGCTACTCTCCGTGGCTGTGTTATCTAGTGAAAACCGTCCTCTCCTGCCTGCCTGCCTGCCTCATGAGAGAGCGAACACACATTTGAATGGAAAACAAGGTATGTGTTAATAAAAGCATTTAATTAAAGCAGTTTAGTCATCCTCTAAAACTATTTAGAATGATCCAATCTATAGCTAGCTAACATTAGCTTTAGAGTAGACCAGCTAGCTAGCTAGCTAGCTAGCTAGCTAGACAGACAGACAGACAGACAGACAGACAGACAGACAGACAGACAGACAGACAGACAGACAGACAGACAGACAGACAGACAGACAGACAGACAGACAGACAGACAGACAGACAGACAGACAGACAGACAGATAGATAGATAGATAGATAGATAGATAGATAGATAGATAGATAGATAGATAGATAGATAGATAGATAGATAGATAGATAGATAGATAGATAACTAAGATTAGCTAGCTAGGTTGATGCAGTCATGCAGCCAGCAGCTAATGTTCATACTTTAGACTCACTGAATGAATGTGTTTGGCACAGGATAAAGAAGATGAAATGATCTTCTGCTGCTACCCAGTGCCAAGGGGTACTGGCATTTCTGAGAAAGTTAGTCAGCCAGTTTGTTCGTCCAGGAATGTTCGTTGGCATATTATTTTATTTCCACGGCTGGTGATTTTTCACAAATGTTTGTGGTGCAAATTTTACGCCTCAGAGCAGTCTACATAGACACTATGAACACATTTCTCCAACCATAAAAGATGAATGGCTAATGCAGAAAGAGATAATTGATGGATTCAGGCACCAACTTAACTTTCACAAATACAGAGACAGGGAGCCATCCTGGTGTCAGTCTTTTTTGACTAGCTAGTGCATAGTGACACCTACTGATGTGAACAGGTAATGCAGGTTTGGTTAGAATAGAGTAAGCAAATGAATGATATTCAATCAAATCAACTTCATTAAAAGGGGGATATTATTTTCAATTAACATTTTGAAAGTAGTTGACTTAATGATTGACTTAATGATTGAACATATGGATTTAACATGCAATCAGTTCCTACAGTGAGCACCAGGGAACCAATCCCTGGTGGGCCAATGGAAACCAGGACAACAACACACAAGGTTAGTGGTTTTATGACTTACACATCAAAAAATGTTGTTACACAGTCTACTGTGTATAGGTTTAAATATAACCCTGCCTTTTTACAAAGTCTACTGTGTATAGGTTTAAATATAACCCTGCCTTTTTACAAAGTCTACTGTGTTAAGTGTGCCTTACATAAAGATTACAGAATGAATAATTGCAGAAGAGCACTGTAATAGTTTTTTTTTACATAAAATGTAAACACTTTTCTACAATGGAATCATTCTGTCTATTTTAGCAGTCCACTGCTTAACATTGTGTGTGTGTGTAGAGTGAAGTACATTTTTACAGACATTGTAACCATTATTGGGGGGCAGGGTAGCCTAGTGGTTAGAGCGTTGGACGCGTAACTGAAAGGTTGCAAGTTCAAATCCCCGAGCTGACATGGTACAAATCTGTCGTTCTGCCCCTGAACAAGGCAGTTAACCCACTGTTCCTAGGCAGTCATTGAAAATAAGAATTTGTTCTTATTAACTGACTATTAATTAACTATTAACTATTAATTAACTGCCTAGTTAAATAAAGGTAAAACAATTATATTTGCATAATGCTCAGCCCTGCTATAGTAGTTCACTAAACTACAGAATATGTTGTCCATAAAAAGTTGCTGGCTCTTTTGATATCAGATTCAGAATGAATAGTAACAAGATTTGTGGTAGTTTGAAAGGGTTTGATCCACTTTAGGCCAGCAGTGTTTTCAATTCACATGACCACTTTTGAACCTGTAGTTCCACATCTGTCGAGGAGAGCTACAGTAGTTACACTTCTGGTGAGAAAAAGAAACGAGAATATCCAGAGAGTGGGAGAGTGGCTTCTTTTATTTCATTTGCCATTTTACCTGTTTGTCTCTAACATACGTTTTTGATTGGCACTTCTGAGAGTAGACAATCTTTAGGAAACCCCCACGTGTGAGATATCGAAATGAATAATTGAAAGAGAACTATGTGTGCATCCATGTGTGTCTCCATGGCAGCCCAATTCTGATATTTTTTGTTCACTAATTGGTCTTTTGAGCAATCAGAGTCACAGTACTGAGAGTGTCTGAACAAGAGGCCTTAGAGCTTTATACAACACATCAGACCGGGACAGAGCTATTGTGATGACGTGGCGACACAAAAGCCTCCACACCCCAGGGAGTGCAGATTTATTGATTTGATGATGGTTGGAGTCGAGGTTAATGTCATTGATAAAACACAGATTATTGGTGTATTCCATGTTATGTGATGTTGCATCTGATAAGAAGATACGCACACACAGGCACGCACGCACACACACACACACACACACACACACGCACGCACACACACACACACTACTACAACTACACTGAACAAAAATATAAATGCAACGTGCAACAATTTCAACGATTTTATTGAATTACAGTTCATAGGAAATGATTCAATTGAAATAAATGGATTTCACATGACTGGGAATACAGATATGCATTTGTTGGTCACAGATACCTTTAAAGAAAAGGTAGGGGCTTGGATCAGGAAACCAGTCAGTATCTGGTGTGACCACCATTTATTTACCTCATGCAGCGTGACACATCTCCTTCACATAGAGTTGATCAGGCTATTGATTGTGGCCTGTGGAATGATGTACCACTCCTCTTCAAAGGCTGTGCAAAGTTTGGATATTCGGGGGAACTGGAACACGATGTCATAAATGTAAATCCAGAGCATCCCAGACATGCTCAATGGGTGACATTCTGGTGAGTATGCAATCCATGGAAGAACTGGGACATTTTCATCTTCCAGGAGTTGTGTACATATTGGGGCTGTGTATTGTCACGCTGAAACATGAAGCGGTGGCGGTGGGTGAATGGTTCTCGACAATGGTTCTCAGGATCTTGTCATGGTATCTCTGTGCATTCAAATTGCTATCGATAAAATGCAATTGTGTTCATTGTCCGTAGCTTATTCCTGCCTATACCATAACCCCACCGCCACAAAGGGAAACTCTGTTCACAACGTTGACATCAGCAAACCGCTCGCCCACACAACGCCATACACATGGTCTGCCATCTCCCCGGTACAGTTGTAACCGGGATTCATCCGTGAAGCGCACACTTCTTCAGCGTGCCAATGGCCATCAAAGGTGAGCATTTGCCCACTGTAGTTGTTTACGACGCCAAACTGCAATCAGGTCAAGACCCTGATGAGGACAACGAGCATTCAGATGAGCTTCACTGAGACGGTTTCTGACAGTTTGTGCAGAAATTCTTCGGTTGTGCAAAATTACAGTTTCATCAGCTTTTATCTTTTATTTTAGCTCATGAAACATGGGACCACCACTTTAAGTGTCGCATTTATATATATTTTCAGTATACTATTTTATTGCAGTGAGAATTATCTTTCCACCAGACTTCAACTGATGATACCCTAAAACTGGGTTGACAGGGAGGGCAGTGATATGTTCCCAATGGTTGTTACTGTAAGAAGCTTTTTTAAAACTTCTCTGTTGTTCTCTTCTCTTGCGAAACAAGGCCAGGAGTCCCTGGAGCAAACAAGACTCCCCGCACGCTTCCATAAAGATTATCTCACTACCGCTGCACCACACAGTATTTGCTCCATTTAAAACCATGTCAACGTGCAAATAAAGACTCGCCACTTCTCCACTTTTCGCTACAGTGCCACAGAAGTTCAAGTGAAATGGCCATGATCTGTATACTACTATACTTTTTTATTGTTGTCTTTTCTGTCTGTTTGTTTGACGTCTTTATACAACCGTTAGTATATGTTTGTATCTGTAAGTTATGCTCTTTATTCCCCTGTGACTATTGTTTTTAGCCTTGTTTTCTTGAATTATATATTAGTGTATTTTTCTTACTCTTTATGAGCCACAAAAGTTTATAAAATTATTAGAATAATATATAAAAGTTAAATGGCCCCTGCATATGAGTGCTAACTCCCCCCCCCCCCCCCCCCCCCCCCACACACACACACGTTTGGAGTTAGAGCTGCATTAAATATGCAGTAGTTTGTAATGTTAAAAAAATAATACGGTAAAATATTAATCATGGAATTGTCTTAGCTGGGGATGGTGTTACTTATTGATGCAATGCATGTTATGGAAATGGGGGAGTGGTTACTTATTTCTATGTGGCTTGACATTGGGGAGTGGTTACTTATTTCTATGTGGCTTGACATTGGGGAGTGGTTACTTATTTCTATGTGGCTTGACATTGGGGAGTGGTTACTTATTTCTATGTGGCTTGACATTGCGTTATGAAACAGTCATGTGCGTCTGTCTCCTCTGGCTTCAGGAGCTTTTAAGCTTCTCTTGGCCTTGTTTTGGCATTCTTCTCCCTCCTGCCCCACATTCACTCACATGCTTTGGTCACGTTCGAGGCACTAGCACCCCATTGGCACACCATGTCATTTTATTGTGTAAATATGGGTAATATTTGGTTGGAACATCGATCAATGAGATTTCAACCATTATTCACCCACTCAAAAAGACAGCAAGCCAACCATCTAAAAGCACAACCAAATTCCAATGCAATTACAATGCTGCATATTTGGTTAAGTTGTGTTATCGCTGTTATCACAACATGTGTTATCACTGTGCTTTCAACCTTTTAAAAGCACAACAGAGGCCTAGATCAGATCAAGCATTAATCGGTGTAAGCGGACACCCACATACAGTAGCTGGTGCTTTGGCGGTGTTGGACTTTGCAAATGCTATATACAGTGCCTTCAGAAATTATTCATACCCATTTACTTACTCCACATTACACCATCATTACAAAGTAAAATCATGTTTGTAGAAATGTTTATTGAAATGTATTTATTAAATATATAAATATCTCATTTACATAAGTATTCACACCCCATAAGTATTCACACCCCTGAGTCAATATTTTGTGGAAGCATCTTTGGCAGTGATTACAGCTGTGAGTCTTACTGGGTAAGTCTGTAAGAGCTTTCCACACCTGGATTGTGAACCATTTGCCCCTTATTCTTTAAAAAATTCAACAAGCTCTGTAAAATTGGTTGTTGATCATGTAACAGCTGTCAAATCAGAGCGGCTGCTCTTGTGGTCATTGTCACGAAGCCACACCAGTCCCACTCGTGTTAGAAGTTGAGAAAGTGAACTATTTGGATTCTCTTGGACAGTCATCTGTATATTTGTATTGACTGGGTGTATTGATACACAAACCCAAAGTAGAATTAATAACTTCACCATGCTCAAAGGGATATTTAATGTCTTCTTTTTTTCCCTCACATTTAGTAATAAGTGCCCTTCTTTGCGAGGCATTGGAAAAGCTACCTTGTCTTTGTGGTTGAATCTGTGTTTGAAATTCATTGCTCAACTGAGGGGCCTTACAGATCATTTTATGTGTGGGGTTCAGAGATGAGGTAGTAATTCGAAAATAAAGTTAAACACTATTAATGCACACAGAGTGAATTCATGCGACGTATGATGTAACTTTTTAAGCAAATGTTTACTCCTGAACTTATTTAGGCTTGCCATAACAAAGGGGTTGAATACTTATTGGAACGACTTCCGCCGAAGTCAGTCCCTCTCCTTGTTCGGGCGGCGTTCGGCGGTCAACGTCACCTGCCTTCAAGCCATTGCCGACCCACTTTTCATTTTCCATTTGTTTTGTCTTTGTCTTACACACCTGGTTTCTATTCCCCAATTACTTGTTCATTATTTAACCCTCTGTTCCCAAATGTTTGTTTGTGAGTAATTGTTCGTTGTAAATCGGTCCGTTATTGTGAGCTCGCATTATTGCTTTGTATTTTGTGTATTCTTGAGTAAAATATGTTGATTACTCTGCTGTCCTGCGCCTGACTCTCTACACCAGCTACACACTTTTTTTTGGACC
The DNA here is from genome assembly GCF_057628025.1 of Oncorhynchus mykiss. Classification (NCBI taxonomy): domain Eukaryota; kingdom Metazoa; phylum Chordata; class Actinopteri; order Salmoniformes; family Salmonidae; genus Oncorhynchus; species Oncorhynchus mykiss. Next base: position 5,945,272 of record NC_143043.1, on the reverse strand, counting down.
TTTACACTTATTGACTGAAGACATTTCAGCTTTGAATTTGATTAATTTGTAAAAGATAAAATAAAATAAAAAACATTTGTAATTACGTTGTAGTTATGTGCTTTTCTGTGCAGGCCAGTGACAGAACATCTTAATATAATCAATTTTAAATTCAGGCTGTAAAACAACAAAATGTGGAAAAAGTCAAGGGGTGTGAATACTTTCTGAAGGCACTGTAGGCCTAAATAATATCATTGAGGAAATATGACTTATAAAGTATGGCTATATTTAATTTTCTCTGTTAAACCTACCCTTTGGAATGACTTCGATAGCAAAAGTGAATATGTTTGGTTATTAAGAGATCTTTCAATTAACATTATCATGGTAGCACATTGGTTGTAGTGAGTGAAGCAGGGCAAGACTTGGTTAAAACCCTGTATGAGAGACCAAATGAATAGCTACAGTTGGATCAACTCACCAGTAGGAGGTGCTTCCCAGCCTATAGTTTTTTCCGATAGTAGATATAACGTTGAAGATCTGACGTTGTTTCAAAGGTACATATTCAACATATTTCATACATAGTCTGTCTATGTTGAAAATTGGTTATAATGATTACATGATTCTGTGGTTGAAATAACACCTTCAAAACAACAATTGATTACTTTTTTCAAATCAAATGTATTTTTCGCATAGATTCCACATCACAATACGTTGACAAATTGCATTGAAACATAGTTGATTCAACTAGTTGTGCCCAGTAAAACTTTTCTTGGTATATTTTGTTCTTTAAATAAAATGAAGAATTCTGATCACCCGTCATATTTTAAATTTGTTTATTGATAGGATGGCGGGAAAGTAGAGAGGGAGACATAAGAGGCAAGTCAGGGCAAATACAGGAGGGTGACTGAGACAGGGCTTGAACCTCCTGGGGTGTCAGGTGTTGGCAGCACTACCACTAGAACAGACTCGAGCACTACCAGACTCATCCCATTTGTTTGTTTTTCGGGTGTTGGTTTTGGTCAAGAAATAACAGCTATTAACACACAGGCAACCGCTTCACAGGTAATGACTAGCAATCTCATATCCTCTCTCTCTCTGTGTGTGACACTGGTCACTGACTAAAGACAGAGCGAACTGTTGTAATCATGAATACTTACATGAACTCCGAGGACACATTAACACACACACCAGCACAGCACTCGTTCACTCATTGCACACCTTGAATACGTTTCTCTCTCTCTCTGACATACACACAGACATTAGTTATTCACCCTTCAATTCTCTCTTAAATGTTTCTCCCTTCCTTCCCTCCCACTTACTCTTTCACTCCCCCCCATCTTCTTCCCATCCCGCTCGCTCTCCCACTTGCAGACATCTCTATGAATTCACTACTGCTGCTGTAAGCAGACTAGCTACAGGTCTATTGTGTGTGTGTATGTGTGTGCTCGCACGTGTGTGTGAGTGTGTTCGGTGCAGAAATGCTGACTATTAGGATGTTTCCGACTGTGACTTGTGTTTTTCTGAAACCTGTTCACCCTGCTGTGAGTGTGCGTGGCCCAGCCTTTTGGAGTGTGTTATGTTTGTGTTTTCCAACTGTATGGTTTGTGTTCATCTGGGTCTCATTCATTCATCACCTTTTTTTTTCCGGTGTTGAGTGTACAACATTACCCTGTGTGACCTAACACAATTATATTATCTCGCTCTGTCTCTCTGTCACACACACACACACACACACGGTCAAAACATTTGAGTGTCCTCCTCTTAACAATTTTTTTTTCTTGCAGGTATTTTCTTGCAATTCTAATCACATTGTAGGATTTTTAATGAATTGATTTGCAAATTATGGTGGAAAATAAGTATTTGGTCACCTACAAACAAGCAAGATTTCTGGCTCTCACAGACCTGTAACTTCTTCTTTAAGAGGCTCCTCTGTCCTCCACTCGTTACCTGTATTAATGGCACCTGTTTGAACTTGTTATCAGTATAAAATACACCTGTCCACAACCTCAAACAGTCACACTCCAAACTCCACTATGGCCAAGACCAAAGAGCTGTCAAAGGACACCAGAAACAAAATTGTAGACCTGCACCAGGCTGGGCAGACTGAATCTGCAATAGGTAAGCAGCTTGGTTTGAAGAAATCAACTGTGGGAGCAATTATTAGGAAATGGAAGACATACAAGACCACTAATAATCTCCCTCAATCTGGGGCTCCACGCAAGATCTCACCCCGTGGGGTCAAAAATGCCAGAACCACACCGGGGGACCTAGTGAATGACCTGCAGAGAGCTGGGACCAAAGTAACAAAGCCTACCATCAGTAACATACTACACTGCCAGGACTCAAATCCAGACGTATCCCCCTGCTTAAGACAGTACATGTCCAGGCCCGTCTGAAGTTTGCTAGAGAGCATTTGGATGATCCAGAAGAAGATTGGGAGAATGTCATATAGTCAGATGAAACCAAAATATAACTTTTTGGTAAAAACTCAACTCGTCGTGTTTGGAGGACAAAGAATGCTGAGTTGCATCCAAAGAACACCATACCTACTGTGAAGCATGGGGGTGGAAACATCATGCTTTGGGGCTGTTTTTCTGCAAAGGGACCAGGACGACTGATCCGTGTAAAGGAAATAATGAATGGGGCCATGTATCGTGAGATTTTGAGTGAAAACCTCCTTCCATCAGCAAGGGCATTGAAGATGAAACGTGGCTGGGTCTTTCAGCATGACAATGATCCCAAACACACCGCTCGGGCAACGAAGGAGTCGCTACGTAAGAAGCATTTCAAGGTCCTGGAGTGGCCTAGCCAGTCTCCAGATCTCAACCCCATAGAACATCTTTGGAGGGAGTTGAAAGTCCGTGTTGCCCAGCAACAGCTCCAAAACATCACTGCTCTAGAGAAGATCTGCATGGAGGAATGGGCCAAAATACCAGCAACAGTGTGTGAAAACCTCGTGAAGACTTACAGAAAACGTTTGACCTCTGTCATTGCCAACAAAGGGTATATAACAAAGTATTGAGATACACTTTTGTTATTGACCAAATACTTATTTTCCACCATAATTTGCAAATAAATTCATTAAAAATCCTACAATGTGAATTCTGGATTTTTTTCTCTCATTTTGTCTGTCATAGCTGACGTGTACCTATGATGAAAATTACAGGCCTCTCTCATCTTTTTAAGTGGGAGAACTTGCACAATTGGTGGCTGACTAAATACTTTTTTGTCCCACTGTATTTTCTCTTTATTTCTCTATTTATTGTGGTGCTGAAAACGTAAACCATTTTGAAGTGCCCGAAGTCAGTATGCTTTGTTTATTGGTTGTGTGGTGCATTGGCACAGAAAACTGTTGGTGGAAAATGTTTTGCATGCATTTTATATAATTATAAATTGCATCAAAATGTTGAACACATGATTTCCCCCTGCTGATCATTGTCTGCAGCCGGCTCTGATTTTAGTGTAATGAAACAGGCAGAGAAGAGTGAGCTGATTGACGAACCCTTAACCTTCTGGCCCGTAGCGCTGCATTGCATCGACTTTGCCACAAAAGCCTACGGAAGTTAACTACGTTTATAAACACAGTTATTGTTATTTGTGGTCGTAAACCCCCCCTTAGAACAACCTCAATTCATCGTGCATGGACTCTACAAGGTGTCAAAAGCTTTCCACATTGATGCTGGACTATATTGACTTCAATACTTCCCACCGTTGTTTCAAGTTGGTTGGATGTCCTGTGGGTGGTAGACCATTCTTGATACACATGGGAAACTGTTGAGCATGAAAAACCCAGCAGCGCTGCAGTTCTTGACCCAAACCGGTGCGCCTGACACCCACTACCATGCCCTGTTCAAAGGCACTTACATCTTTTGTCTTGCCCGTTCATCCTCTGAATGGCACATTTACAGAATGTCTCAATTATCTCAAGGCTTACAAATCCTTCTTTAACCTGTCTCCTACCCTTCATCTACACTGATTTAAGTGTATTTAACAAGTCACATTAATAAAGGATCATAGCTTTCACCTGGATTCACCTGGTCAGTCTATGTCATGGAAAGAGCAGGTGTTCTTAATGTTTTGTACACCCCAGGTATGTACAGTATAGGCCTATATATCATTTTTTGGGGTCGGTGGCCCCCTAGCAGCCACTAGGGCCCTTAGCGATTGCTTATGTCCCTTATGCCTAGGGCTAGCCCTCCACAAACACACACACACACACAGACACACACACACACACACCTCTAATTTAATGAGTAATCTTTTCCCAGCTGTCATCCGTTATTGAGTCAGGAACAGAACATGGATTCTACAACCAGTTTCTGGGCATTATCACATCAGTTTTGTCGGCGGGCCAGGTAGAGGTCTATTGACTGGAAATGATGAGATTGCTGAGTTGATATCACAGACAAAGCACTGCGAGCACTCAGTTGCCTCCTGAGCTAGGGCACACCTAAGCCATGGGCTCTATAGTCTGAAGTGGTGGCCTCCTCTCTTCTCCTCCACTCCATCCTTCACCAACTGTGATCTGAAAGAAGGGGACAGGTGTCAGTCAGATCAGTGGAGAAGAAGAAGGGATTATTGAGATTAAATTATCCTGTCCTGTCGTATCTTGCCTCCCTGTATCCAACACAGAATCACAAATACCCTCTGGTATACACTCTGGTATTCACAAATACCAGAGGGACATCCTACGAAGTAGGTTGGAGGAGTTAGCGAGGTAACTTTGGTCAACTCTGAGTTCAACTCGGGATAACCTGTCATATGAGTGGCTCACCTTTTAGCCAGGTACATTTCTATGGCAACGAATCCTTCAGAACTAACCTGTACCAGGGCATGCTAACTCAATGCTAACTCCACTTACCCTTAATGAAATATCAGAGCCATGAGTTGAGGGCCAATGAAATCAGACTCTTGCAAAGATTGCATCATCATCCCCTTCATTTGAAGATGACTGATTAAATATTTTATTAATTAAATGTTTTTTGTATTCAAAAATTGTAATGTTAAAATATGTCACATTACACATTTGTGACCGACCGGCTCGATTTGGTCTTATGTAGCAACATTTGAAATTGTGTTTTTTACATTGGATAAATGTAGAGAATCAGAGCTTGGATATGGTATATCATACACTACAGTTGAGGAACAATGGAAAAGTAATTCTGCTTTGAAAGTTCATCAACTTGTAACCACACGTTTGAGAAAATGGTCCTTGAATGTTTTGGTACACCTACTGGAGAGCTCTTCTAAATTGATAGCGTTTCACTCTCGGAGCGTTCAGAGCACACATTGGATGCTCTGGTCGAGGCGTAGCGTTGATCCGAGCATTCTGACCTAACCCAAGCTTGTTTGCTACTTCCAGACACAAATGAGAGAACTGCTCACTCTGACCATTTTACTCACCCAAGCAGAGCTGGTGGGCTGTTTTTATGTTATCCAGATTGTTGGTGACTGTAACTGTGCTGCTGGCAACAATTTAATTATGCTTTTTTTGCCAACGTTTACTAACACTGGCCATATTCAACGGGTGTTGAGTATTTGTAAATTCGTCAGTTATTCTGTGCTCTGGCACACCCAGACGTGAGTGCTCTGGAATCGGAGTAGATAGCCAGAGAATTTACCTGCTATGTCTATCGACAGTTGTTGCAGAGACATCATGAACATTCAATTGAAATAGTTACTTGCATAGTGGAGTCTTTTTTTAAGACATGTAGCTGGCTAACTAAACAATGAACCATAATCCCAACTCATAACATTACTACCTTGCATGAATCTGCAGGTAGCTAGCCAACCAGCTTCAATGTTAGCTAGCTAACATTAGGCTATAAATGGCTCTGAGATACGAATAATATTACTACACAGATCATACATGTAACGCTAGCTAGTAACGCTAGCTAACAGTACACTTTAACTTGAAATGAAATTGACTTTCTGACTAAATTATTAACGTGTAATATCTGAAAATGTAGCTAGCTAGACTATTTTACCCATATACATGGATGGACACTTCTCCCTCACTGTCACGGATACCATGGTTGCCCTTAGTTTGAAGACGTAATCCGGAGACAGGTGTTTTATACAACAACCTTCTGTGTGTTCTCTTTTCAAATTTTCTCCATCTCCTTAGCTATCAAACTCTAATTCGACTGATTTGCAAACTCGGTCCTCCAGAAAGTGGAGAGCAACACATTTGCAGTTCTTCATGATATCTTAAAAAAGCCATGTTAGAAAGGATCACCTACACATACTGAGCCGCTCATGTTATAGACAGAAGCATGCTACATGGCAGACCAATCCCAACTCCTCTCTCGCCATGTCCAGCCCACTCGTTATCTCAGCCAATCATGGCTAGCGGGAAGGTTGCTAACTTTTTTTGTGGCTAAACCAACTAGGCTTGTAATTGAACAATTTTATTTGAATTTACAGATGACATACACGTTTGTTATTAAGGGACATGAAAGTTCACATGTTCCAGAAAGCATTTCTGCCCCCCCAAAAAGTTTATGTTCAAATGGCTCTCCTGTAAAGTAGTGACCTGCGACATACACTTAGTTTCCTGAAACGAGTCACATTTAGTAATGACAGAATGCATTTTAAACTTAACACACATTAACACTTTTTTTTAAAGTAATAAAATGATTGTATCGATAGGAGTGGGAAAAAAGGTGCTTGTGGTTGCGCATTGATAAGTACAGCAAAGTCGGAATTAATGACAAGTAATACAATAAGGATGACACTTCTAAAAACCTATTTCACACCATAGTCTGCTGAATTTGCACAATAACTTTTTGTTTAAATTTGATTTCAGAACAAATGGAAAAGTGGCACTGACTCGCCCATGCATAGTTTTTTCAGCATGGTCTCAGTGACGAGTTCTGCGTTCTACTAGCCATGTGCAACATGCAAGCGCAGTTACAAACATGCTAGAGTTAGTGGCAGATGGACAAGCAATATCCACCGTTGTAGTATGGATTAAGCCTGAGCTGGAATGTGAAATTATCAGAAGCTGTTTAGCTTTAGAAAACCCTGAGTAGATCTTGCTTACTTCGTTGGATACCACTCAGGTTTTGTAGCTGCTTGAATCATAATTATGGCCAAATCTCTTTTTCCATTTCACTGGACATTCAGTACCTGGTGATCAGGACATTATTTTGGAGCTGGTCCTCAGCAGTGTTCTGAAAGAATCTGATGTTTACCCAAGGAAATAATACATTCAAATATTATTCATGTCGTGTTGTGTTGTGTGGCGCCATGATCACAGTGCAGAAGTACTTAACTTGTGTGCATGTGTAGCAATGTGAAATCGCTACTTAGTTAGTTGTGCACTAGTAGCAGCCATCGTGCAGTGAGGTGATGTCACCCTCCTTGATATTTGAAGTCAATTGCCACTCCTGGAGTGACTGGCTATCCGCTTGGTACATTAGTTAGCACAGTTGACTTTGAGTGACTGGCTATTCGATTGGTACATTAGTTAGCACAGTTGACTTTGAGTGACTGGCTATCCGATTGGTACATTAGTTAGCACAGTTGACTTTGAGTGACGATGTGCTACTGTGCAGAGGATGCCGGGTTCACCTTCCATGTCAGGAAGATGGTTATGAACTCACTCTGCTACACATATTGAATCTGGTTGCTGATTGCATTATATATAGACTCATGTGTATACTACACACACACACACAGGAGAATAGTCGGGCCATACAGTGCTCTGATTGTCATTATAAGTATTTCACTCTGTGTACGTTGTATCAGGTCTGACAGTACAGGGCTGGCGTCAGTAAGCCTGGGTCCTGCCTCCTACTATTCTCTCTCTCATCTCACTCTGTTATTTCACTCACTCACTATCTTCATCTCTCTGTTATCTAGCTCTGGCTATCTTTATATTTCTGATCTCTGTTCTTGTTTCTGTCCTGTCTCTCTCTTTTCCTCTCTGTGTGTCTGCTCATTTTCTTTGACCCCTTCTCCATCTAACCAACCTTCCCATTTCTCTCATTATTGCCTGTGAATGTGATTGCGGTGTTGCTGTTTCCTGCCTGTAATTGTAGTGTTAATGTAGTCTTCAGTCCTCCACCACGTACCACATCGTATTCCAGAAGGAAGCCATATCAACAGCAAGCGATTAAAAATAACCCCTTTCACAGCATTCAACACAGAAATAAAATAGTAAGCAGGCTTTAGAATACTAGCCTCGTAAATACCAGACTGATTCAGTCTGGAAGGGCTTCCATTGAAGTAGTTCCCGCCCGAGGGGCATTGAACAAAACTAATTTGAAAGCGATTGGATCACTTTCAAGATATGATGTATTCAGAACTCGCATAGACTTGATCAGCTGTTGTGATTTGTAGCATATCTTTATGATTTTTTAAATAGTTTTATGATTAATTGCGTAGACTCTGCACCATATTTGTCACGGGATTCTTCTGTTGAAGGAGAGGCGGACCAAAACGCAGCGTGGTTATTTAGATACATCTGTAATAAAGATAAAAATAGAACAATATACAAAAACAATAACCTTGAAAAACCAAAAACAGCCCTATCTGGTGCAACAAACACAAAGACAGGAACAATCACCCACAAAAACCCAACACAAAACAGGCTACCTAAATATGGCTCCCAATCAGAGACAATGACTAACACCTGCCTCTGATTGAGAACCATATCAGGCCCAAACACAGAAACAGACAAACAAGACGTCCCACTCTGATCACACCCTGACCAAACAAAACATAGTACATACAAAGCAAACTATGGTCAGGGTGTGACAATATTCAACACCAGGACAATATTTGAACCAACAAAGGCAGCTACATATACAAATGTCAATTTGAGCCTAATAGAAATAAAGCCATCAAAATAATTTGCATACTGTATGTGCTTCGCTAAACGTAGCGCTATAAAGATTAGGCTACTGCATTGGATTCAGTGCAGCCAGAGTGTGTTCCTTGTCCAACACTATTGAACCTTCTCTTCATTTCTATGCTATGTTTACCTTGTTGGGAGCAGGGAGTTAAGGAGAATACACTTTTGATGTAAAATGCAGCTGAAAATGTATTTTGCAGGAGGTTTGAACTGTCATATCAATCTTTTTATTTAGCCATACCTCGTGTGACTTTACATGCATCGTTCTTGTTGTCTACTGTAATAAAGTGCACATCTATTGTAATATGTAATATGAATCATAGATTGAGAAATTACCTAAAATAAACTGTTAAATCCTGATAGGATTAGACCTAAAGTTATGAAAGATGAATTCTGTTGCATTTGGACACAAGCAAAAAAAAATGTTTTAGCTGCATGCCAGCAAAGCACAACACAACATTAAACAATAAATGAATTGCACTATAACGGTGACAAATGGTGCCCACAAACTGTCAGGGCCTACATAAAGCTGTCCCAACAGCAGAGCTTTCTTTTCAGCACCATGGAGTGAATCCTTAACACTGCTACACCTGTCTATCAGCGGAGCCTTGTCTGGCAGCGAAACAGTTCATTCAGCCTCATTTACTGCCTTAAAAAAAAAACATAGCTGATATGGCAGACTTGCTTAAACAAATGTGGTTTCTACTGGCAATTGAGATGTACAAACTATGGCAGTGGTTCTCAAACTTGTTATAGTTCAACAAATCAGACATGACCTTAAACATGTGCAGGTGTCAATCATATTGGTTTAAATGTATGATTAGTGGAGCTTTGGGAAGCAAGGGACGAGAGGGGGTGGCTCCTCACTACTCAAGCCAGGATTGAAAGTCAACTACAATGAATCCTAAATACAGGGATAGAAGCTGTAAGAACATAACATACGTATCAATATGGCCATGTGATTATTTAAAACACTTATTATTATTATTTTAACCTTTTATTTAACAACAGGTTAATGAGAAGGGTGTGCTTGAAAGGATGCACATAACTCTGCAATGTGGGGTTGTATTGGAGAGAGTCTCAGTCTTAAATCATTTTCCACACACAGTCTGTGCCTGTATTTAGTTTTCATGCTAGTGAGGGCCGAGAATCCACTCTCACATAGGTACATGGTTGCAAAGGGCATTAGTGTCTTAACAGCAAAATTTGCCAAGGCAGGATACTCTGAGCGCAGCCCAATCTAGAAATCTGGCAGTGGCTTCTTATTAAATTAAATTTTCACAGAAGCGCTTGTTGCAATTTCGATGAGGCTCTCTTGTTCAGATATCGATAAGTGGACTGGAGGCAGGGCATGAAAGGGATAATGAATCCAGTTGTTTGTGTCATCCGTTTCGGGAAAGTACCTGCTTAATTGCGCATGCAACTCACTCAGTTTCTTCGCAATATCACATTTGACATTGTCCGTAAACTTGAGTTATTTTGCACACAAAAAATCTAACAATGATGGAAAGACCTGTTTGTTGTCCTTGTTAATGCAGACAGAGAAGAGCTCCAACTTCTTAATCATAGCCTCAATTTTGTCCTGCACATTGAATAGTTAGTTAGGAGAGTCCCTGTAATCCTATATTCAGATCATTCAGGTGAAACAAAACATCACCCAGACACTCGTCATCGTGCAAGCGGTCAGACAAGTGAAATTTATGGTCAGTAAATAAAACTTTAAGCTTGTCTCTCAATTTAAAAAAAGGTGTCAATACTTTGCCCCTTGTAAAAGCGTTACACGGTCGCTGCCCATATCGTTGCATAGTGCAGAAAATACTTGAGAGTTCATGGGCCTTGCTTTATTAACAAAGTTAACCATTTTGACTGTAGTGTCCAAAACATTGTTCAAGCTGTCAGGCATTCCCTTGGCAGCAAGAGCCTCTCGGTGGATGCTGCAGTGTACCCAAGTGGTGTCGGGAGCAACTGCTTGCACGCGCGTTACCACTCGACTATATGTCTCCCTGCCATGGCTATTTGCGCCATCAGTACAAATACCAACATGAGCAGCAGCTACATTTGGCTAAATACGGACCATTTGTGGAATTCCCGCGAGTGAGTATCGGCTAATGTGATTAGATGTTAATTATTTGACTTGGCTACCTGTATTTGACATTGTGTTGTTATTTTGCTGAACACTATAAAGTTTTTATTTGGCGTACCCCAGTTTGGGAATACTTGAACTATGGCATAAGGGGACGATGAGCAGATTAGAGGCAATCTGTAATTTCGATTAAGACATTAATGAGTGATCTAAGACGGACGTAGTCAAAATAACTATTTGTTCAACACTTTTGAAATGTACAGTAACAGAATTCAGAACATGGGCCATTCTTACAGTGTTCTCCCTGTACACCAAGTCAGAACCGTAGGATAAATAATGGAGGCATATAAGCAGACAATGAAAGCTCTTACAATATTCAATGATGACATTTCTCTAAGACAAGCTATAGGCTACATGTGCACCACCAAGTCAGAACAGTAGGCTAAGTTATGAAGGGGAATGCGACCAAATTATTAGGGTGAGGCACATGGCCTACTAAAAGCTTACTACACGATCTACACTTAGTATTACTTTCTTAGCTACAGTATACATATCTCCCTTGCATATTACATAATTTATGCAGTAGCAAACAAGATATTGTTAGACTCACCTTGTTGTTGTGTGCTCACTTGATAAGGAAGGTGGCATGGCGGTCCTTCTTGTGGGCAAATTTTGCCATCATTTTTTTTTCATCAGCATGGCATTCTCTGGATTTATGAAAAAAAACAGCGTTGAATCATGATGTCAGTGATCTTCAAGTCGGAGCTCTAGAAAAAGGCCCGAGTTCCCGACGTGGAATTCTGAGTTGGATGACCGCTCAAAATGTGATTTTCCAGGCGGAGCTCATTCCCAGTTGTTTGATCTCACTGAAGTTTTTCAGATTTCCCAGTTTCGAGTTTCCAGTTGTTTTGAACGCTGCAGAAGACATGCTAGATTGACAGTATGGCCAATATCTTCAACATTTTCTGACCCATGGTGTTGCATGTGAATATGTATCCCTTTAAGCTTGATAAAGAGACCCTTAATCCCAGACTTGGACCACACACCCTCTCCACTGAATAGCAGGCTAGTGATTGCTTTGCCATGCTTGCAGTCACTGATTCCTTCCAAACCACTCATTGTTGATTTTGCAATTTCTTACTTGTTGTGTAATGTTTATGTCCAATGGCCAATGAGCACCTATATATTTTATCTATAATTTCTCTACATATGACAAGGATTGGAAAGGATTTACCAGTAGATTGTCACCTTGATTCATGAAGATGACTGCTTGTCTAGCTTGCTAGCTAAGAAAGTATGATGTTGACATGATCAGTCCAATCAAAGCTACGGTAGATATAACGTGATTTGACATAATTTTATCTATGGCTAATGACCTTATATTTGTAATAATGTTTTACCCATTTTTCGTGGTATTCTAATTGGTAATTAGTCTTGTCCCGGCGCTGCGTCTCTCATATGGACTCGGGAGAGGCAAAGGTCGAGAGCCATGCGTCCTCCGAAACACAACCCAGCTGAGCACTTCTAATGTTAATCTACGGCAGCACCCAAGGGGCTTGAATTTTCGAGCTCTCCCTGTAGATTTTGCGGTGACGTACTGTCCCCATGAGTAACTGAACACTGAGCCAATCACGGCGCAACTAGAGAACATTACCAACCCCTAAGTCATAACTAGAGAACATTACCAACCCCTACGCTCTGTATTTTCCGCTAGCTGCCCCACTACTTGCAAACACAGTAAGTCACCTGTCTATTACTTGCTAACTTTAAAATGTAGTGCAATGGCATGGCAAATAGCTAGTTAGCCAGCTAATTATGTTTGAGAAAGTTGTTTACTTATGCACTACTAGCTAGCTAGTGAACGTTAGTTTCTAACTTCAACATAGCCCAAATGCGTTTGGTGTGAAATTATATAGCTAGCTATATTTACTATTTCATTTGTATGTGACCCGAACCTCATCAACAACAATCCCTATGAGGTTTTCTTGATACACTTAATGCCAGCATATTCAGCGACTAATACTTTCTGGGTCACCGAAAACAATCTGGCAACGTCCATGGATTATGTCTGTGTAATTATTTACACCGAGCTGCATAGCAGTGATCCCCAGTTTGTTTCGCAGCCTCTCTGATTTGGTCCTACATGAGAGCAACTAATGGCGACATGACTATCAGTAATGGGTTTGTCGATCCGTCACATTCTCTTGACTACCAGCGGAGCCAGCTGGTAAATCAAGCTCTTGCCAAACCTGGTCGGGAGAAGAGCGAAAACATCTTGTTCCCATAGAAAAGCCTTCAATGTGGTTAATAGCTGTTCTTTCAATGTAGTAATGCCCTCCAGTTCTGCCATAACTGATGCTATAGTAGCATCAACTCTAACCTCCTCAAGAGCCGGCATTGATGTTGATGTAGTTATTAGAATAAAGCACTCACGGCAAATAAAAAAAGTTTGTTGGGAGGGTAGCTTCCCCTACCCGCCCAACAAACTTTTTTTGATTTGCCGGGGGGGAGGGGAACGGGGGGAAGGTAGGGGCCGGGGTGTCTGGGCTCTTACAGTGCGATACAGTACAGTAGTTGTTGCATGTATGCACTCTCCGTCTCTGTTAAATTTATAATGGTTTTAAACCCCTCTTCGGATCATGGAGCAGCCTGGAAGCACTTTCCCTTCCCTGCCTTGGGTAGGCTATGTGGAGGGAACAGGATGAGTCTTGTTCCAAATGGAACCATATTCTCAATTTAGTACACTACTTTTGACCAGGCCCAAAGGTAGTAGGGAATAGGATGCCATTTGGGATGCTACCCTGGGGTTGTGTTTGTTATATAACACTAAGGGGGTGACAAGAAGGGACATGACCGTTATTAAACAGGAAGTGATGGCAAGGTTGTGTTGCACCGTGCTCCCATCCACCTGAACCTGGCCTGCAGTCTGATGACTTCAGCTCCACAGTGGGAAAGGCTGTGTGTATGTTGTGTGTGTGTGTGTGTGTGTGTGTGTGTGTGTGTGTGTGTGTGTGTGTGTGTGTGTGTGTAAAGGGGTGGCCTAGTCTATGTGTTTGTGTGAGTGTATGTTTTGTTTATGAATGCATGGATTTGCGTGTGTGTCTGTGTAAATCACCTCAATAACGCTACATTCTCAGTGGATGACAAACCTAGGAATCTGATGCAGTGGCTTTAGAATGCTGACAATTTATTTGCTAACAGAGCTGTCTGTCTCAGACAGGCGGGTGTTTTATTGGCCACACAGTTGTCAGTCTCTGATAGAGGTATGAGCCTGGAAAATCTCAATGCAAAAAAAGTCGGTAAAGTATTTTGTTAATCATTATATTAGCAAGACTTTGAGTGATGTGATCAGAGTTCAGCAACGTTTAACAAGCAAATCATTGGCGATGTCGTGAGATAACCACGAGCAAGGTTTGACACTGTTTTATTATCCAAAAGAACTCAAATACAATAAGATAACCCAATTGGGTTCCCAAGTATTCCAACCCTGATCTGGCGGACTCACTAAACACATGTTTCGTTTGTAAATTATGTCTGAGTGTTGGAGCGTAACCCTGGCTATGCGTTTGCTTAATTTAAGTAATCAAATTAAATGTATTTATATAGCCCTTCTTACATCAGCTGATATATCAAAGTGCTGTACAGAAAGCCAGCCTAAAACCCAAAACAGCAAGCAATGCAGGTGTAGAAGCACAGTGGTAGGAAAAACTCTATAGAAAGGCCAAAACCTAGGAAGAAACCTAGAGAGGAACCAGGCTATGAGGGGTGGCCAGTCCTCTTCTGGCTGTGCCGGGTGGAGAATATAACAGAACATGGCCAAGATGTTCAAATATTCATAAATGACCAGCATGGTCAAATAATAATAATCACAGTAGTTGTCGAGGGTGGAACAAGTCAGCACCTCAGGAGTAAAAGTCAGTTGGCTTTTCATAGCCGATCATTGAGAGTATCTCTACCGCTCCTGCTGTCTCTAGAGAGTTGAAAACAGCAGGGCTGGGACAGGTAGCACGTCCGGTGAACAGGTCAGGGTTCCATAGCCACAGGCAGAACAGTTGAAACTGGAGCAGCAGCACGGCCAGGTGGACTGGGGACAGCAAGGAGTCATCATGCCAGGTAGTCCTAGGTCCTAGGGCTCAGGTCCTCCGAGAGAAATACAGACAGAGAGAATTAGAGAGAGCATACTTAAATTCACACAGGACACCGGATAAGACAGGAGAAATACTCCAGATTTAACAGACTGTCCCTAGCCCCCAGACACATAATCTACTGCAGCATAAATACTGGAGGCTGAGACAGGAGGGGTCAGGAGACACTGTGGCCCCATCAGATGATACCTCCGGACAGGGCCAAACAGGCAGGATATAACCCCACCCACTTTGCCAAAGCACAGCCCCCACACCACTAGAGGGATATCTTCAACCACCAACTTACCATCCTGAGACAAGTCTGAGTATAGCCCACAAAGATCTCCGCCACGGCACAACCCAAGGGGGGGCGCCAACCCAGACAGGAAGACCACATCAGCGACTCAACCCACTCAAGTGACGCACCCCTCCTAGGGACAGCATGAAAGAGCACCAGTAAGCCAGTGACTCAGCCCCTGTAATAGGGTTAGAGGCAGAGAATCCCAGTGGAGAGAGGGGAACCGGCCAGGCAGAGACAGCAAGGGTGGTTCGTTGCTCCAGTGCCTTTCCGTTCACCTTCACACTCCTGGGCCAGACTACACTCAATCATATGACCTACTGAAGAGATGAGTCTTCAGTAAAGACTTGAAGGTTGAGACCGAGTCTGCGTCTCTCACATGGGTAGGCAGACCTTTCCATAAAAATGGAGCTCTATAGGAGAAAGCCCTGCCTCCAGATGTTTGCTTAGAAATTCTAGGGACAATTAGGAGGCCTGCGTCTTGTGACCGTAGCGTACGTCTAGGTATGTACGGCAGGACCAAATCTTAAAGATAGGTAGGAGCAAGCCCATGTAATGCTTTGTAGGTCAGCAGTAAAACCTTGAAATCAGCCCTTAACAGGAAGCCAGTGTAGAGAGGCTAGCACTGTAGTAATATGATCAAATGTTTGGGTTCTAGTCAAGATTCTAGCAGCCGCGTTTAGCACTAACTAAAGTTTATTCAGTGCTTTATCTGGGTAGGCAGAAAGTAGAGCAGTCTAACCTACAAGTGACAAAAGCTTGGATTCATTTTCCTGCATCAGTTTTGGACAGAAAGTTTCTGATTTTTGCAATGTTACGTAGATGTAAAATAAACTGTCCTTAAAACAGTCCTGATATGTTCGTCAAAAGAGAGATCAGGGTCCAGAGTAACGACGAGGTCCCTCACAGTTTTATTTGAGACGACTGTACAAGATTAATAGTCAGATTCAACAGAATATCTATTTTCTTTCTTGGGACCTAGAACTACCATCTTTGTTTTTTCCGAGTTTAAAAGTAGAACATTTTCCGCCATCCATTTCCTTATGTCTGCAACACAGACTTCCAGGGATGACAATTTTGGGGCTTCACCATGTTTCATCGAAATGTACAGCTGTGTGTCGTCCGCATAACAGTGAAAGTTAACATTATGTTTTAAAATGACATCACCAAGAGATAAAATATATACTGAAAACAATAGTGGTCCTAAAACCAAACCTTGAGGAACACCAAAATGTACAGTTGATTTGTCAGAGGACAAACCATCTACAGAGACAAACTGATATCTTTCAGACAGATAAGATCTAAACCAGGCCCAAACTTGTCCGTGTAGACCAATTTGGGTTTCCAATCTCTCCAAAAGAATGTGGTGATCGATGGTATCAGAAGCAGCACTAAGGTCTAGGAGCACGTGGACAGATGCAGAGCCTCGGTCTGATGCCATTCAAACATAATTTGCCACCTTCAGAAGTGCAGTTTCAGTGCTAGGATGGGGTCTAGGATGGGGTCTAAAACCAGACTGAAGCGTTACATATACATTATTTGTCTTCAGTTGGAATAGGGTCCAATATGCAGCTTGAAGGTTTAGAGGCCATTAATATTTTCATCAATGTGTCAAGAGATATAGTATTAAAAAATTGGAGTGTTTCCCTTGATCCTAGATCCTGGCAGAGTTGTGCAAACTCAGGACACCTGAGCTTTGGAGGGATACGCAGATTTAAAGATTTAAAGATTTAAAGTCCATAATTTGTTTTCTAATAATCATGATCTTTTCGTCAAAGAAGTTCATGAGTTTATCACTGCTGAAGTGAAAGCCATCCTCTCTTGGGGAATGCTGCTTTTTAGTTAGCTTTACGACAGTATCAAAAATAAATGTTGAATTGTTCTTATTTTCCTCAATTAAGTTGAATGCTTCTATGCTGCATGATACTGTCTTCCCAAGCTAGTCGGAAGACTTCCAGTTTGGTGTAGCGCCATTTCCGTTCCAATTTTCTGGAAGCTTGCTACAGAGCTCGTTTTTAGGGGTGTGACTGCATCTAGGGTATTAAATTAAATCAAATCAAATTTTATTTATCACTTGTGCCGAATACAACAGTGAAATGCTTACTTACAGGCTCTAACCAATAGTGCAAAAAAGGTATTAGGTGAACAATAGGTAGGTAAAGAAATAAAACAACAGTAAAAAGACAGGCTGTAAACAGTAGCGAGGCTACATACAGACACCGGATAGTCAGGCTGATTGAGGTAGTATGTACATGTAGATATGGTTAAAGTGACTATGCATATATGAGTGTAGCAGTAGCGTAAAAGAGGGGGTGGCGGGTGGGACACATTGCAGATAGCCCAGTTAGCCAATGTGCGGGAGCACTGGTTGGTCGGCCCGATTGAGATAGTATGTACATGAATGTATTGTTAAAGTGACTATGCATATATGATAAACAGAGAGTAGCAGCAATGTCAAAAGAGGGGTTGAATTCCTCAGTTAGGTGGTTAACCGATTGTTGTATTCTGTCCTTGGGTAGGTGGAGGGAGTCTGGAAGGGCATCTAGGAATCTTTGGGTTGTCTGAGAATTTATAGCATTGCTTTTGATGCTCCTTGGTTGGGGTCTGAGCAAATTAATTGTTGCAATTGGAAACATAATAAAATTGTGGTCCGATAGTCCAGGATTATGAGAAAAAACATTAAGATCCACAACATTTATTCCACGGGACAAAACTAGGTCCAGAGTACGACTGTGGCAGTGAGTAGGTCCTGAGACATGTTGGACAAGTTTAAGCTCTAAAATCAAACACAGGGCAAAAGAAAAAACATGCCAAATGTGGGTATCCACTTGTTAAAAAGGGACTAATTTTAGCTTTCCAATGCTGTTCACTGTAATTCCCATTACAAAGGAAATAACACCCTTATGAAACGGGAGTAAACGGTGAACAGTGATATCGCAGACAGATTGCTCAAGATTGACTTTGAAATTGGACATTCGTCCATGTACTGAGGACGTTGGGAAATGTTTTCAAAACCAGCCACTAGGTGCAACTGTGAGCACTGTTACCATCAAGTAAGCCTGGGTTTCGCTAGGGTGTTGTGGATGGGGGTGGTGTATAGACGTAATCCCTCATGACTCCGGATCAGAAGGTTGCATGTTACCCTATCCCTAACCCTTAACTTAACAATTCATAATTAATGCCTAAACTTAATGTTTTAAACCCTTAACCTCGAAATGTGATGTTTGGAGCAACTTCGATATTTGACATTTAGCAAAAAGTGCAAAAACGTCTAGTTCTGCAGTGAGACTCTGAGGGCTTGTTTGATATTGATGAGAAAGCTCACTTGTTTCAGTAGCGCAAGTCGCAGCTCAAGTGGCGTTGGCAGTCCTTCATTTAGCAAATTACCTCGCAACTCAAGTAGGCCATTGACAATGTCTGCATATCAACTGGAACAATTTATGTAATCAGCGCTTTTACCATACCACTATAGCGTTTTTTGGTATGAAATAAGTGTGCAAAAACATGTATATACAGTGCCTTGCGAAAGTATTCGGCCCCCTTGAACTTTGCGACCTTTTGCCACATTTCAGGCTTCAAACATAAAGATATAAAACTGTATTTTTTTATGAAGAATCAACAACAAGTGGGACACAATCATGAAGTGGAACGACATTTATTGGATATTTCAAACTTTTTTAACAAATCAAAAACTGAAAAATTGGGCGTGCAAAATTATTCAGCCCCCTTAAGTTAATACTTTGTAGCACCACCTTTTGCTGCGATTACAGCTGTAAGTCGCTTGGGGTATGTCTCTATCAGTTTTGCACATCGAGAGACTGACATTTTTTCCCATTCCTCCTTGCAAAACAGCTCGAGCTCAGTGAGGTTGGATGGAGAGCATTTGTGAACAGCAGTTTTCAGTTCTTTCCACAGATTCTCGATTGGATTCAGGTCTGGACTTTGACTTGGCCATTCTAACACCTGGATATGTTAGATGAAAAAATGAAAAATGTTTTGGAATCAAACTCTTCAATTGTTTCTAGCGGACACCTATGCTTAACAGGCCTTTAAGGAAAAGGAATATCAAGGTTTTACAACTTCATGTAAGATGGTTCCTCACCCTAAAAGTAGTCTATGGGCCAGGATAAACTGTAATCCATGGTTTGGTTTTCTTTAAACAACCACTACCAATTTCAGTTAACTTTGGTCACCTCTAGCTAAAAACTCAACGGGAGTGATAGGTGCAGTCAAAAGCTACTAAAATCAGCTCCTTATTTTTGATCTAATGATCCCTGGTGTACAGTATGGAGGCTAAGCTGTCATAGTAGTTAGATGCCCGGTATATAGCCCTTTCCTGCAGTCATCTGACCTAGTGGGCTCATGGGTGGAAGGTTATTCATATTTTTTTTATAATTTCATTATTAATAAACATATATTTTTTAAAGCTGCCGAAAATCTGCGGTTTCTATGTCGTAATGGTTTTGTTATATTTCTGTCTTCCGTGATGTACAGTGTAATATTGAGATGCAAATTCAAAATCGAATACATTTAATAATATAATCGAATACATTTGATGACATGGTACAGACATGGCCTTCTTGTTTTTAAGCCCATAACCATGTGTGTGAGGTGTATACTTTTGTTTCAAAGTAGACTTGTTTAAGACTACCAAGAAACGCTGTGTGTGACCCTGATTTAGCCCTCCGCAGTAAAAGGTTTTAAGATTTCAGGTTACTGAATTTTCTCTCTCCACTGTTAGGTGAACTGTGTGTGTGTGTGTGTGTGTGTGTGTTTGTACATTAGCCCCATTGTGTCCAGCAAATACAATAAATGCTGCATAAATCAAGATTAAGATAGAGAAGGAGAGAAAGAGAGAAAACGGAAGAGAGTGAGAGAGAGAGAGACAGAGGGAATAAGAGGGACAGCAGAAAGTGGAAGTTAAGCAATTGAAGTCAGTGCTACTGAGACCCTATACACAGCCAGCTGCTACACACACACGTACAGTACAGGTCAAACGTTTGGACACACCTACTCAGGGTCTTTCTTGATTTTTACTCTTTTCTACATTGTAGAATAATAGTGAAGACATCAAAACTATGAAATAACACATATGGAATCATGTAGTATCCAAACATCTATATTTTGTTTAAGCTAATAAATGTTCATATCCCAATTCGTTTTCAAGAGCTGATCAAGTTTTCTTGTCACTACAATGCCATGGCTTGTGAACTTGTCCATCACTGTTGATTGCAGAAATTGCATATCCACAGGCCGTGATATCGGCATCAATTCACTTTTTTTGCCAGTTTATCTTGTAGCCAGAGAAGGAGCCGAATGTATTTATCAAGTTAACTAACCTCTCTGGGATATGTCTGGCCAAAAGCCTAGGGAAATTGCAGAGCGCCAAATTCAAATAAATTACTATGGAAATCAAACTTTCATGACATCACATGTAAGATAGCAAATTAAAGCTGCACTTGTTGTCAATCCAGCCAACATGTCAGATTTCGAAAAGGCTTTTCGGCGAAAGCAAACAATGCTATTATCTGAGGATAGCACCTCCGTAAACAAAGAGAGAAAAGCATATTTCAACCCAGCAGGCGCGACACAAAACGCAGAAATACAAATATAATTCATGCCTTACCTTTGACGAGCTTCTTTTGTTGGCACTCCAATATGTCCCATAAACATCACAAATTGTCCTTTTGTTCGATTAATTCCGTCGATATATATCCAAAATGTCCATTTATTTGGCGCGTTTGATCCAGAAAATCACCGGTTCTAACTTGCACAGCGTGACTACAAATTATCTCACATGTTACCTGTAAACTTTGCCAAAACATTTTAAACTACTTTTGTAACACAACTTTAGGTATTCTTTAATGTAAATAATTGATCAAATTGAAGACGGGATGATTTGTGTTCAATACAAACAGAAAACAAACTGTAGCTAGCTTTCTGGTCATGCGCCTCTATCTAACAGTACACTTCAAGTGACCCTCGTTCAAGATGGCCGTACTTCTTCATTACACAAAGGAAAAACCTCAACCAATTTCTAAAGACTGTTGACATCCGGTGGAAGCAATAGGAACTGCAAGAAGGTCCCTTACAAATCTGGATTCCCAATGAAAACTCATTGGAAAGAGAGTGACCTCAAAAAACAAAATCTGAATGGTTTGTCCTTGGGGGTTTCGCTTGCTAAATAAGTTCTGTTATACTCACAGACATGATTCAACCAGTTTTAGAAACTTCAGAGTGTTTTCTATCCAAATCTATAATCTATAATAGGCATATCTTATTTTCTGGGGATGAGTAGCAGGCAGTTGAATGTGGGCATGCATTTCATCCGGATGTGAAAATACTGCAGCCCTGTCACCAAGAAGGTAAGGGGGGAATATAAGTTTTAGGCTTGGATAATAACAAAAGAACATCGTCTGCATGTAGGGACATTTTGTGCTGCGTTTATTTTATTTTAACCAGAGCACGAATGAGCAAACGGTTCGTTACATGGCCATAGTGAAGAGAGCAGGCGCAATAGGGTACCCCTGTCGGCAGCCCTTGAACAGGCGGAATGACTGTGACATTTCCTGATTGGTTACCACGGACGCCATTGGGTGTGCATAAATAATTCTAATCCAATTAATACATTGCTCCAGAACCGACATCATATACTTCCACTCAATCTTATCAAACGCCTTTTCTGCGTCAAGAGCAATTACCACTGCCTCAACTATATGATCATGATACATTACGTTGAAAAGGCATCTCAAATTGTAGTATATAGGTCGGCCTGGGATACAACCTGTCTGATCAGTGTGTATGGTGTCAGAAACATATTTTTTCAATCGGTTTGACAATATCTTTGTCAACACCTTATTTTGTATGGGGAATAACGACACTGGGCGATAAGACGACATCTCCATGGAATCTCTATCTTTTTTCAAGATCAGTGCTATTGTAGCCTCATACAGTGTTTGCGGGAGTTTGGCATTTTCTTTGGAATGTTTAACCTTTCTGATCTCCCCATCCCGGATCCGGGATCGTGAATACAGACTCAAGCTCATTACCATAACGCAACGTTAACTATTCATGAAAATCGCAAATGAAATGAAATAAATATGCTAGCTCTCAAGCTTAGCCTTTTGTTAACAACACTGTCATCTCAGATTTTCAAAATATGCTTCTCAACCATTGCAAAACAAGCATTTGTGTAACAGTATTGATGGCTAACATAGCATTTAGCATTAACATTCAGCTGGCAACATTTACACAAAAAAAAACAGAAAAGCATTCAAAAAAATCATTTACCTTTGAAGAACTTCAGATGTTTTCAATGAGGAGACTCTCAGATAGCAAATGTTCAGTTTTTCCTGAAAGATTATTTGTTTAGGACAAATCGCTCCGTTTTCTGCGTCACGTTTAGCTATGAAAAAACCCCTGTATCCAGGATTGTGTAAATCTATCAGCAAGCTCATTAGCATAACACAACGTTAACTATTTATGAAAATCGCAAATGAAATGAAATAAATATGCCATCTCTCAAGCTTAGCCTTTTGTAAACAACACTGTCATCTCAGATTTTCAAAATATGCTTCTCAACCATAGGAAAACAATCATTTGTGTAAAAGTAGCTAGCTAGCGTTAGCATTTCGCGTTAGCATTTAGCGTTAGCATTAGCGTTAGCATCCAGCACGCAACATTAACAAAAACATAAAAGCCTTCAAATAAAATCATTTACCTTTGAAGAACTTCTGATGTTTTCAATGAGGATACTCTCAGTTAGATAGCAGATGCTCAGTTTTTCCAAAAAGATTCCTTGTGTATTAGAAATAGCTCCGTTTTATACATCACATTTGGCTACCAAAAAAAATCCATCAATTCAGTCCTCAAAACGCAAACTTTTTTCCAAATTAACTCCATAATATCGACTGAAAACATGGCAAACGTTGTTTAGAATCAATCATCAAGGTGTTTTTCACATATCTCTTCATTGATACATCGTTCTTGGACACATGCTTTCTCCCCTGAATCAAATGGTAAAGTAGAAGCAGCTGGCAATTGCGCACCGAATTCGACGCAGGACACCAGGCGGACACTTGGAAAATGTAGTCTCTTATGGTCAATCTTCCAATGATATGCCTACAAATACGTCACAATGCTGCTAAGACCTTGGGCGAACGACAGAAAGTGTAGGCTCATTCGTTGCGCAATCACAGCCATATAAGGAGAGAATGGAAAACAGAGCTTCAGAAATTCTGCTAATTCCTGGGTGATGCATCATCTTGGTTTCGCCTGTAGAATGAGTTCTGGGGCACTTACAGACAAAATCTTTGCAGATTCTGAAACTTCAGAGTGTTTTCTTTCTGTCAAGAATATGCATAGTCGAGCATCTTTTCGTGACAAAATATCGCGCTTAAAACGGGAACGTTTTTTATCCAAAAATGAAATAGCGCCCCTAGAGCTTTAACAGGTTAAACATTCGCAACTTAAGTGGAACTAGACTGGCACAGTACTTCTTACAGAATTCTATGACATATCCATCGGGCCCAGGGGCCTTGCCAGGTCATCTGATGCAGGACCATCACTCTCCTCCTTGGTCAAATAGCCCTTACACGGCCTGGAGGTGTGTTTGGGATAATTTTCCTGTTGAAAAACAAATGATAATCCCACTAGGCGCAAACCAGATGGGATGGCATATAGCTGCAAAATGCAGTGGTAGCCATGGTGGTTAAGTGTACCTTGAATTCTAAATAAATCATTGACAGTGTCACCAGCAAAGTACCCCACACCATCACAGCCATGCTTCACGGTGGAACCACACATGCGGAGATCATCTGTTCATCTACTCTGCGTCTCACACAGAACCAAAAATCTCAAATTTGGACTCATCAGACCAAAGGACAGATTTGCACATGTCTAATGTCCATTGTTCATGTTTCTTGGTCCAAGAAAGCCTCTTCTTATTATTGTTGTCCTTTAGGAGTTGTTTCTTTGCAGTAATTCAACCATGAAGGCCTGATTCACCCAGTCTCCTCTGAACAGTTGTTGTTGAGTTGTGTCTGTTACTTTGGGCTGCAATTTGAGGCTGGTAACTCTAATGAACTTATCCTCTGCAGCAGGGGAAACTCTAGGTCTTCCTTCCTTCTTTGCTTCTGCACTTGAAGAAACTTTCAAAGTTCTTGACATTTTCCACATTGACTGACCTTCATGTCTTAAAGTAATGATTGACTATTTTCTCTTTGCTTATTTGAGCTGTTCTTGCCGTAATGTAGATTTGGTCCTTTACCAAATAGGCCTTCTCTGTATACTACCCCTACCTTGTCACAACACAAATTATTGACTCAAAAAAATTCCACAAATGAACTTTTAACAAGGCACACCTGTTAATTGAAATGCAAAGCTGTCATCAAGGCAAAGGGTGGCTACTTTGAAGAATCTCAAATATAAAATATATATATAACACTTTTTGGTTACTACATGATTCCATATGTGTTATTTCGAAGTTGTGATGTCTTCACTATTATTCTTCAATGTAGAAAACAGTAAAAATAAAGAAAAACCCTGGAATGAGTAGGTGTGTCCAAACTTTTTACTGGTACTGTACTCACACACATACTCTCTCTCTCACTCTCAAGTGTTATTTGTCATATGTACAGGATATACATGGTATACACAGTCCAACTAAATGCTTCCGTGGAGATTCCCTCTCGGCAATGCAACACAATAACAAATAATAAGAATAGAAAATAATAATAACAAATAAAGACAAATATCACACACACTGCTCTCTCCCTCTCCTCTCCGTATGTAAAGTCTAAGAATAGCAGTGTCACCTGATGGGTTGATAATGCTCTATTGATGCATGACCTATGCTGCCCTGTGTTGCACTGCGTGCTGCTGAACTAGTGTGTGTGTGTTTATTTTAGTTGTGGTGGGAAACAGATAATGAGTGTGCTGTTGACACCCAGAATCCTGTTCCAGAATCCGGTTAGCTACTGAGTCCAGCTAGAGGGACAGGGGACAAGGTGTAGGTACTGAGTCCAGTTAGAGAGACGGGACAGGGTTTAGCTTCTTAGGTTAAATTAGAGAGACTGGGGACATGGGTTAGCTACTGAGTCCGGCTAGAGGGACAGGGTTTAGGTACTGAGTCCAGTTAGAGAGACAGGGGACAGGGTTTAGGTACTGAGTTCAGTTAGAGAGACAGGGGACAGGGTTTAGGTACTGAGTTCAGTTAGAGAGACAGGGGACAGGGTTTAGCTTCTTAGGTTAAATTAGAGAGACTGGGGACATGGGTTAGCTACTGAGTCCGGCTAGAGGGACGGGGTTTAGGTACTGAGTCCAGTTAGAGAGACAGGGGACAGGGTTTAGCTTCTTAGTTTAAAGTAGAAAGACTGGGGACATGGATTAGCTACTGAGTCCGGCTAGAGGGACAGGGTGTAGGTACTGAGTCCAGTTAGAGAGACAGGGGACAGGGTTTAGGTACTGAGTTCAGTTAGAGAGACAGGGGACAGGGTTTAGCTTCTTAGTCCGGCTAGAGGGACAAGGGGCAGGGTGTATGGTTTAGCTACATGGACAGGCGAGGGAGATAAAGGACAGGGGAGACAAAGGGCGTCTGATAATGTGGCTATATTCCATACCTCTCACTCTCATCTCATAATGCTTCACCTATGTGGAACACCTCAGTACGTTTCCACTCCCTGTTTTTTATGACACAGACCCATCCAGTGTAAAACGAAACACTGTTCCATGCTGTCAATTTCTGTACCAGAGAAAGGGAGAGAGATGGGTCATATATGTATTATTGTTAATCTGACCTGAAATGTCTCTGAGCAGCATTTGTGTCATAGTTAATCCAGAGCTTTTTGGGCCAGAGAGAGAGCCATTTGTTCCGAACTCCTTTAATCTCTGTCACTCATCCTCACTTATCACTCACCTTACAGCACCTCAGCATAGAAAGGGAGTTCGGATCTGTAGGGCCGGTTTCCCAGACAAAGATATTCTAGTTCTGGACTAAAAGACACGTTCTATTGAGAATATCCATTGAGAACATTTATTCATCCAGAACTATGCTTAATCTGTGTCTAAGCACCCAAGCTAACTAGCACCCAAGCTAACTAGCACCCAAGCTAACTGGCACCCAAGCTAACCGGCACCCAAGCTAACTAGCACCCAAGCTAACTGACACCCAAGCTAACCGTTCTGACCATTTTACTCCCCCTAGCAGAGCTGGTTAGGCTGTTTTTGTTATCCAGAGTGTTGGTGGCTGCAACTGTGCTGCTGACAACAATTTAATTACGCTTTTTTGCCGATGTTTACTGACACTGGCCATATTCAACGGGTGTTGAGCGTTAGTAAATTCCTCAGTTATTCTGCGCTCAGATGAGAGTGCTCTGAAATCGGAGTAGATAGCCAGAGAGAAGTTACGAATGCACCCGAATGTCCATTGAGAATGCACAAAACTAAACCACTTAGCTAAGGTAAGATTGACGTAAATAATCAAGTCAATAAACGTTGGGTAGTTAGTTAGTTAGATAGCATATAGTTAGTATACTGGCAAGTACAATGTATTAGTAGCCAACTAACCTTGGGTAGCTAGCTAACATACCGGTACATACTGCTGTATGCTATGCGGTTCGTAAGGACAGCGTAGTTAACAAATCGTCAGCCAACGTAATGTGGTATGTAATTTATTGGAAAGTAATTACTTTATTACATTGCTCAACATTTTCTTAACATTTGTCATAATTAGTTAAATTAATGTATCAGCTCTCGTCAGACTTCGGCTGCATAATTTACACCATTTTCTTCAATTCTGAAATTGTTTTGAAGCCACGCCAATTTTCTGAAGAATTGCATTATGGGCCCCAAAAGCACGGAAATAGTGTCCACTGCTTGTATACTTCGTATTTTGGCGAATGTAGTACGACATCCGGGCACTTTGTCATACTTACTATATCTATAATATTGTAACGACCCTGGATTTATAAGCGTGGAAATCGACTCTGCCGCTCGAGCATGCTTTTACGGCACA
This sequence comes from Oncorhynchus mykiss, assembly GCF_057628025.1. Taxonomy (NCBI): domain Eukaryota; kingdom Metazoa; phylum Chordata; class Actinopteri; order Salmoniformes; family Salmonidae; genus Oncorhynchus; species Oncorhynchus mykiss. Next base: position 5,917,915 of record NC_143043.1, on the reverse strand, counting down.
GTCGATAGCGCGCCGGACCTCGGGCTCGAAGGTCGAGGGTTCAAGATCTCCTCCCTGCTGTTTCATTACAATATGACCAATAAGCATACTACATACTCAATTTAAGTCACAAATAGTACAGTTAGTATTAGTATTCGAACACAGCTATTCAAATTGTATTATCACACTACACACTACACACTACTAAGCTAAGTCCGACCACCTATTTGCAGTTGGATAATCATTCTGCTCGATTGTGGATTGTTGTTCCTTTGCTCCTCAGCCAGCTCCCTCTTCCCAGGCGGTGACAAGGATCCCCTTCTCCCACAGCTACGGGTTTCAGAAACTCGTAGTCTGACCCGCCCGGCCTTGAGTCAAGATGGCAGATGAAAGTTGTGTTATTTGAAGGCGCCTCCAATGTAGATCTAGGATAAGTAAACCCAACCTACATTGTAATTATTTGGGCTGAGTATGAGGCATGCAAAACTGATCTTAGATAAGCGTTTAGGGGCTGTAAGGCAGACCCTTGTGGCCTGTACTCGTTCTCTGGAGCTGAGAGCGAGCATAGACATGGGCTTACTTTTTTTCTTCTCTTTTCTTTCTTACCCATCTTTTTCCCAATGAAACTTGTCCTATATTTATTTCCCTTAAAATTCATATTGAAGTATCTGTCTTAATGATGTCACAAGTGGTGTGTGTTGCTCTATCTTACTAGCAAGAAGTGACTGGACAGGGAAAGCTGCCCTTGTCATACGTACACATTGACTTACTCATAGCTGTTGTATAATGGAATTCCATTGAGACAAGCTTGATTCAGCAACGAACAGGGGAAAACAAGGCATTATTTGGGAATTGGACGCGTGCGCATTTCACACATACATGTTGTAGTATTTTTTGTATTAGAACAAACTTTTTGCATCTTATTTTCAAGTTCTTTAATACTCATATGTACAGTGGAACTATATTAGTTAGTTATAAACCTCATATTTCAAAATAAGTCTGTTCAGGCATTTGAGGTAGGCAATGTTAAGCAGAGAGATGTAGAGATGGAATGATAGAAGAAAGGAAGGAAAGAAGAGAAAGGGCAGTAGGAGGGAGAGGAGTAAAGGAGCATTGTTGCTGCACAGTGTTTGTAGATGCAGGCCTCATTGTCACTGGTAAACGGGGCCAGCTACTGTAATGTACTGTAAAGTACAGTTTCCCCATAGACTACTGCCTTCCCACTGACCCTCTTTCTCTACCTCTCGCTCTCTACCTCTCTCTTTTCTCTCCCTTTGACACTTTGTCTCTTTCATTATTGTTCTCTCTCTTTGTCCTCTCTCCTTTTCTCTCCTCTTTCACTTTTCTCTCTCTTTACTCTGTCTCCTGCTGGCTCCTATACACATACAAGTCATAAAAACAATACCAAGGCTATTTTAGAAAATGTCATATATTTTTAGGTTGATTTTATACTATTTTTATTTTATAATTCTGTTCTTGCTTTCAGGGCCACTTTAAACAAACAACAACTTATAAAGGCTTTTTACAACATTCATCAAGTCTTCATAAGGGGCACTGCATAATGGTTCACAAAACATTCATAGAAAAAATCTTGTCAAGGCAAACCTCAAGTGCTGTATTTACCCTGCATGGTGTTACATGGTGATGCGTTCCACCCTCTGATTGTGTCTGTTTTCTTGTGAGTCAGAGAGTTGACCCCTGTAAATGTTGTGTTCAGTAGAGTGGACTCATCCCCACAGGATTAACCCATTAACTTCTGTGACCTGCAGGCCCTCTCAGACTATTGAAGTTGACTCGTAGTCTTAATGACTGAGTGAGTCATTACACATGCACTCACACACGCGCACACACAACACAGGGAGAATGCTAAAGTGTTCTGGACAGTGTGCATTTATTGTGCTTTTATGTAATCAGTTGCAAATCAGTTGCAAATCAGTCCCTCATTCACATGTTCTGTGTTGCCTTTCAATAGGTAGTAACTTGTCAGTCTATTGCTTGTTTCAATCCATCCCTATAAAACAAAAAGCCTTTAAAACCAGTTGGTTGTTTCTCTAGTTTACATCATCAATAATCATCTGTCTGGGTGACTAATTTGCAGTTAATATTCAGGTGCTATTTTCCCACTCCTGTGACTCAGCGCTCGTCATGTTCCTGAAGGTGAGAACCTATCCCGGGGGTGCAGATGCACAGCAGTCTCAATCACCTCCACTAAATGCTCCATTCGCAGGCAGAAACCCGCGCCCCTAAATATCTCCCGCAGACACAGACTCCACCGGGGGTGATTGACTGCCGCTGCATCACTAGCGGCTCAGCTCCTAGCTGCTTTAAGTATCCTTTAAGTATCCAGGAAGCTGCATCTTCTCATGGAAGAGACTTAGAATGACCCATTAACCCGTTTTCACAGGCCGACTGGACAAAGTTCAACAGATGGTGTTGTGAGAGAAAGCGTTGCGCTAGTGGTTTATTTTTAACTTCCTCTTAGTGCTGAGACGTTGAAACAAACTGTTACTGGTTGCCTGGGTGGTTTTATACAAGGCTAATGGTTTGTCGTGGCTGTGTTTAAAAGACAGAAGGTATGTTGGGGGGGTAATGTGAGTGGAACAAGAGTTTGGTTAGTAAGGGGATTGATGACAAGGGGCTGGTGTTAACGTGGCATGCCACTGCTCCATTCTATTGTGGCCAGGGCTCTAAAGTGCAACCATTTTGGTCACATATGCTGCAAAATATTTTGCTGTGTGACTTTTTATTTTGGTAGCACCGTGCACCTAGAAAAATGATCATCCAGATAATTGTTGTAATGATTAGGCATCGATGTACTGTTGTTTTCAGATACCCTAGACATAAAAGCCCTAACATCTGCAATGTTTTTTCTTCAGATTGTGAATTGGCTGTATCATTATGCGAGCTGTCCCAAAACCACTCGTAGGCATTTGTTTGCACCTTGTTCATTAGCTAACTAGCTAGCTAACAATCAGGGCCTCGTTTCTCAGTTGTAACTTAAGTTTTACGATGATCGTTGTCAGACCATGTGTCAATACTGATAAGATCGAAAGAAACGCGGCGCTGCTCTCGGATCAGCTTTTTCCATTCAAATCTTACCTTGTCATTATTGTGGAATAATTATAATGTTAATGGATCTGGGCCTTGTTTCCCAGTTGCAATTTAATTTAAGCATTACGATGATCGTAACAGATGCATCATTATTTGCGAGCCAACTTTTAAAAGTGTTTCCCGAACAAGCACATAGAGAGAACATTCGCTAAGTACGTCATTAAGGAAAAGCAGCGCTGCTCTCAGATCAGCTTTCGCCATTCAAATAAAATACATTTGTCACATGCGTCATAGACAACCGGTGTAGACGAATAATGAACTGCTTATTTACAGGTCCTTTTCCAACAATGCAGATTTAAAGTTAAGATAAAAAATAAAATAAAACATTTTAAGTAGTGAAACGAGGAATAAGTACACAGTGAATAGTGAATAAAAAGAACGAGTAAAAATTACATGGCTTTACACTGAGTGTACAAAACATTAGGAACAGCCACTTTTTCCTTCAGAACAGCCTCAATTCATGAAGGCATGGACCCTACAAAGTGTCAAAAAAATTACACAGGGTTGCTGGCCCATGTTGACTCCAATGCTTCCCTTAAATGTGTCAAGTTAGCTGGATGTCCTTTGGGTGGTGGACTATTCTTGGTACACTCAGGAAAATGTTGAGTGTGAAAAACCCAGCAGCGTTGCAGTTCTTGACACACTCAAACCGTTGCACCTGGCACCTACTACCATGCTCCATTTAAAGGAATCTTTAATATTTTGTCTTGCACATTCACCCTTTGAATGGCACACATACAGATGTAGGATCTGGAGGGGACTAAGCACGCACCCATGAGGAGGGGACTAAGCACGCACCGATGTGGAATTTAAGCTGTAGTCAATGAACAGCATTCTCACGTAGGTGTTCCTTTTGTCCAAGTAGGAAAGGGCAGTGTGGAGTGCAATAAAGATTGCGTCGTCTGTGGATCTGATGGAGCAGTATGCAAATTGGATTGGGTCCAGTGTGTCTGGGATGATGGTGTTAATGTGAGCGTTGACCAGCCTTTTAAAGCATTTCATGGCTACATATGTGAGTGCTATGGGGCCATAGCCATTTAGACAGGTTACCTTGGCGTTCTTGGGTACAGGGACTATGATGGTCTGCTTAAAAATATCCATAAAGATACTTGCCAGCTGGTCAGCGCATGCTCTGAGTATGCATCCTGGTAATCCGTATGTGGCCTTGTGAATGTTAACCTGTTACTCACTTGTTAATCTGTTACTCAAGTTCTTACTCACATCGGCTACGGAGAGCATGATCACACAGTCGTCACTGTGGAGACGACGTTGTGATTAATGAAGCCGGTGACTTATGTGGTAAACTCCTCAATGCCATCGGATGAATCCCGAAACACATTCCAGTCTGTGCTAGCAACCAGTCCTTTAGCTCAGCATCCGCTTCATCAGACCACTTCCGAATTGAGCGTGTCACTGGTACTTCCTGTTTGAGTTTTTGCTTGTAAGCAGGAATCTGGAGGACAGAATTATGGTCAGTTTTGCCATCTAGAGGTAGCTACGGAGAGTGTTGTACTGTATGTGTCTCTGTGTGTGGAGTAAAGGTGAGCTAGAGTTCTTTGCCCTCTAGTTGCACAGGTGACATGCTAGTAGAAATGAGATAAAACAGATTCCCGTTTTCCTGCCATTAGGGGCGCTGCATGAGCATTGTTTTGCTGGCTAATGGCACTATATACCTCGCTGAGTGTGGTCTTAGTGCCAGCATCAGTTTGTGGTGGTAAATAGACAGCTATGAAAATCTCTTGTTAAATAGTATGTTCTACATCTTATCCTGAGGTATTCTAACTCAGGTGAGCAGAATCTCATGACGTCCTTAATATTAGAGTTTGCGCACCAGTTGTTGTTAACAAAGACAGACACACCCACCCTTGAGGATGCGAAACGCTGCCGTTCTCTCCTGCCGATGCATAGAAAAAACAGACTTATATTAAGTCCTCATTCAGCCATGACTCCGTAGAGCATAGGATATTACAGTTCTTCAGGTCCCGTTGATAGGATAGTCTCGAACAGAGCTAGCCTAGTTTGTTCTCCAGTTCTCCAGTCGCCAATAGAACAGAGGGTAGAGGCAGTTTATTTACTCACTGCTGTAGTTTCATCAGGGTGCCCCAAAGTCGGCCTCTATATCGTTGTCTTTTCATCTTCTGAGTAGCCGGGATCAGGGCCTGGTCCTGGTTGAACAGTATGTCCTGCGCAGCTGAGTCATTGAGATAGAATTCTTAATCCAAATCGAGGTTAGTGATCGCTGCTCTGATATAAATGATGTACAAAACAAGTTAAGAGCAGCGCAAAAAAGTAGCTTAATTGGTCAGGAGCCCGTAAAATGGCCGCTATACATCCCTTATCTCTAATCCTACCTTAACATTATAATTATACCACAATACTGACGACGGATCAGCTCCTAGAGAGATATTACCACCTATGGCTGCAAATAGGCTGTTATGCTGATAATAATGCACTGAATCGCACATCATTGCGCACATTAATGATGCGTGGGTTGACTCATAAACCACAGTCACAGCTGTTATATCCGAGTGGCATGTAGGTTTAATGAATAAAGAGAAAGCAATACATTAAAACAGGATTACCAAAACTCAGTCTTGGGTGCAAGTTTTTTTTTTTGCTTTAGCACTACACAGCTGATTCAAATAATTGATGGTGAGTTGGTTATTTGAATCAGCTGTATAGTGCAAGGGTAAAAACCAAAATGTGCACCCAGGACCAGGTTTCGGAAACCCTGCATAACAAAAATCCATAAATGTATCGTATACAGTGCATTCGGAAAGTATTCAGACCCTTTGACTTTTTCCACATTTTGTTATGTTACAGCCTTATTCTAAAATGGATTAACAAAAAAAACTCCTCAACAATCTACACACAATACCCCATAATGACAAAGCAAAAATGTTTTGTAAATACATTTTTGCAAAACTTAAATATCACATTTATACAAGTATTCAGATCCTTTACTCAGTACTTTGTTGAAGCACCTTTGGCAGCTATTACAGCCTCGATTCTTTTTGGGTATGACACTACAAGTTTCTACGAGTTTCTCCCATTCTTCTCTGCAGATCCATTCAATATCTGTCAGGTTGGATGGGGAGTGTCACTGCACAGCTATTTTCAACTATCTAGATTTTGCTCGCCTGAAGTAGAGTATCTTATGACAAACTGTAGACCACACTATTTACCAAGAGAGTTTTCATCTATACTTTTCGTGGCTGTTTATTTATCACCACAGACGGATGCTGGCAGTAAGACCGCACTCAGTCAGCTGTATACCGGCGGTGCTCCGAGTGGCCGGAGACTTTATGCAGGGAAACTTAAATCAGTTTAACCTAATCTCTATCAACATGTTAAATGCGCAACCAGAGGGAAAAAAATTATAGATCACCTGTACTCCACACACAGAGATTCGTACAAAGCTCTCCCTCGCCCTCCATTTGGTAAATCTGACCACGATTCTTACCTCCTGATTCCTGCTTACAAGCAAAAATTAAAGCAGGAAGCACCAGTGACTCGGTCTATAAAAAAGTGGTCAGATGAAGCAGATGCTAAACTACAGCACTGTTTTGCTATCACAGACTGGAACATGTTCCTGGATTCTTCCGATGGCATTGAGGAGTACACCACATCAGTCACTGGCTTAATCAATAAGTGCATCGAGGACGTTGTCCCCACAGTGACTGTACGTACATACCCCAACCAGAAGCCATGGATTACAGGCAACATTCACAGTAATCTAAAAGGTAGAGCTGCCACTTTCAAGGTGCGGGATTCTAACCCGGACGCTTATAAGCGTTCCAGACGACTGTGTGATCTCGCTAGCGGAACACCAGCCGACAACATCCGGTGAATTTATTCAAATAAATAATCGGAATATTAAACTTTCATGAACATACAAGTATCTTGTATCATTTAAAAGCTTAACTTCTCGTTAATCTAACTGCGTTGTCCGATTTACAATAGGCTTTACGGCGAACGCATACCATGAGATTGTCTGAGGACAGGCCCCACATAAACATATTTTTCAACCAGCACAGTCTTCATATAATCACAAATAGCGATTAAAGAAATCACTTACTTTTTGAAGATCTTCCTCTGTTTGCAATCCCAAGGGTCCCAGCTACAACATGAATGGTCGTTTTGTTAGATAAGATCCTTCTTTATATCCCAAAAAGTCAGTTTAGTTGGAGCCATCGATTTCAGTAATCCACTCGTTCAACATGCAAACAAAGGAGTCCAAAAAGCTACCGCTAAACCGCTAAACTATAATATTTCATACGGAAAGTAGTATGTTGAACAGGAAAGCAAAATTAGTAAGTGCGCGCCCTCTCCCTCGCGTGCCGAAAGGCTGATATTGTTCCGGTGCTTTCCTAACCAAAAGTCCATATTCTTGCTTGTTTTTCAAAAAACAAGCGTGAAACCTTGAATAAAGACTGTTGACATCTAGTTTAAGCCATAGGAATTGCAATCTGGGAGATGGAATTACATAGAAACAATAGGTTTGCATTATGGGACACCAACAACAACAAAAAATTCTGGTTGGTTTGTCATCGGATTTTCGCCTGCCATATCAATTCTGTTATAGTCTCAGACAGTAACAGTCAAAGTGTTTTCTATCCAATGCTACCAATTATATGCATATCCTTGCTTCTGGGCCTGAGTAACTTTGGGCACGTCAGTCAGGTGGAAATTCAATAAACTAGACTCTATCCCTAATCCAGACGGATTACCAGGACGTGTGCTCTGGGCATTTGCTGACCAACTGGCAGGTGTCTTGACTGACATTTTCAACATGTCCCTGATTGAGTCTGTAATAGCAACATGTTTCAAGCAGACTATCAAAGTCCCTGTACCCAAGAACACTAAGGCAACCTGCCTAAATGACTGCAGACCCGTAGCACTCACATCCGTTGCCATGAAGTGCCTTGAAAGGCTGGTAATGGCTCACATCAACACCATTATCCCAGAAACACTAGACCCACTCCAATTTGCATGCCACCCAAACAGATCCACAGATGATGAAATCTTTGTTGCACTCCACACTGCCATTTCCCATCTGGACAAAAGGAACACCTATGTTGGAATGCTATTAATTAACTACAGCTCAGCATTCAACACCATTGTACCCTCAAAGCTCATCACCAAGCTAATGATCCTGGGACTAAACACCTCCCTCTGCACCTGGATCCTGGACTTCCTGACAGGCCGCCCCCAGGTGGTAAGGGTAGGCAACAACACATCTGCCATGCTGATCCTCAACACTGGAGCCCCTCAGGGGTGCGTGCTCAGTCCCCTCCTGTACTCCCTGTTCACCCACGACTGTGTGGCAAGGCACGACTCCAAAACCATCATTAAGTTTGCAGACGACACAGTGGTAGGCCAGAATAACAACCTATCCCTCAACGTAACCAAGACTAAGGAAATGATTGTGGACTACAGGAAAAGGAGGACCGAGCATGCCCCCTATCTCATCAACAGGGCTGTAGTGGAGCATGTTGAAAGCTTCAAGTTCCTTGGTGTCGACATCACCAACAAACTAGAATGGTCCAAACACACCAATACAGTCGTGAAGAGGTGAAGACAAAGCCTATTACCCCTCAGGAAACTAAAAAGATTTGGCATGGGTTGTCAGATCCTCAAAAGATTCTACAGCTGCAACATCACTACCTGGGACGGCAACTGCTCAGCCTCCGACCGCAAGGCACTACAGAGGGTAGTGCGTATGGCCCAGTACATCACTGGGGCTAACCTGCCTGCCATCCAGGACCTCTACACCAGGCTGTGTCAGAGGAAGGCCATACAAATTGTCAAAGACCCCAGCCACCCCAGTCATAGACTGTTCTCTCTACTACTGCATGGCAAACGGACCAAAAGGCTTCTCAACAGCTTTTACCACCCAAGTCATAAGACTCCTGAACAGGTAATCAAATGGCTACCCAGACTATTTGCATTGTCTCTCTACTGTATATAGCCTCTCTACTGTATGTAGCCTCTCTACTGTATGTAGCCTCTCTACTGTTTATAGCCTCTCTGCTGTATATAGCCTCTCTACTGTATGTAGCCTCTACTGTTATTTTTCACTGTCTTTTTACTGTTGTTTTTTTTCTTTACTTCTCTATTGTTCACCTAATACCTATTTTTACTTACAAATTGCACTGTTGGTTAGGGCCTGTAAGTAAGCATTTCATTGTAAGGTCTACACTTGTTGTATTTGTCACACGTGACAAATACATTTTGATTTGATTAGGCTGTGTGCTTAGGGTTGTTGTCCTGTTGGAAGGTGAACTTTAGCCCCAGTCTGAGGTCCTGAGCACTCTGGAGCAGGTTTTCATCAAGGATCTCTCTATAATTTGCTCCGTTCATCTTTCCCTCGATCATGACTAGTCTCCCAGTCCCTGCCACTGAAAAACATCCCCACAGCATGATGCTGCCACCACTATGCTTCACCGTGGGGATGGTGCCAGGTTTCCTCCAGATGTGATGCTTGGCATTCAGGCCAAAGAGTTCAATGGAAACAGGATGTATAGCACTTCACAATCAGAGCTTAATTTTGAGTGTCACAGCAAAGGGTCTGAATACCTACGTAAATAAGGTATTTTTTAAATTTGTAATACATTTGTAAAAATGTCTAAAAACCTGTTTTCACTTCGTTATTATGAGGTAGTGTGTGTAGACTGATGAGGACATTTTTTTATTTAATCCATTTTGAGTAAAGCTGTAACGTAACAAAATGTTTAAAAAGGGAAGGGGTCTAAATGCTTTCCTAATGTACTGAAAATGTATCATTCTTGTGCAAATTATATCTAGGCCTATAGGCTACATTGAGGTTTTTCTTTCATTATTTTTTTCATTATTTGGCATTGGTGCATAAGCCTAAGCTTTAGGGCCTAAATTTACAAATAGCCTACACACCAATCACTTTTGGGAACGGGCAGAAAAAGTGAATTTCGATCCATTGAGGCAAAAAGGACAATGTCGGAGTTTAATTCAATAAAAGCTGTGAAATGTAGAGTTGAAAATAAAGAGAAGGGCGGACCAGAAAAGTTATGTCTGAGAAGGTTTTGAAGTGCTAAAAGAGGTTAATAGCCGTGTCTATGTTGTGTGTGATGATTGTGAAGTGCTTTACAAATTCGACAGTTACAAGATGGCGACTTCAAATTGGCCTATGGCACGTCAAGGGAATTGCAGCCTACTGTTCAGAAATAGCTCCGCCATTTCCTGGTTGCTAAAATTCAAATAGTTCGCCTAATTTAAACCGCTGTGAAATATATTTTCCATATTCCAAAATATAGTATTTTCAGCTTTTTGAAGCTGGTATACAAAACCGAAGGTAAAAGATGCACAGATTCTTAGACTTGCTTTCAATGGGAATGACAGATCTATAAACACACATTTATATGTTACTTTGGTCAGATCTCCCAAAAAGTCACATATTGCAACTTTAAATGGAACCTGAAATCTATATTGTCGTAATATTTACTCCTGCAGAATTAAGCATTTTTTTCAGTAAAATGATACACCAAATATACATTTTGACCTTGGAACAAGAGTGGAGAAATATGATTAATTTCATTCAGCATCTTGAGAGAATGTGAATGCACAGTTAGTCTGTAAAGGTGTTAACTTTATCAGCATCATAAAAGCTGATAGCATTTTAACCACATAAAACAAACATCCAAGCCAAACTGAAATATTATCAGAAACATGTTGGGTCATTTTCACAGCTAACTATTTCCTTACAATGGTTCCAACTGATATCATTTGGACCTTTTGCACAAAAAAATCGTTCCATTCTGCGAAAGAAGTAGAGATGACAGAGAAAATGTTACCGATGTCAACTAGATTGAAGCATTCCTTCTATCATTTAGACATTACTCTGATGAGCAAAGGTTTATTTAGTCTTCTAGGGAAACATACAGTATAATGACAGAAGATAAGCGACATTTATCTAATTATAGACAAGTTGATTAACAAATAGCCTACCAAAAATGTCAGAAATTTAAGTAGAATCATACCTAAATTAGGCACAAAAAAAATCCTGCAGCTCCCTTCAGAAATGTGACCGACTGCCTCGATTCGGTCTTATGTAGCAAATTTTGAAATTGTGTTTTTTACATTGGATAAAAGTAGAGACTCAGAGACAGGAAATGGTACAGTATATCATACACTGCAGTTGAAGAACGATGGGAAAGGCTGCTTTGAAAGTTGATGAACTTGTGACCTCACTTTTGAGAAAATGGCCCTTGAATTTTTTGGTACACCATCTCTTTAAGGATTCACGTGAGGCCATGTGATAAACAAATATAAAATAAAATTACATAATTTGTCACATGCAGGTAGCTAGCTAGCTAAACAATGAACTGGCATAATCCCAACCACTACCAATACAGACATTGCCATAGCTGTAATATGAACACAGATACAACAATGAGCCATATATTTCACTGGATGTATAAATGTGAAGCATCCTGTTGGCGTTTCCACTCACTACCAAATTTAGTAGTGAGAGGAAGCCCACTGGCGGGTATTTGGCCGACATTCCGCAAATGTTCTCATCGATTAAAGATTTGATCTCAATACAGTTTTCTGTTTCTGTTAAGGACAGAGTGGATTAAGTTTTGTAGATGTACCTTTTTTTTAAATCACGCTGTTTAGAAGGAGTGTAAAGGCGAATTGAGTTATTACACTCGTGCACTTCACAGAGTAAGAAACATGCAGATACATGCTAGAACGCGGCAATAGGATAACTCTTGGCTCTGCCCACCTCCTTGCTTGTTCTGCCCACTATGACTCATTTGTTCCCATTGGAAATGACAAGCTGTGGTCTATCTTGGTTTAGTTATAAAAATATTTGGTAAGAATTTGCAGGTAGCTAGAGCTAACAAACTAGGTTCAATGTTAGCTAACTAACATTAGGCTATAACTAACAATGCAAATGGGTTTTTAATCAAATAATATTACTACACAAATCATACATGTAACGGTAGTTATCGAGCCAGCAAGCTAACGTTTGCTAGCTAACTAATACATGTTTTTTACTTTCAATAAAAATTAATTTCTCACAAAATGAGTAGCTATTATCTGAAAATCTAGCTAGACTCTTACCCATATACATGGATGAACGATTCACGGAAGACTGGAAGCATTTAACTCTGTTTTGTTTGTAGCTGCAGTACATGTTGTTTGGCCAGAGTTGACCATGGCGTGTGCAGAAAGTAGCCCATCACTTTTTCCAACTAATCTGTCGATATCGCCTACTAAATTCAGGGCATCAATATTGTTGAGAAAAGTAGCACAACTTGTGTAGTTCTCAATGGCTAACGTTCTACCTTTCAAAAACGGCAGAGTAGAAAGGAATGCCAATACAATCCTAAAGAGCTCACATTATAGACAGAAGCAGGCTGCATGGCAGACCGATCCAAACTAATCTACCGGCATGTCCAGCCCACCCATTATTTCAGCCAATTATGTCTAGTGGGAAGGTTCCTGACTTTTTCTGTGGCTAAACCAACTAGGCTCGTAATTTAATGATTTTATTTGTATTCATGGATGGGAAACAAGTTTGTTATTAAGGCGCATGAAAGTTCACGTTCCAGAAGAACGCATTTTGATAACGCCTAGTTTCCTGGAACGAGTCACGAATGGTTCCCCAAAAATGATTTGACTCCTGAATTATCTAGTCCGAACAGCTTAGTATCTTGTTCGAACGACTTAGTATCTCGTCTGAACGACTTAGTAAAATAAAATAAAAATCAGAGGTCAAAAGATCAGAGGTTAGCATGTCTTGCAAGACATGCTAACCTCTCATTACCAACATGGGAGGTTAGCATTTCTTTGGGGTATGATCTTTGACCCTCTGTAACTTTCTCACTCATCATTATTCATGATTCATTCAGGATTATCCATCATCATGGTAGCATCCACATTAATGTAGAAGTGTTTAGAAACATAGTATATTCTTATTTACAGTAAAAATGACTCAAATGACTCAAATTCATACCATGCATACCATTAATTTCTATCGATTACAAAATGATCTGAAACACATCCAAAACTAAGTGCAAATGCATCCAACAAGCTTGATGTAGTCATTGTTGGATGCATTTGCTAGGAATGCGACCAAACACTAAACTTTTGACTACTTAACTTGTAAGAATCTTTAGGTGTGTCAATAATTTGACCCCTGTCTTTTTAAGAAAATATATATACACTACCAGTCAAAAGTTTTAGAACAAACACCTACTCATTCAAGGGTTTTCTTAATTTTTACTATTTTCTACATTGTAAAATAATAGTGAAGACAAAAAAACAATGAAATAACACATATGGAATCATGTAGTAACCAATAAAGTGTTAAACAAATCAAAATATATTTCATATTTGAGATTCTTCAAATAGCCACCCTTTGCCTTGATGACAGCTTTGCATAGTCTTGGCATTTTCTCAACCAGCTTCACCTGGAATGCTTTTCCAACAGTCTTGAAGACGTTACCACATATGTTGGGCACTTGGCTGCTTTTCCTTCACTCTGCTGTCCGACTCTGCCCAAACCATCTCAATTTGGTTGAGGTCGGGGGATTGTGGAGGCCAGGTCATCTGATACAACACTCCATCACTCTCCTTCTTGGTAAAATAGCCCTTACACAGCCTGGAGGTGTGTTGGGTCATTGTCCTGTTGAAAAACAAATGATTGTCCGACTAAGGCTAAACCAAATGGGATGGCGTATCGCTGCAGAATGATGTAGTAGTTAGTTAAGTGTGCATTGAATTTTAAATTACTCACAGACAGTGTCACCAGCAAAGTACCCCCCCACCATAACACCTCCTCCTCCATGCTTTACGGTGGGAAATACACATGCGGAGGTCATCCGTTCACCTACAGCGCTTCTCATAAATAAACGGTGGTTGCAACCAAAAATCTCCAATTTGATCTCCAGACCAATGGATACATTTCCACCAGTCTAATGTCCATTGCTCGTGTTTCTTGGCCCAAGCAAGTCTCTTCTTCTTATTGGTGTCCTTTTATAGTGGTTTCTTTTCGGCAATTCGACCATGAAGGCCTGATTCACGCAGTCTCCTCTGAACAGTTGATGTTGAGATGTGTCTGTGTCTTGAACTCTGTGAAGCATATATTTGGGCTGTAAATTATGAGGCTGGTAACTCTAATGAACTTATCGTCTGCAGCAGAGGTAACTCTAGGTCTTTCTTTCCTGTTGCGGTCGTCATGAGAGCCAGTTTCATCATAGAGCTTGATGGTTTTTGAGACGGCACTTGAAGAAACTTTTGAAGGTCTTCAAATATTCCATGTTGAATGAAACGTTCCGTATTGACTTACCTTCATTTCTTAATGTAATGATGGACTGTCATTTCTCTTTGCTTATTTGAGCTGTTCTTGCCATCAAATGGACTTGGTATTTTACCAAATAGGGCTATCATCTGTATACCCCACTACCTTGTCACACACAACTGATTGGCTCAAACTCATTAAGCAGGAAATACATTTCACAAATTAACTTTTAACAAGGCACACCGGTTAATTGAAATGCATTCCAAGTGACTACCTCATGAAGCTTGTTTAGAGAATGGCAATAGTGTGCAAAGCTGTCATCAAGGCAAGGGGTGGCTATTTGAAGAATCTCAAATATAAAATATGTTTTGATTTGTTTAACACTTTTTTGGTTACTTCATAATTCCATATTTGTTATTTCATAGTGTTAATGTCTTCACTATTATTCTACAATGTAGAAAATAGTGAAAATTAAGAAAAATCCTGGAATGAGTAGGTGTTCTAATATTTTGACCGGTAGTGTATATATTTCGTGTTAAACGAAATCTCTTTGTCTGAGCAATTGTATTAGTATAAAAGAGCATACAATATAGCTCAGTATTTTAAATAATTATTTTATCCATCAGTCTTGCTCATCTTTATCAAGAGTGTCAATAACTCCGGACCCAACTCTATATTATCGACTTTCCCAGAGAGAGTTGTTGATATGTTTTACATTTTCTTTAAAAAACTGCAGCAACAATTCATTTTCCTGTATGTACATGTCGTTAGTCCAGATAGAAAGATGAACATAGTATTTATCCACTATAGAATAGAACTGGACCGGTTTGACAGTTCTCATCCTGCTCTTTCTCCCCCTCCAGTATGAACAAAAGGAATGTCTTTGTTAACAGGCTTTTCCCACCGAAACATTCAAAAGTGAATACTTGAACAATATTTCTAACATAAGAACTTGGGGAATGGTTGGAGATGAGCTATGAAAACGAATATATTGGTTTTTATTTTGTGATGTCATTAAAAATGTTATAGAGGAAATATGGTAACTTGAAAAGTATTTACACTACAGATATGTGGTCTCCATCCTTAAGGTTGTGTGTGAAATATGAAAAATAACGAAAGTATTTTGCTAAGATAGGAATGTGATTTATAGTTTTAGATAATAGTTTTACATAACTTTGTACAAGTAAGTAGTCATGCCCCGAGTAAGGTCAAAGATCGTGTCATGCTGACGGAACCGTCCCCTTTGGCCAGAGTGCATAAAAGAGTGCATAAAAGGATTGGTAAAAGAAATTAACATAAGACAAGGAAATATGAGTTGGGAGCTACACGTTTGAAATGGTTGGAACTTTGAACCTCAACATGAGGTGAAGAAATAAATTCACTTTCCTTTAGACCAGCAAGATGGTGAGCTGCAGCTCATGTCCAAAGAGGTCCGAATCCTGAATAGCGACACGAGGGGGAAAGCAAACTCCCATCTAGGACAATCACTGGTACAGCTGTCTTGGGTCAAATATCTAGAAAAGCAAATCTAAGTGAGACTATCCTACTACGCTCATCACCAATGGGAACCGTCGACACGGCTGGATAGCTATCTTCCAAAGTGAACAACAGTAGAAGACGGGAAACGGAAGACCTCTTACAGCCAATCAGAGCCATACAAGCTTACCGCTGAAAGGCCAACAACCTTCCTAAGAAGGCCTGGTTCCGACAGAGATAAACAGTGAACAAAGGCATTCACACGTAAATACATTCATAATTTCTTATTCAGGCTATTGTTATTGCAGCAAAGGGGGGACCAACTTCATATTAATGCCCATGATTTTGGAATGAGATATTCAATGAGCAGGTGTCCACATACTTTTGGTGATGTAGTGTATAACGAGTAATGTGAATCCCAACACTGGTGACAGAACACTTGCTCAGGCAACAGTGGTACGTTGTTGACCATTTAGGAAACGCTTGACATATTCATGTCCATCTGTTGTTTAACGCCAGCGCGAGGCGGTCCTCCTGGGAGATTGGAAGAGGTGTCAGAAGCCAACATGTTCAGAAGGCTGTGAAAGGCTTTACAAAGTCAAACAGATTATACTTTTTTTACTGCTATTTATGACGTGTTCTCTTCACACTTCCTTGTTGTTGTGATATGTTAAGTTTTACAGGTTAGCCACTGATGCAACTAAAAAAAAACACCCCCCCATGACTGGGGTGTGTGTGTGTGTGTGTGTGTGTGTGTTTAACTATACCAGAAGTCCCCACAAGAATAGTAAATAAACAATTTTGCTGGTTCCCATAAAGTCAAATGCTATTTCTTGGGGGTTTAGGGTTAAGGTTCGAATTAGTGTTAGAATTAGGTTTAGGGTTATGGTTAGGAGATAGGGTTAGGAGCTAGGGTTAGGGTTAGGGTTAAGGTTAGTTTTTTGGGATAAGGTTAGGATTAGGGTACAGGTTAGGATTAGGGGTTAGGGAAAACAGGGACTGAATTGTATGTCCGCACAAGGTTAGCTGTGAGTGTGTGTGTGTGTGTGTGTGTGTGTGTGTGTGTGTGTGTGTGTGTGTGTGTGTGTGTGTGTGTGTGTGTGTGTGTGTGTGTGTGTGTGCTATCAGAGGAAGACCCATTTACTGTACAGAAGCAGAACAGTTGGTTGTCCTGGATAGCCTGGTCAGAATATGGGTCAAGACTGGATCCAGACACTGTACAACTTCCTGCTTGACTTTCTCTCTTGACCTACCCAGGTCTACTTTCACTCTGTTGGTACCGTAGTGGTTTGTGTTGGAAAGAGGAGAGCAAACCTATACACACTATTACATGTATAAATATACTTTTTTAGTGGAGTTACAGTTATTTTCCTGATCAGGCCACATCATGTGAGTAATGCTGCTGTGGTAATCTTGATCTTACTAATAATTCTTTCCACTTTGATGGTGAGGGAGGCAATGCAGTGAATGGGGTTTTCTTATTGAGAGCGTTTCTGTGAGTGCTTATCTAGGTAAAGAGTGAATGACATATTCTGTTTTATGTCACAGTCGTAGAAAGAGCAAGTATCCTTTAAGAAATGCTTATTGAGTGAGGTGGCTAGAGGTTAGATATTTCTCTTACATTTCCAACATTTTTTATGTCGGTTTTGTTTTGGACATTTTGTGACCTACCCACTGTATTCTCAGACCAGTATTTTTATGGCCCCTTCTGGTTGTCTCAAGATATTTTTTTATTTCCCCCCAACTTTATTTGTCCTGTGGTGTTTCAACTTTATTGGTCCCCATAGTATGTGCTGCCACAGATCTATCTTCCCCTTCGGTGGGTTTCGCAACTTTATTGTTTCCCTTGGGTGTCATTGGTTCCCCAGTGTCATTGCTTTATTAGTCCCCCGTTAAGTCCCCTGAGGCTGGGTGTCAAATCAAAATCAAATCAAATCAAAGTTTATTTGTCACGTGCGCCGAATACAACAGGTGTAGACCTTACAGTGAAATGCTTACTTACAGGCTCTAACCAATGGTGCGGAAAAAAGGTGTGTGTGTGTGTGGGGGGGGGGAAGTAAAGAAATAAAACAATAGTAAAAAGACATTTGAAAAAAGAGTAGCAAGGCTATATACAGACATCTGTTAATCAGGCTTATTGAGGTAGTATGTACATGTAGGTATTGTTAAAGTGACTATGCATATATGATGAACAGAGAGTAGCAGTAGCGTAAAAGAGGGGTTGGCGGGTGGTGGGTGGGACACAATGCAGATAGCCTGGTTAGCCAATGTGTGGGAGTACTGGTTGGTCGGGCCAATTTAGGTAGCATGTACATGAATGTATAGTTAAAGTGACTATGCATATATATGATAAACAGAGAGTAGCAGCAGTGTAATAGAGGGATTAGGGGGAGGCACACAATGCAAATAGTCCGGGTAACCATTTGGTTACCTGTTCAGGAGTCTTATGGCTTGGGGGTAAAACTGTTGAGAAGCCTTTTTGTCCTTGACTTGGCAATTAGGTACCGCTTGCCATGCAGAAGTAGAGAGAACAGTCTATGACTGGGGTGGCTAGGGCCTTCCTCTGACATCGCCTGGTGTAGTGGTCCTGGATGGCAGGCAGCTTTGCCCCAGTGATGTACTGGGCCGTACGCACTACCTTCTGAAGTTCCTTGTGGTCGGAGGCCGAGCAATTGCCGTACCACGCAGTGATGCCACCGGTCAGGATGCTCTTGATATTGCAGCTGTAGAACTTTTTGAGGATCTCAGGACCCATGCTAAATCTTTTTAGTTTCCTGAGGGGGAATAGGTTTTGTCGTGCCCTCTTCACGCCTGTCTTGGTGTGTTTGGACCATTCTAGTTTGTTGTTGATGTGGACACCAAGGAATTTCAAGCTCTCAACCTGCTCCACTACAGCCCCGTCGATGAGAATGGGGACGTGCTCGGTGCTCCTTTTCCTGTAGTCCACAATCATCTTCTTAGTCTTGGTTACGTTGAGGGATAGGTTGTTATTCTGGCACCACCCAGCCAGGTCTCTGACCTCCTCCCCATAGGCTGTCTCGTCGTTGTCGGTGATCAGGCATACCACAGTTGTGTCGTCAGCAAACTTAATGATGGTGTTGGAGTCGTGCCTGGCCATGCAGTCGTGGGTGAACAGGGAGTACAGGAGGGGACTGAGCACACACCCCTGGGGAGCTCCAGTGTTGAGGATCAGCGTGGCAGATGTGTTGTTACCTACCCTCACCACCTGGGGGCAGCCTGTCAGGAAGTCCAGGATCCAGTTGCAGATGGAGGTGTTTAGTCCCAGGTTCCTTAGCTTGGTGTTGAGCGTTGAGGGTACAATGGTGTTGAACGCTGAGCTGTAGTCAATGGCAGTGTGGAGTGCAATAGAGATTGCATCATCTGTGGATGTGTTTGCGCTGTATGCAAATTGGAGTCGGTGTAGGGTTTCTGGGATAATGGTGTTGATGTGAGCCATGACCAGCCTTTCAAATGGCTACGGACGTGAGTGCTGCGGGTCTGTAGTAATTTAGGCAGGTTGCCTTTGTGTTCTTGGGCACAAGGACTATGGTGGTCTGCTTGAAACATGTTGGTATTACAGACTCAATCAGGGACATGTTGAAAATGTCAGTCAAGACACCTGCCAGTTGGTCAGCACATGCCCGGAGCACACGTCCTGGTAATCCGTCTGGCCCCGCAGCCTCGTGTATGTTGACCTGTTTAAAGTTCTTACCCACGTCGGCTACGGAGAGCGTGATCACACAGTCGTCCGGAACAGCTGACGCTCTCATGCATGCCTCAGTGTTGCTTTCCTCGAAATGTGCATAGTACCGATTTAGCTCGTCTGGTAAACTAGTGTCACTGTGCAGCTCGCGGCTGTGCTTCCCTTTGTAGTCTGTAATAGTTTGCAAGCCCTGCCACATCTGATGAGCATCGGAGCCGGTGTAGGTTAGGAGACCGTAAAACGCTGGCCATCTCCTCCGGCACCATTTCCTGTGAATCCGCCACCTTGTGAATCCTCTGACGCCATTATGTCATGGCTTCATCTCTACCACCTCTGTATCCTCTTTGTCACAGCTTTATTTGTCTCCCCCCTCTCTTGTGAGTCCTAAGTGTCCTGTGTGTCACAGCGTAGTCAGCCCCCCTGGCCCACAGGTACTGTGTGATTGATGAGGGGCTGGTGCTGTGGCTGACTGATCTCCTGACCCCATCGATCAGCACTGCAGTCAGTCTGCCCAATCAGACCACTGGATCCAGGCTAGTGTGTGTTTATGTGCATGTGTGCGTTAACAGTGAACAAAAATATAAATGCAACTTGCAACAATTTCAAAGATTTTACTGAGTTACAGTTCATAAAAATCAGTCAACTGAAATTAATTAATTAGGCCTTAAGTCAGTATCTGGTGTGACCACCATTTGCCTCATGCATCGTGACACATCTACTTCTCATAGAGTTGATCAGGTTTTGGTGAGTATGCCACGGAAGAACTGGGACATTTTCTGCTTCCAGGAATTGTGTACAGATCCTTGCAACATGGGGCTGTGCATTATAATGCTGAAACATGAGGTGATGGATGAATGGCATGACAATAGGCCTCAAGATCTTGTGAAGGTATCTCTGTTTAGTCAAATTGCCATCAATAAAATGCAATTGTGTTTGTTGTCCGTAGCTTCTGCCTGCCCATACCGTAACCCCACCGCCAACATGGGGCAGGCACTCTGTTCGCAATGTTGACATAAGCAAACAGCTCGCCCACACGACACCATACACGCTGTCTGCCATCTGCACGGAACAGTTGAAACCGTGATTCATCAGCATGCAAGTGGCCATGGAAGGTCAGCATTTGCCTGCTGAAGTTGGTTATAACGTCAAATTGCAGTCAGGTCAAGACCCTGGTGAGGACGACAAACACGCTGATGAACTTCCCTGAGACGGTTTCTGACCGTTTGTGCAGAACATCTTCGGTTGTGCAAACCCACAGTTCCATCAGCTGTCTGGGTGGCTGGTCTCAGACGATCCCGCAGGTGAAGAAGCCGGATGTGGAGATTCTGGGCTGGCGTGGTTTACACATGGTCTACGGTTGTGAGGCAGGTTGGATGTACTGCCAAATTCTCTATAACGACGTTGGAGTTGGCTTCAATTCTCTGGCAACACCGTGGACATCTTGCAGTCATTCTTGCAGTCATTATGCCAATTGCACGCTCCTCCAAAACTTGAGACATTTTAGAGTGGCCTTTTATTGTCCCCAGGTGCATGTGTGTAATGATCATACCTTTTTATCAGCTTCTTGATATGCTACACCTGTCAGGTGGATGGATTATCTTGGTAAAGGAGAAATGCTCACTAACAGGGATCTAAACAAATGTGTGTACAACATTTTAGATAAAATACATAAAAACACTTTACATGTTACGTTATATTTTTTGTTCAGTGTTTGTGAGAGAGAGTGTGTGTGTGTGTGTGTGTGTGTGTTTGTGTGTGTTTAACTATACCAGTGTAAGAGAAAGAGCTAGAACCACAGATCCAGGCTGAGAGAGGGAGGAGGGAAGACAAGCCCACTGCTCCCTTTACCTATACCACAGCGGGCAGGATTAGCCCCCAGACTGGGTTCACCATGCAGCCAGCCAAAGTTGAGCCTCGCAGACATCACGCTTTCCAATATCACACCCGTAGCTCCGCTGCTGAATGCTATTTTGAACAAGTGCCATTTGAATCAATTCATTATTGATATAAAATGCCAATGATGCTCCTAAACATGTACAGTAAAACAACTGAGTCCACACACAATGACAACAATGTGAAAGAATCACTGTTGGAATCACTGCCTACCCAAGTGCTCAATACATTTGTAGGTAATGAATGGGATACGCAAAAGAGCTTCAAAAGCACAAACATGTCTAAAATGAATAAGTGATTGTCTCCGGTACACTTACATGTCTGTTATTTTCTGTCTGAAGTCTGAAAGGGCAGGGTTTTCACATGGTCGTCCGTGGTCCGTTAAGAGCCCGGCTAAATGTAATGAAAGCTATTCATCTTGGTCACCACTTCCTCATGATGTAATGCAGCTAAGTCACTCAGCGTTTGTTGGACACTGAAGCACGACAGCTATATTAAAGGGCTCCTGAAGAATACACTGTTTAAATCTCACTCTTAGAGGACATCACAATGTAAGATATTTAAAGTGGATGTCATATAGTGTACAGGTTTCTAGTAATGTCAGCTTTTTCCTTAAATAGTTAATTGAAATGGCTGTTGACACATTTTTTCCCCATAGTGTGAATCTAATGTATTAGCTGTTTTTTTTCTTTACTTCCCCGAAGGCCTTCCCGGATTCAGTCTTCTACAATTATTCCATGTCACACTGTGCAATGTTAACCACATTTAAATCTTGATATCAACCTGGCCAGATTGTATGGTTTGCTTCAGTTTTGTCATCACATTCTGCAATTGGCTTGAGAGGATACGTCAGCAGACATATTCTACATGTGATCTGCAACGCAAGCATCCCTCTAGGCTTATGTGTGAGCGAAGTGAGTTCGGAAACACTGAAAGTATGCGTTTAGCAATAGTTTTCAAATACCAACTTTATATGTTCGAATTCAGAATCAAATAGGCTTCCCAAAAACGACATGGTCGCTCTGTTAAAACGTTTATTTAGATTACATTTTTGGGGCTATTAAACAAAATCCCATCATGTAGCCTGATTTCAGATGTGTCACGTACTGTAGTTAAAACAAGATTATTAGGAAAGTCTTTATTTTTGCAAAGCATGTAAACGTTTAAATCTAACTATTACATGAATCTGACTATTCACAATAATCATATTGTGTGCCTATTCAGTGCCGGCTGTGTTCCTATTGGTCAGTCATCGGAATCATCTTGTAACACCAGCCACACACTACATGATAAAGTTTTTAAAAATTCAGACACTTCCAGAACTTTGTCGGATCCTACGTACACACGTAGCGGTACTTGATTGGCAGACCTAGACCATGTCACACTGAATGACCCAAGATGGCCGACAATCGTTTACGACCTAAGAATTTGCCCTTTACGTGGCCATTTTGTCTGGAATGGCAAAATTGTGCGATAAGACGGCTAAAATTCTCCATTCTGTATGGGCCTTAAAGGGATACTTCAGGATTTTGGCAATGAGACCATTTGTCTACTTCCCCAGAGTCAGATGAACACTTGGATACCATTTTTATGTCTCAGTGTCCAATATGAAGGAAGTTAGAGGTAGTTTGTGAGCCAATGCTAACTAGCGTTAGTGCAATGACTGGAAGTCAATGGGTATCTGCAAGCATGCTAGTAGCAGCAAATAAGTTACTGTGTAAGTCTAAGAGCTGTCCAAGGTGCTATTTCCTTACCATAGAACTGTAACTACTTTGACCACTTTGATGATATCAGGTTCAGGTGAATATCTTCCTCTAACCCTGGGACAGTATAATACATTCCGCCAGGCAACACATATTGAATTAACATTCTATTAATGTTATATTTAAACATACAGTTCCTGATGTTGAAAATCTATGGATGTTTTGTGAATTTGCAAAACGTTATCAACAAACACTGTTTTTGTAAAATGTTTTTGTCATCTAACTTTCAACCGCAAATTAAGGATAGTGTCACAACCTGACCTTAGAGAGCCATTTTATTTCTCTATTTGGTTAGGTCAGGGTGTGATTTGGGTGGGCATTCTATGTTTTCTATTTCTTTGTTTTTGGCCCGAGAATGGTTCCCATTCAGAGGCAGCTAGCTGTCTATCGTTGTCTCTGATTGGGAATCATACTTAGGCAGCCTTTTTTCCTTTTCTCATTGGCGGCTCATCTATGACAGGGAGTTTGAAGACAGTGAACGTGACAGATAGGATTTATATATGTTAACAACTCAACCAGAGTTGTTGTTGTCTTTGCTGCATGCTGTAACGTGACTGTCCTCACAGCTGGAAATTAATTTGAGATGTGTGTAAGACACACAAACACCTCTTCCTGTTCGATTTGTAGGATTGTGTGTCCCTGGTCGTGTTCATACTAGCAAAACGTGTTGCAACAAAAAATGAAAATCTGTGTTCTTATTGGATTAAAGGGATACTACGAGATTCTGGCAGTTAGTATTGCTGCGAGAATATCCTACCATACCTGTAGACTTCCAGTCATCGCGCTAATGCTTGTTAGCATTGACTCGCGAAACTACCTCTAACTTCCTTCATACTGAATGCAGAGACATAAACATGGTATCTGTCTCTGGGTAAGTAGAACAACAGCTTAATTACTGCACGCAGTATCCCTTTAAATTCAGGTACTACCCCTCTGTTTCAAACCATTTTCTCCCCACTGTTGTGAACACCTTGCACGTAAGTGGTGAAACCATGAACCTTCATAAAATGGCCTGAAAATACACTTCACAGTCCCATTTGTCAATGAAGCTATTGTCATTAGGGTTGCAAAATTCCTATAACTTTCCCAAAATTACCAGGTTTTCCAGAAATCCGGAAATCCTCCAACCTGGATTTCTGGAAAACCAGAGAATTTGGGGAAAGTTATAGGAATTTTGCAACCTTAGTTGTCACGCTTAGTGATCTGCCAGAGCGCAGACATTTTTCAAAGAGATCTCATTGTTTCTGTCCTGATATAAACTAGTGCTAAACAGGGGACTGAAATATGCAGGGTTTTTTTGCTGTCATTTAGCAGACCTTTGTTGATTACCGTGAAGAATTAACATCTCCACACCTCATTGCTCTGCTCTCTGCCTATCTGAGGAACAGACGGGGATGCATGGTGCTAGCTCCTGTCACTTGAAAAAAAAGAGAGACTCGCACACACACTTCTTCAGGCACTGCATGCTGAAATATCGCACTTATGTCCTATCACTTCAATTACAAAAACGGGGTAGTAGTGTATCTTGCCTATTTTTTATGTTGTGTCTTCAGCTCCTGATTGGTCCTGTCATTGTTAGTTGTCACCTGTCAGTGTGGCCAATCGGAGCCTGTAATCCGTCTGAGGTACATCTCAATTGCCTAAAGCGGCTGCCTCTCTTTGTCTCCTATTCTGCTAATCAAGGATAAGGGGAAACAGTATACTTTTTGTACAGGGGAACTCCGATCAGTAAAGTCTATCAGAGTGGCATCAACGTTCTCCATCCTGCTGTCACTAGTAACCCTCTCATATCGCCATGCTTTCAGTGTGTGTGTGTGTGTGTGTATGTGTGTGTGTGTGTATACAGTGTGTGTGGCCCACGTCTCCACACTATCAATAACCGTCTGCTCTTACAGTATCCAGAATGTGCTCTGGGGCTTTCTGAGTGATGGTCACAGTAGAAACTGATTAGCCGTGTAAAAAGGCCTGTTACCCATGAATCACTGGTAGACATGGTAAAGCAGTTGAGAAATGCTCGGGTTCCCTTGAGTGTGAGTCAGTCACTGGAGAAGATAGGCAGATGCATCCCTCGTAGGAGGTCGGCTGGGAAACATGCGTGATGCAGTTGCAAACCTCGCCCAAACCTCCTGCTTCTGCATCTTAAACACAGCGTGAAAAAAGTCAAGTAGACGTTCCTATTTTTCAGAATTTGGACGTTAGATAGAATCACGATGGCTGTTCATAAAAATCACGTCTTTCTTTTGCCCCTCTGCGGTAAAAGGTTTTCATGTTTGTTTGTGAGTGTGTGTGTGGAGGCTTATGTTACTTTAAATCGTGGATGGGTGTTGGTGGCAATGTGTGCAAGTGTGTAAGTGTTGGTATGTACGGGAATGTGAATAGTGTTATAATTGCAATATGATTTATTATTTGATGCAACAGCCAGACCACCTAGCCAGCACTCTGGAGTGCAGTGTGGAGTAGTTAGGAGTACACATTACAATTCATTCACTAGATTTGAAGTGTTCTCTATACTGTCAGAGCCACTGGGAGAATGAGGAGCCCATTCATTCGTACAGTTAAATCCACTTCACAGATAATTACAGAGCACCAGTTTGTTGTGAAATGAGATTGGTTCATCTTCCTCCTCTCTCTCTCCATACCCATGCAGTCGTGCCGTGTGCCTGCTCTGAGCTGTGTGGGTTGTGCCAGGTCACTACTCTACCCACCGTGGGCACTGGTCCTAGATGCCTACATCTATCACAATTGGAAAGGAGGAGGGAGTGATGGAGGGATTTCAATAAAAGAGAGAGAGATAGACAGAGACAGAGTTTGTGTGTGTTTGTGTCTGTCTGTCTGTCTGTCTGTCTGTCTGTCTGTCTGTCTGTCTGTTTGTGCATGTGTGAAAGAAAGAGAGAGACAGATACAGCAGCTCCATGGGAGCTTGCCTTGGGGTTAAGTTAGGTGATTTGAGAAGAAAGGGAGGCTATTTTTTCCTTTAGTTACAAGTTATCACCAGGACTTTGATTAAAGATGGTCATCAAGTTTGCTTTTATACTCTTGGAGCTGGAGCACCATACAGCAGTACATCCTGCTAAATCAGCAAATACATCTAGCACAACGGACATCACAGCAAAGCACTGGGCATTTCCTGGCAACGTACATACCAATCTACAAAACCCGCTGAACACAAAGTAAAACATACACAAAACTAAGTGCTTTTTAATCGATTGTATCCTGCAATATAAAAAAGTGTTTACAAAGAGTCAACACACAATTTATATGCATTCGTATATTTATGGAATAGGGATGGAATGTTTTAGGGAATTTTCACTCCAGGTACTGATGGGGTGATGTGTTGGAAAATGTGCATCTATTTGTGTTCATGTGGAGAACATGCAGGTAACTGTGAATATAAAGGAAACACTTGAATAAATGAGGGATAAAAAGTATAATGAATGCAGGTGCTTCCACACAGGTGAGGTTCCTGAGTTAATGAAGCAATTAACATCCCATCAAACTTAGGGTCATGTATAAAAATGCACAGTTGCCAATTACTTTAGCTACCATGGCTAGAAGAAGAGATCTCAGTGACTTTGAAAGAGGGCACTCAAAGTAGCACAGGGGGTTTAAATAGTGTGTCTTAGTCACCAGATGTTAACCCAATTGAACATTTTGGGTGATTCTGGAGCTGCGCATGAGACAGAATTTTCCAGAACCATCAACAAAACACAAAGTATGGCATTTCTCATGGAATAATAGTGTGGTATCCCCTCCAATAGAGACTTTTGTAGAATCTATACTAAGGCGCATTGGAACTTTTCTGGGGGCTCGTGGTGGCCTAATGCTCTATTAAGACCCATTAGGTTGGTGCTTCCTTTATTTTGGCAGTTACCTGTATGTCCCCGTATAGGATGCTCATACTGTACAACAGGAGAGAAGAAGGGGTACAAGGAGAGGAGAGAAGGGAAGAGGAGAGGAGAGGAAGAGAGAGAAGTGAGAGGAGGGTAAAAGGAGAGAAGTGGAGAGGAGGAATCAATGTCTTTTACCATGTATTTTACAAACAACATATTCAATTTCACCTTACAGTAATTCGAACCACATTGAGTTTTAGTCATCTAACATCCGTTATGAGGGAAAGCATTGATTCCTGTCTGTTGAGTATTTCTCTTCTCATGAAGAAATAATCATTGAAGAGTTATCTTCTACAGGATGGATCACTCCTCTAGGATGCATGGTCAATATGTGCATGTGTGTGTGTTGTTATTCCTAGCTCTCTGTCTGATTGTTCGTTGTTTCAGCCCAGGCAGTCACTTGGGGAGATGGTGTAGATCAATACAATTTTGTTGTAGGGTAATTAAGTGTAAAATATAATGTTTGGAAAGTCGATAACGAAACATTTGTGAGCAGGTTGGTAGGTTAGGTGGTGGATGGGTGTGAACCGCCGGTCTCCAAAGCTGCCCCGTTTTGCGTCCTCCTTAAGGTGAGTTAAGTTTTGTTTTCGCTTTAACTAACCAATCTCATTTAATCTTACCTTCTCGCATTTAACCTAACCAACACACAATTTTACCTAACCCACTTGCGATATGTAAAACCGAGACATTTCGCCCGACACGCAGCATTTCACCCGAGTTCCATTTCGTAGTGTTAAATACATTTTGTGTGGTATTACACAAGATAACTGTGCTTCCACTTAATATGCCTACTATGGGAAATGTTATGATGTTGATTGTTTATAAGGATGTCACAGACTGCCAGTGAGCATTGTCTTATTGGTCAGGGTGTCTTTACGGCAGAGATTATATGATGTCATGGTGTATCCCGGGGGTGGAAGTGCTGTGTGGGGAGTATTGATTGGTAGTCAGGGTGAACGGGACCTCTGATCTCTCTCCGATTACATCATTTGTGACAAATAGAGCTGTTGAAGTACTGTCACTCATGTATGCATGCTAATAAACTTATTTGGGAGTTTGCTTTTCAGTGAGAATAATGTTTTCCATGTTTTTCACCCATCCTCCCATCCCCACACTTTCAGTAGCCAATCAGAGCAACTGTGGGTGGAAACAGTTCTCAAACTTTCCCCCTCGCTATTGCCACATATTACTGTCCACTTGATGCTGTACATGTGTGCCTCCCAAAGTAGGTTATGTGTGTAATTGAGGGTGTTCTAAATGAGCAGACCTGCTTGATATTGTAGAGCAGGTAAGAGTGTTCTGAAGCAGCAACCTTTTCTATAAAAAACCTGATTCTGTCTGTGTGATTTACATCGCTGTATGGACTTCACTGCCGCTTTTTATCTCCTTCTGACATACAGGCTGGCTTGTATTTGGGGTGTATAAATGATAAATTACCTTGCAGTGGTGAGGATGCACGCATGCCTCAAACTCTGTTACTTAAACTCTTACACAATGCCTAGAGGGAGTGTACGGAGAATAGAATGTGCCCTGCTCTTTTCAATGTATACTGAACAAAAATAAAAACGCAACATGTAAAGTGTTGGTCTAATGTTTTATGAGCTGAAATGAAAGATCCCAGAAGTTTTCCATATGCACAAATGTGTTTACACCCCTGTTAGTGAGCATTTCTCCTTTGCCAAGATAATCCATCCACCTGACAGGTGTGGCATATTAATAACAGCATGATCATTACACAGGTGCACCTTATGCTGGGGACAATAAAAGGCCACTCTAAAATGTGTAGTTTTGTCACACAGCACAATGCCACAGATGTTTCAAGTTTTGAGGGAATGTGCAATTGGCTAGCTAACTGCAGGAATGTCCACGAGAGCTGTTGCCAGATAATTTAATGTTCATTTCTCTACCATAAGCCGCCTCCAATGTCATTTTAGAGAATTTAGCAGTACATCCATCCGGCCTCACAACTGAGACCAGCCATCCGGACGGCTGATGAAACTAATGAGTATTTCGGTCTGTAATAAAGCCCTTTTGTGGGGAGAAATTTATTCTGATTGCTGTGCCTGGCTCCCCATTGGGTGGGCCTATGCCCTCTCAGGCCCACCCATGGCTGCACCCCTGGCCAGATGCTTTAACATATTTACGAGCTCATACAATTTGTTGTTAGCGTTAGCATTTGTTTTACTCGCCAGCGTTTACTCACTCCATTCCTGCTTACATATTATATTTGAGTAAAAGCATGTTTTGTTCTCCTTTAATTCCTGCAGTTTCTTTCTCTCTTCATAATCCACTCGGGTGGAGTACCTCTCTCGTAAACGAGCCATTTTCATCCACTCTGTTTTTATGAATCTGTTTTTCCTTGACCGTGCTCTCTCCTTCATCATATTAGTATTATACATTATCTCCTTCTTGTAAGGTAAGAGAGAAGAGCCAAGAAAGGTAGATAGATCACAGAAGTGGTTTGGACAAGACCAGAACGTGGACTGGACTCTCCATTCTTCTGCCTGCTCCTTACCAACCCTACTCACTTATGATTACTCTGATGAGTCCGTGTTCCATGTGTAGTGGCCCGGAACAGGTTTTTACTCAGACCAGACCTGGGTTCAGCTGTCTGCATGGCTTCATTGTGAGTTTTGAATATGCAGTGGTTGTTTAGAACCGTGGAGAGGATAGATGTTGTTGCCCTTTGGCCCTGGACCTCATCTGATCTCACTTACAGTAGTGTGTAGAGTGGACAGGTACAGCCCAGCCAAGCTCTGGGAGGGAGGGAGGGAGGGCCGGAGAGAGAGAAAGAGAGGAGGGGGAGAGAGACAGAGAGAGAATGGAAAAGGGGAAGAGTGAGTGAGCGAGAGAAGGGAAGGGGGGAAGAGTGAGTGAGAAAGAGAGGTGCATGAGAGTCAGAGAGAGAGAGAAGAGTGCGTGGAAAGAGAGAGAAAGTGAGAGAGGGGGAAACTTTTCACGTGAGAAGAAAAACATGTTTCACCTCACGTCACATGTTAAATATCACATGTGAAAATCAGATATGCTGTTTCACATGTTAAACATTTTCTCACGTGAAAATATCACGTTCGCAGGTGGAATTGCATTTTCCAATGTAAATACAAAAAACATGTAAAAATCACATTTCCAGTTTCAAATGTAAGAAAACTCCACATGTGAAAATCTAACTTTCAAATGTGGAATTGCAAGTTGTGGTGGTGAAACAGTGTTATTATCTTCACATGTGAAAAGGTGTTGTTAACATGTTGTATTAGCACTGTTTCCACATATGGAATTGCAAATTCTGTCATGTAATTTGGTAAAAGGTCACTTTTGGTATTTTATTAGGATCCCCATTAGATGCTGCAAGAGCAGCAGATACTCTTCCTGGGGTCCACACAAAACACGACATAATACAGAACATTAATAGACACGAACAGCTCAAGGACAGAACTACATACATTAACAAATACATTTTTAAAAAGGCACTAAAAGCCTACATATCAATACCAATACCCAACTATCTAGGTCAAATAGGGGAGAGGCATTGTGCTGTGAGGTGTTGCAGTATCTGTTTTTTGAAACCAGGTTTGCTGTTCATTTGAGCATTATGAGATCGAACGACTCTATATAATACTGTACGCTTTCTTGAATTTGTTCTGGATTTGGAGACTGTGAAAGACCCTTGGTCTTTGGGTAACTGCGTGTGTCAAAGCTGTGTGTAAGTTGACTAGGCGAACAATTTTGGGTTTTCAACACATTCATGTTTCTTATAAAAAGAAGAAGTGATGCAGTCTTTCCTCAACTAGTTAGCCAAGAGAGACTGGCATGCATAGTTTTGATATCAGCCCTCTGATTACAATGAAGAGAAAGACGTGCAGCTCTGTTCTGGGCCAGCTGCAGCTTAACTATGTCTGTCCTTGCAGAACTCAACCACATGACCGGAAAATAATCCAGATAAGACTAAACTAGAGCCTGCAGGACTTGCTTTTTGGAGTGTGGTGTCAAAAAAGTAGAGCATCTCTTTATTACGGACATACCTCTCCCCATCTTTAGAACCATTGAATCTATATGTTTTGACCATGACAGTTTACAATCTAAGGTAACGCCAAGTAATTTAGTCTCCTCAACTTGTTCAACAGCCACACCATTCATTACCAGATTAAGCTGAGGTCTAGAATTTAAGGAA
Organism: Oncorhynchus mykiss; assembly: GCF_057628025.1. NCBI lineage: Eukaryota > Metazoa > Chordata > Actinopteri > Salmoniformes > Salmonidae > Oncorhynchus > Oncorhynchus mykiss. The sequence goes on along the minus strand of NC_143043.1, from coordinate 5,886,645 downwards.
TGATTTGTACCAAATACAATGCTTTTAGTTAAAGCAATGTTCAGGACCAGTTTATTAATGTCCACCAATTCCAAACCAGACTGCAACTCTTTGTTAAGGGTTTTAGTGACTTCATTAGCTGTGGTTGCTGATGCGTATGTGGTTGAATCATCAGCACACATGGACACACATGCTTTGTTTAATGCCAGTGGCAGGTCATTGGTAAAAATAGAAATGAGTAGAAGGCCTAGAGAGCTGCCCTGCGGTACATCACACTTTACATGTTTGACATTAGAGAAGCTTCCATTAAAGAAAACCCTTTGAGTTCTATTAGATGGATAGTGTCACGGATCCCTCCCGGTACTGCTGCTCATTCTGTTCACCAGTTCCGGAGGTCTACGTCACCGGCTTTCTAGGCTTCCCTGAACGGGATTCATTATCATCAACCCCAGACTGTCTTGTCTGATTACACACACCTGGTTCCCATTTTCCCTGATTAGTATGTTATCTATGTTCCCTCTGTATTTGTCGGTTATTGTTCCCATGTCCGTTGGTGGTGTGAGTACCTATGCATTGGTGCAGCTGTTTTTCTGTGTGCCATATATATTGTGTATTACGGGTATCGTCTTGTGTCGTTCAACAAGGTTTACCCTCACTCTTTTGTTTGGGTACAGCCCAGTGTTTTTGTATACGTGTTTGTTTTGGGTGTATCAAAAACCCATATTGTGTATTCCTGTGCATGTCTCTAAATCCTTTATACCAGCATGACAGAGAGCTCTGAATCCACAATATGGTAGAGGTTGAAAAGCCATAACACATACGTTTTATCAAAAACAGGTTATGGTCAATAATATCAAAGGCTGCAATGAAATCTAACAGTACAGCTCCCACAATCTTATTATCAATTTCTTTCAACCAGTCATCAGTCATTTGTGTCAGTACATGTTGAGTGCCCTTTATAAGCATGCTGAAAGTATGCATTGTATTTGGTCAAACACAATTATTTCCAACAGTTTGCTAAGAGCTGGCAGCAAGCTGATAGGTCTGCTGTTAGAACCAGTGAAGGCCACTTTACCACTCTTGGGTAGCGGAATTACTTTGGCTTCCCTCCAGGCATGAGGACAAAAACTTTCCTCTAGGCTCAGATTAAAGATATGACAGATAGGAGTGGCTAACCCACCAGAGTATAATAAAATATTCTTTCTTCATATGTTGGTCATTGACCGTTGGAAGAAGCCCAATGAAAAGAACATAAGCTAGCACTCAGAGTCTCCATATTTATCCTGTTTAACATGTGAAAATGTGCATTCTTTGAGTTAATCAGTTAACTGAAGTAAACTTTTTGTATTGCACTTTTTTTATCGCATTGTCTGAAAACATTTAAAATACACTGAAAACATCCAAAATACATAATCTGTACAGCTAAATACAACAATCTGATGTCAGATGTGGGACGGCTTACAAACTATTACGGACTACAAAGGGAAGCCCAGCCGCGAGCTGCCCAGTGACATGAGCCTACCAGACAAGCTAAATTACTTCTATGCGTGTTTCGAGGCAAGCAAACATGAAGCATGCATGAGAGCACCAGCTGTTCCGCACAACTGTGTAATCATTCTCTCCGTAGCCGAGGTGAGTAAGTCCTTTAAACAGGTCAACATTCACAAGGTCGCAGGGCCAGACGGATTACCAGGACGTGTACTCAGAGCATGCGCTGACCAACTGGCAAGTGTCTTCACTGACACTTTCAGCCTGTCCCTGACCAAGTCTGTAATACCTACATGTTTGAAGCAGACCACCATAGTCCCTATGCCCAAGAACACCAAAGTAACCTGTAGCACTCACATCTGTATTTTTTTTTTTTTTTTTAAGTATTTAACCTGTATTTAACTAGGCAAGTTGTCATTGTCACAATGGTAGGGATTAATTGAGCTGGTCTCGGATCATTTACCAGTCATTGTTTCAACGCAGCCTTGAAATGTGTGGACAGAGTCCAGGAACCAAGATGATTTTGATGGACTCCGTCATTCCTATAGAGTATCTTCTGTTTCCAGAAGGTGTCAAAGTTATCAATAAAAGTGACTCCAGCAGAGCTACAGTAGTCTTTTAGCCAGATGTGTAATGCCAGCAGTCTGCTGAATCTTTCACACCCGTGGCCCAACGATGGTACTGGACCTGAAATAATTGCCCATGTTTTAATTATTTTTTTGTCTTTTAATGCTAAAATAAGTTATTTAAAATACATTTTCAAATGTTCCGAGCTAGCCCTCCTGATGTTGTTTGACCCCACATGGACTACGACAGTGTCAGCTCCCGGCATCTGTGGTAGAACAGTCGGAAGCAGCCTTGTTATGTCCTGTACTCGTGCTAGCACAGGGGTTTTGCCTTGGGGACTGAGATGTTTCTCACCATAGAGCTGCCTATGACGACAGCTGGTGATGTTGAATGGGCCGGTCATTCAGGCAGCCTCACGGTCTGGTGAGGCTGGGAGCTCCGAGGATCTGAAAAAGTAGGTGGGCGTGGGTTCGCCAGTAGCTTATGTGGGTTTGCTCCTTGCTTGCTAAGAGTAGCTACTTTGCTCCTGTAGTCCTCCGCAAGCAAGCAGTTGCTACATTGAAAGTCAGCGCGGTCCACATTGTTCCAGATCAAAGCAAAGTAAACACAGCTCCTGCAGCACTGGAAATATTCAATAGCGGCCTCCAATTGAGACTGCCAAGCCAGCTAGGTTAGCTGGGCTTTCGCGTCTCTCCCCTTTTACGGAATCTGTCAGGATCCCGGGAAAGATAGTTGCGCTCACGGCAATTTAGCCCAATAGAGCCGCAGGATTCAAAATAAAATAAAAGTATATAAAAACACTTGTCAGCTTTTAAACCGAAGTCTTTAGTTCAGATTTCGGCGTTCGACAGCGTTCATAACAACAAACATACGTCGCGCTCTGACCATCCAGATCTGTTTACACTTGTTGTTTGCCGACAACACAACAATGGTAGGCCTGATCACCGACAACGATGAGACAGTCTATAGGGAGGAGGTCAGAGACCTGGCAGTGTGATGCCTTGACAACAACCTCTCCCTCAATGTGATCAAGACAAAGGAGATGATTGTGGACTACAAGAAAAGGAGGGCTGAGCACGCTCCCATTCACATCGATGGGGTTGTAGTGGAGCAGGTTGAGAGCTTCAAGTTCCTTGTTGTCCACATCACCAACAAACTATCATGGTCCAAACACACCAAGACAGTCGTGAAGAGGGCACGACTACTCCTATTCCCCCTGAGACTGAAAATATTTGGTATGGGTCCTCAGATCTAGAAAATAGTTATACAGCTGCACCATCGAGGGCACTGATTGCATCACTCCCTGGTATGGCAACTGCTCTGCATCCAACCGCAAGGTGCTACAGAGGGTAGTGCGTACGGCCAAGTACATCACTGGGGCCAAGCTTCCTGCAATCCAGAACCTCTGTACCAGGCGGTGTTAGAGGAAGGCCCTAAAAATGGTCAAAGACTCCAGCCAACTAGTCATAAACTGTTCTCTCAGCAACTGCATGGCAAGCAGTAGTGGAGCAGCAAGTCTAGGTCCAAAAGACTCCTTAACAGCTTCTACCCCAAGACATAAGACTGCTGAACAGTTAATCAAATGGCTACCTGGACTATTTGCAGTGACCCACTCCCCTTTTTTTACGCTGCTGCTACTCGTTGTTTATTATCTATGCATAGTCACTTTACCCCTAGCTACATGTACGTATTACATTAATTATCTCATCTAACCTGTATAATGTTGAACTGGAAGAGGAAAGACTATGAAACTATTGTGACCTCGAAGGTATACAGAATTAGATTAATGTTATACTCTAATGCCCTTTCTACCAATGTATAAGCTTGTCCTTATTACAGAAAACCCACCATATATACTGGCATTATGTGGCTGAGCGATGAGGAGAAACTGAAATATTTTTTCTTCTGTTGTTTTTTCCGTTGTGGATTTTTTTTTATAAAGCCTGGAATATAAGAAATAGGGTGATATATACAAATATTTAGCTCCTATATAGCAAATGGCTCATATGTACATATATTGTGTGTAGGCTTATCTCACACTTGAATCTTCTCCTTGTGCCAGACTGGGTTCAAACACAAAAACATTTTTCTGTATGAATTTATCTGAATTTATTGGGTTATAATTATTGCTTGGATAACCTTATTTACTATTATGTATGGATTTATTTTTCAGTGTATATCTGGTGTGCCCTGCACATATCACCAGGATAATTAGCACTGAATTATCACAGTGAATTCTTGTTAAATTTGATTATGTGTAAAATATTTCATTAAGAACTTCTTAGGGCTGCAATCCCGTTAAAGGGATCGATATGACAACAGCCAGTGAAAGTGCAGGGCGCCATATTCAAAACAACAGAAATATCATAATTAAAATTCCTCAAACATACATGTATTTTATATCATTTTAAAGGTAATCTTGTTGTTAATCCCACCACAGTGTCCGATTTCAAATAGGCTTTACAGCAAAAGCACCACAAACGATTATGTTAGGTCACCACCAACTCACAGAAAAACACAGCCATTAGAGATAAAATGAATCACTAACCTTTGATGATCTTCATCAGATGACACTCATAGGACTTCATGTTACACAATACATGTATGTTTTGTTTGATAAAGTTCATATTTATATAAAAAAATCTCAGTATACATTGGCGCGTTACGTTCACTAGTTCCAAAAACATCCGGGTGATATTGCAGGGAACCACATAATTTTACAGAAATACTCTTTATAAATGTCGATGAAAATACAATTCTTAGACATGGAAATATAGATATACCTCTCCTTAATGCAACCTCTGTGTCAGATTTCCCAAAAACTTTACTGAATAAGCAAACCACGCAATAATCTGAGAGCGGCGCTAGGAAAATTATCCGCCATGTTGGAGTCAACAGAAATCAAAAATAACATTATAAATATTTCCTTACCTTTGATGATCTTCATCAGAATGCACTCCCAGGAATCCTAGTACCACAATAAATGTTTGATTTGTTCGATAATGTCCATTATTTATGTCCAAGTAGCTGCTTTTGTTAGGGCGTTTAGTACACAAATCCAAACGCTCGTGCAGGTCCAGCCGAACGTCGGACGGAAACTTAAAAAAGTTATATTACAGGTAGTAGAGACATTTCAAACTAAGTATAGAATCAATCTTTAGGATGTTTTTATGATAAATCTTCAATAATATTCCAACAGGAAAATTCCATTGTCTGTAGTAAAGCCATGGAACGCAGGTCGCTATCATGTGAAACACGCATGACCAGGACCTGGCTCTCTGCCCAACCACTGACTCAAAGCGCTCTCATCCGGCCCCACATCACAGTAGAAGCCTCATTCAAGGTTCTAAAGACGGTTGACATCTAGTGGAAGTCTTAGGAGGTGCAACATAACCAATATCCCACTGTGTATTCAATAGGGGCTGGGTTGAAAATCGACCAACCTCAGATTTCCCACTTCCTGTTTGGATTTCTTCTCAGGTTTTCGCCTGCCATATGAGTTCTGTTATACTCACAGACATCATTCAAACAGTTTTAGAAACTTCAGAGTGTTTTCTATCCAATAGTAAAATAATATGCATATATTAGTAACTGGGACTGAGGAGCAGGCCGTTTACTCTGGGCACCTCTGGGCACCTTTCATCCAAGCTACTCAATACTGCCCCTGCAGCCATAAGAAGTTTTAAGGGATGGTTTGCCAACAGGCATTTTTGACATGAAAATAAATGTAATTCATTCATTAATTCATTAAACTTTTGAATGTTTTGTAACAGATGTCTTTTTCCATTAATCAAAGGGCTGCTCCACAGTTGGATTTGATTGATTGATTATATTTGACATTATATTTGCATTTGGAAAGTAATCAGACCCCTTGACTTTTGAAAATGTTGTTACGTTACAGCCTTATTCTAAAATTGATTAAATTGTTTTTGTCCCTTATCAATCTACACACAATATGCCATAATGACGAAGCAAAAACTGTTTTTTAGAAATATTTGGAAAGGTATAATTTTTTTTAATTACATATGTTTTCAGACCCTTTACTCAGTACTTTGGTGAAGCACCTTCGGGAGCGATTGCAGCTTCAAGTTGTTTTGGGTATGATGCTACAAGCTTGGCACACCTATATTTGGGGAGTTTCTCCCATTTTTCTCTGCAGATCATCTCAAGCTCTGTCAGGTTGGATGGAGAGGGTCGCTGCACAGCAATGGTTTAGGTCTCTCCAGAGATGTTCGATTGGGTTCAAGTCTGGGCTCTGGCTGAGCCACTCATTCAGAGACTTTTCCCAAATCCACTCCTGTGTTGTCTTAGCTGTGTTCTTAGGGTCATTGTCCTGTTGGAAGGTGAACCTTCATCCCAGCCTGAGGTCCTGAGCACTCTGGAGCAGGTTTTCATCAAGAATCTCTTTGTACTTTGCTCCGTTAATCTTTCGCTCAAGCCTGACTAGTCTCCCAGTCCCTGCCGCTGAAAAACATCCCCACAGCATGATGCTGCCACCACCATGCTTCACCATAGGGATGGTGCCAGGCTTCCTCCAGATGTGACGCTTGGCATTCAGGCCAAATAGTTCAATCTTGTTTTCATCAGACCAGAGAGTCTTGTTTCTCATGGTCTGAGAGTCCGTTAGGTGCCTTTTGGCAAACTCCAAGAGGGCTGTCGTGTGCATTTTACTGAGGAGTGGCTTCCGTCTGGCCACTCTACCATAAAAGCATGATTGGTAGAGTGCTGCAGAAATGGTTGTCCTTTTGGAAGGTTCTCCCATCCCCACATAGGAACTCTGGAGCTCTGTCAGAGTGACCATCGGGTTCTTGGTCACCTCCCTGGCCAAGGCCCTTCTCCCCCTCCCGATTGATCAGTTTGGCCGGGCGGCCAGCTTTAAGAAGTTTCTTGGTGGTTCCAAACTAAGAAGAGTCTTGGTGGTTCTTCCATTTAAGAATGATGGAGGCCACTATTCTAGGGGACCGTCAAGGCTGCATAAATGTTTCGTTACCCTTCCCCAGATCTGTGCCTTGACCCTATCCTGTCACGGAGCTCTACGGACAATTCCTTTGACCTCATGGCTTAGTTTTTGCTCTGAGGCCATATAGGTGTGTGCCTTTCCAAATCATGTCCAATAATTTGAATTTACCACAGGCGGACTTCAATTAAGTTGTAGAAACATCTCAAAGATGATCAATGGAAACAGGATGCACCTAAGATCAATTCCGTGTCTCAAAGCAAAGGGTCTGAATACTTATGTAAATAGATGTTTTATTTTTTTTTATTTTTAATACATTTGCAAACAGTTCTAAAAAACTGTTTTTGCTTTGTCATTATCGGGTATTGATGAGGGAAACAAATATTTAATCAATTTTAGAATACTGCGGTAACATAAAAAAAAATTGGAAGAAAGGTAGGGGTCTGAATAATTTCCAAACGCACTGTATATTTACTGTACCAGTCAAGAGTTTGGACACACCTACTCATCCAAGGGTTTTTCTTTATTTTTACTATTTTTTGCATTCTGGAATAATCGTGAAGACATAAAAACTATGAAATAACACATATGGAATCATGTAGTAACCAAAAAAGTGTTAACCACTCTGGGATATGTGGGACGCTAGCGTAATGTTGATTAAATTGTTTTATACATTACAGAGATACATACAAAAAAATGCTCGACCTTCAGATGAATATCAGAGAGGAGTTTAATTAATTAATTACAATTCTTACAAATTTGTTTTGGCCGGTCTGTAGCTTATTCTTTAGATGTTTGGGGCTGCTTGTGTACCATAATGTGCAAGCATAAACACCGTGACACTGGACTAGCGCATTTTCCGGAGTCTTTAGGGTGTCTATAGCTAGGTTTCCCTCCAATTGGCTACAGATTTTCATGTGAATATTCTATCATCTACACTGGATAAAAAGGGTCAATATCAGGGGATATCTTCATCTATATACTGTATATATCTGGATATCTGACATTTTATTAGATAAAACTTATAGACATGCTCCAGATACCCATGTCCTTAATTTAATATACTGTGTGGAGCTAGGATATTCTCTGTAATGGAACAGATTCTACATTCATCCAATCCGGAACTCAGGAATCTCCCTGCTAACTTATGAGCCCAGGGGATATCTGAGGTGAGACCCCTTCAAGACACGCCCCTGTTGTGCTTATATATTTGTAGAACACCTTTATACTTAGGCATGAACAAATCTACATACTTTCAGAAATGTATCATGTCTGTAGTCATTTCCTGATCATTTATGAATCCATATATCAAAAAAAAAAAAAACATAATTTCAATAGTAATATTAATCCTCATATGTCCGATAAAAAATGGGCTAAATCTGACTCACAATCAATGTCCAGTTCCCAAATTATTTTACCTGTTCAGGCGCCGGAAATCGTGCTTCTTCACATGAAGGTGACATATTTTAGATTTGCACCATAGTCAGTGGTAGGCTACAAGGCATGGAAAAGCAAACATCATCATATTTAATCCAAGGCACATCTGCTATTTCTCTTTAAACAATGGAGCATAGCAAATCCAGATCTCATATCACAACAAGTTTTCTGTAAAGATGCAAATGTAGGCCAATCTTTGCTAAAAATGTTTTATTTATCTAACAGAAAAGAAAATTGCAAACCCTCAATACCCCTGCCTACCCTGTTTGTTATGGATGATAGATGCGAGTGGTGCAGATAGGGTCGTCAGTGGCGGTGGTCCCTTGCAGTCCAGACCCAACATGATGGTAGTGTTGGTCTGTGATCCACTCCAAACTGTCAATGCTTAAACCATATCACAAGGTAGCTACTCTACCTGCTTCATTCATGTAGAGAAAACTCGTCATGAATGTTAGCTAGCTAGGTTACTAACTAGCTTTTAACTGTAGCTAACACTTTTCTGTACACATTCATGAATGTTAGCTAGATACGTTACCAGCTAGCTTTTAACCGTAGCTAACACTTTTCTGTACACATTCATGAATGTTAGCTAGCTAGGTTAACAGTTAGCTTTTAACCGTAGCTAACACTTTTCTGTACACGTTCATGAATGTTAGCTAGCTAGGTTACCAGCTAGCTTTTAACCGTAGCTAACACTTTTCTGTACACATTTTGTGTAACCACGGCATTCAATCAAGGCTGCAAAGAAAACTAATGGGACTGTAGCGACTGTGTTGGTATCAAAATCCGGGGTGTACACTATGTTCTATTCAAGCGTTGATTGATATGGTAATGGCCAATAGTATTCCAGAAAATATGAAAAAACTGACCCCTCTGACGGGATATGTCATGACGCACGCATTATGCAACTCATTGTATGCCGTACAGCGTCTTTCCACCAGTGGTGAGTGTAAAGTTAATTACTCGTGAATCAATCAATAGTCCATTTTTCTCTGTATTACTGCAAGCCATCATGACTCTCAAAAGTCGTGACAGCCGCAGTTAACTTGTAAAGATAACTTTAGCGCCACCCTAAAGACCATATTAAAATTTGACACAAACCAACTCTTTCTAATGTTTTATTTACATTTTAGAGGTGAATAGTTGGATAAATCGGGTGAAAAAAGCTGTTTCCCCACATGACATATCTTCCCCTTTCACTATCACTCAGTAGCCTTCGCTAGCCCATCCATTTTTAAAAAGACCCGGTGGAGCTCCATTGCCTTCTTCAATCATGTAGAGAGGGGCAGCATAAAGGTCTCGTCATTGATTTTGCTGGAAAGGGGATAAGTTGTGCTTTACAATGGTATTAATATTACAGTTGATGTGGAAGTATTACATTTTTTGGGTGCTAAAATAAGATTGATTGTACAGAACACTGCGATGTACGAAATTTTGATAGCTGCCGCTAACCCCTTACTGGCTGCTGGCAAAATTATCTAACATTCTTGATTGTAGTTACTAAGATAAATAAAACATCTCAAATTAGCTTCTCACTTTAGCGTTAACTTCTTTGAGGTATTTTCTGCACAGCTTCTCACTTTTTTGTTTCTCCAGTTGTCAGTTCAACCACATACGTTAATAAAATATAATAATGACTCCACAGCAGAAAATACATGATTTTTGTTGCTAGGCTACCAGTTACAGTGCTTTTAGATTTATGTTTGCACGTGCCTTTATGCAGATTGAACATAAAAGGTTTAGCTAGGGTCTGAAATAATTAAATATGGATTTAATATTTGTCCAATTATTTAACATGTCCTCAAAACTCAAATAAGCATCAGAAATTGTCCTTATTTAGCATATCAAAAAGTATATTAAGATCCTGATATGGACCTCAGTCAAGAGCATAATGCATAGTCTGTACTATGCATGCGTTCGTAGTCCAATTTCAGAGCACTCTCCTCTCGCAGCGCAAAATAACTGATACATTTACAAACACTCAATACCAGTTGAATATGAGCAGTTGAATAAGGCCGGTGTCAGTAAACGTTGTAAAAAAAACAACAACGTTATTATATTGTTGCCAGCAGCACAGTTACAGTCACCAACATTAGTTAGCTAGCTAATAGTACACTTTAGCTTGAAATGAAACCACTTTCTGGCAAAATTAGAAATGTGTAATATCTGAAAATGTAGCTAACTAGACTATCTTACCTGTATACATCCTCATGCATGATGGACGCATCTCCCTGTCACGGATCCATGCCACAAATGCCCTTAGTTTGAAGACGTAATCCGGAAACAGGTGTTTTTGACATCTCTTTAGCTATCATACTCTAATTCCTATGATTTCAAAACTCGATCCTGCAGAAAGTGGAGAGCAACACTTCTGCATTTAAAAAAGCCAAAGTTCGACAGGATTACCAACACAGACTGAGCTCAAATAGACAGAATCCTTCTATTTGTCAGACCAATCCGAACTCATCTCTCGGCATGTCCAGCTCACTCATTATCTCAGCGTATCATGGCTAGTGGGAAGGTTGCTGTCTTTTTCTGTGTTATTCGTATTTACAGATGGCATACACGTTTGTTATTAAGGGACATGAAAGTTCACGTTCCAGAAGGCATTTCTGCCCAAAAAAGGATTTTGATAAAAAATTAAATAAACATTCAAATGGCTTTCCTTTGAAGTTGTGACTTGCAAAATACGCCTAGTTTCCTGAAACGGGTCACATGTGTGTCAGGGCTTGCAGACAATAACTGATTACAAAGGGAAACCCAGCCATAAGTTGCCCAGCGATGCAGAACTCCCAAATGAGCTCAATGCCTTGTGCACGTTTCGAGGAATATAGTACTAACATGTGCCTAACATGAAAGCCTCTGTTTATCCAGATAACTGTGTGATCTCGCTCTCTGTGGCCGATGTGAGCAAAACATTTTAACAGGTTAACAATCACAAGGCCGTCATACCAGACAAAATATCAGAGCGTGTTCTCAAAGCATGCGCAGATCACTAAGTGTCTTCACAGACACTTTTAATCTATCCTTGTCCCAGTCTGTAATCCCAACATGTTCCAAGCTGACTACCATTGTCCCTGTTCCCAAGAGCTTCAAGGTAACCTGCCTAAATTACTATCGCCCTGTAGCACACACATCTGTAATTATGAAGTGCTTTGAAGGGCTGGTCATGACACACATCATCTCCATCATCCCAGACACCCTGGACCAATCCAATTTGCATACTGCCCCAACAGATCCACAGATGACACAATCTCAAATGAACTTCACACTGCCATCTTCCACCTGGACAAGAGGTGAAATGACCAAGCTAGGGTCCCTGGGACTGAACCCCTCCCTCTGCAACTGAATCCTGGACTTCGGGATGGGCCAGACCCAGGTGGGGAGTGTAGGCAACAACACCTCCGCCTCAACACGTGGGCCCCTCAGGGGTGTGTTCTTAGTCCCTTCCTGTACTCCTTGTTCACCCATGACTGCATGGCCACGCACGATTCCAACACCATCATCAAGTTTGCTGACGACACAATGGTGGTAGACCTGTTCACAGACAGCGATGAGTCAGCCTACAGGAAGGAGGTCAGAGACTTAGCAGTGTGGTTCCAGGACAACAACCTCTCTCTCAATGTCACTAAGACCAAGGAGCTGATCATGACTATAGGAAAAAGAGGGGAGAGCACGCCCCCATCCACATTGACGAGGCTGTTGTGGAGTGGGATGTGAGCTTCAAGTTCCTTGGCATCCACATCACTAAGGACTAAACATGGTTCACAGACACCCGTACAGGCATGGATCCTCAAAAAGTTATACAGCTGCACCATCGAGAGCATGTTGACTGGCAGCATCACCGCTTGGTATGGCAAATGCACCGCCCTTGACTCCTAAACAATATCTTAACCACCATCGATAAGAAACAATACTGTGCAGCCATATTCATTAACCTGGCCAAGGCTTTCGACTCTGTCAATCACCACATCCTCATAGGCAGACTCGACATCCTTGGTTTCTCAAATGATTGCCTCGCCTGGTTCACCAACTACTTCTCTGATAGAGTTCAGTGTGTCAAATCGGAGGGTCGGTTGTCCGGGCCTCTGGCAGTCTCTATGGGGGTGCCACAGGGTTCAATTCTTGGACCGACTCTCTTCTCGGTATACATCAATGATGTCGCTCTTGCTGCTAGTGAGTCTCTGATCCACCTCTACGCAGATGACACCATTCTGTATACTTCTGGCCCTTCTTTGGACACTGTGTTAACAACCCTCCAGACGAGCTTCAATGCCATACAACTCTCCTTCCGTGGCCTCCAATTACTCTTAAATACAAGTAAAACTAAATGCATGCTCTTCAACCGATCGCTGCCTGCACCTGCCCACCTGTCCAACATCACTACTCTGGACGGTTCTGACTTAGAATATGTGGACTACAAATACCTAGGTGTCTGGTTAGACTGTAAACTCTCCTTCCAGACTCACATCAAACATCTCCAATACAAATTTAAATCTAGAATTGGCTTCCTATTTCGCAACAAAGCAACCTTCACTCATCCTGCCAAACATACCCTTGTAAGACTGACCATCCTACCAATCCTCGACTTAGGCGATGTCATTTACAAAATAGCCTCCAACACTCTACTCAATAAATTGTACGCAGTCTATCACAGTGCCATCCGTTTTGTCACCAAAGCACCATATACTACCCACCACTGTACGCTCTCGTTGGCTGGCCCTCGCTTCATACTCGTCGCCAAACCCACTGGCTCCAGGTCATCTACAAGACCCTGCTAGGTAAAGTCCCCCTTTTTCTCAGCTCGCTGGTCACCATAGCAGCACCCACCCGTAGCACACGCTCCAGCAGGTACTGTATATCTCTCTGGTCACCCCCAAAACCAATTCCTCCTTTGGCCGCCTCTTCTTCCAGTTCTCTGCTGCCAATGACTGGAACGAACTACAAAAAACTCTGAAACTGGAAACACTTATCTCTCTGCCTAGCTTTAAGCACCAGCTGTCAGAGCAGCTCACAGATTACTCCACCTGTACATAGCCCATCTATAATTTAGCCCAAACAACTACCTCTCTTCCTACTCTATTTATTTATTTATTGTGCTCCTTTGCACCCCATTATTTCTATCTCTACTTTGCACATTCTTCCACTGCAAATCATCCATTCCAGTGTTTTACTTGCTATATTGTATTTACTTCGCCACCATGGCCTTTTTTGCCTTTACCTCCCTTATCTCACCTCACATGCTCACATTGAATATAGACTTATTTTTCTACTGTATTATTGACTGTTTGTTTGTTTTACTCCATGTGTAACTCTGTGTTGTTGTATGTGTCGAACTGCTTTGCTTTATCTTGGCCAGGTTGCAATTGAAAATGAGAACTTGTTATCAACTTGCCTACCTGGTTAAATAAAGGTGAAATAAAATAAATACAATTTTTAAAAAGTTCTATAGAGTGTGGTGAGGACAGCCCAGTACATCACTGGGGCCGAGCTCCCTGCCATCTAGGACCTCTATATCAAGCAGTGTCAGAGGAAGGCCCAATAAATTGCCAAAGACTCCAGTCACCCAATCCTTAGACTTCTCTCTGCTACCGTCCAGCAAACAGTACCAGAGAATCAGCTCTGGGTCAGCTTCTACCCCCAAGCCATAAGACCACTAAATAGCCATTGAGTTCTAAATAGTCAATTAAGGGTATCCGAACTATCTGCACTGACTATCTTGCACTGTCCCTACGCAAACTCAAAAGGTAGTCACACCCCTTGACTTTTTCCACATTTTGTTGTGTTACAGTATTCATTTAAAATAGATTTTTTTTTTGTCACGTCGCTGGCCATTACACAATACCAGATAATGTCCAAGTTGAATGATGTTTTTAGACATTTTTACTAATTAAAAAAAAGCTGAAATAAGTCAATACGTATTCAATCCCTTTTTTATGACAAGCCTAAATAAGTTCAGGAGTAAAAATGTGCTGAACAAGTCAGTATAATAAGTTGCACTCTGTGTGCTTTAATAGTGTTTACCATAATTTTTTAATGACTACCTCATCTCTGTACCCCACACACACATCTGTAAGGTCCCTCGGTTGAGCAGTGAATTTCAAAAACAGATTCAACCACAAAGAACAGGGACTATTGGTATGAATGTAATGGTGACTTTAAAACAGTTAGAACGTTTAATGGCTGTGATAGGAGAAAACTGAGGATTTATAAACAACATTGTAGTTTCTCTACAATAGTAACCTATTTGACAGAGTGAAAAGAAGGAAGCCTGTACAGAATACAAAATATTCCTGTCACGTTCTGACCTCTATTTCCGTTGTTTTTGTATTTATTTAGTATGGTCAGGGCGTGAGTTGGGTGGGTAGTCTATGTTTGTTTTTCTATGTTTTGGGGCAGTTCTATGTTTTCGGCCTAGTATGGTTCTCAATCAGAGGCAGGTGTCATTAGTTGTCTCTGATTGAGAATCATACTTAGGTAGCCTGGGTTTCACTGTGTGTTTGTGGGTGATTGTTCCTGTCACTGTGTTTGGTGTCACAGGATAGGACTGTTTTGCGTTTTCACATTTCTTGTTTTTGTTAGTTTGTTCATGTGTAGCGATTTATTAAAACATGAATAACCACCACGCTGCGCTTTGGTCCGCTTCTCTTCCTCCTACAGACGAACGCCCTTACAGAATCACCCACCACCAACGGACCAAGCAGCGTGTTAACAGACAGGAGCCACAGGAGAGGCAACAGAGGCAGCAGCAGCAGGAGCAGCAGCAGCTGCAGTGGGAGAGGCTGCACCACCTGGAGAAATGGACATGGGAGGAAGAACTGGACGGTAAAGGACCCTGGGCTCAGCCCGGAGAATATCGCCGCCCCAAGGAAGAACTGGAGGCGGCGAAAGCTGAGAGGCGCAGATATGAGGAGGCAGCACGGCGTAGCGGATGGAAGCCCGGGAGTCAGCCCCAAAAATTTCTTGGGGGGGGGCTAACAGGGAGTATGGCTACGCCAGGTAGGAGACCTGAGCCAACTTCCTGTGGTTACCGGGGGGCTAGAGAGACCGGGCAGGCACCGTGTTATGCTGTGGAGCGCACGGTGTCCCCAGTGCGGGTGCACAGCCCGGTGCGGTACATTCCAGCTCCGCGTATCGGCCGGGCTAGAGTGGGCATCGAGCCAAGTGCCATGAAGCCGGCTCTACGCATCTGGTCTCCAGTGCGTCTCCTTGGGCCGGCTTACATGGCACCAGCCTTGCGCACGGTGTCCCCGGTTCGCCTGCATAGCCCAGTGCGGGCTATTCCACCTCGCCGCACTGGCAGGGCGACCGGGACCATTCAACCGGGTAAGGTTGGGCAGGCTCGGTGCTCAAGAGCTCCAGTGCGCCTGCACGGCCCGGTCTATCCGTCACCACCTCCACACCCCAGCCCTCCGGTGGCAGCTCCCCGTACCAGGCTGTCTCTCCGGCCCATCCGTCCAGAGCCTTCCTCCTCTCCAGCGCTGCCGGAGTCTCCCGCCTCTCCGGCGCTACCAGAGCCTTCCTCCTCTCCAGCGCTGCCGGAGCCTCCCGCCTGTCCGGCGCCTCTGCCGGAGCCTCCCGCCTGTCCGGCGCCTCTGCCGGAGCCTCCCGCCTGCCCGGCGCCGCTGCCGGAGCCTCCCGCCTGCCCGGCGCCTCTGCCGGAGCCTCCCGCCTGTCCGGCGCCTCTGCCGGAGCCTCCCGCCTGTCCGGCGCCTCTGCCGGAGCCTCCCGCCTGTCCGGCGCCTCTGCCGGAGCCTCCCGCCTGTCCGGCGCCTCTGCCGGAGCCTCCCGCCTGTCCGGCGCCGCTGCCGGAGTCTCCCGCCTCTCCGGCGCTACCAGGGCCTTCCTTTTCTCCAGCGTTGCCGGAGCTTCCCGTCTGCCCAGCGCCAGCTGAGCTTCCCGTCTGCCCAGCGCCGCCAACGCCGCCCGTCTGCCCAGCGCCGCCAACGCCGCCCGTCTGCCCAGCGCCGCCAACGCCGCCCGTCTGCCCAGCGCCGCCAACGCCGCCCGTCTGCCCAGCGCCGCCAACGCCGCCCGTCTGCCCAGCGCCGCCAACGCCGCCCGTCTGCCCAGCGCCGCCAGTGCCGCCCGTCTGCCCAGCGCCGCCAGTGCCGCCCGTCTGCCAGGAGCCGCCAGTGCCGCCCGTCTGCCAGGAGCCGCCAGTGCCGCCCGTCTGCCAGGGGCCGCCAGTGCCGCCAGTCAGCCAGGGGCCGCCAGTGCCGCCAGTCAGCCAGGGGCCGCCAGTGCCGCCAGTCAGCCAGGGGCCGCCAGTGCCGCCAGTCAGCCAGGGGCCGCCAGTGCCGCCAGTCAGCCAGGGGCCGCCAGTGCCGCCAGTAAGCCAGGGGCCGCCAGTAAGCCAGGGGCCGCCAGTGCCGCCAGTAAGCCAGGGGCCGCCAGTGCCGTCAGTCAGCCAGGGGCCGCCCGAGCAGCTGCCCCTCTGTCCAGAGCAGCTGTCGCCCCTCTGTCCCAAGCTGCTGCCGCCCCTCTGTCCCGAGCAGCTGCCCCTCTGTCCCGAGCAGCTGCCCCTCTGTCCCGAGCAGCTGCCGCCCCTCTGTCCCGAGCAGCTATCGCCCCTCTGTCCCGAACTGCTATCGCCCCTCTGTCCCGAGCAGCTATCGCCCCTCTGTCCCGAGCAGCTATCGCCCCTCTGTCCCGAGCTGCTATCGCCCCTCTGTCCCGAGCTGCTGCCGCCCCTCTGTCCCGAGCAGCTGCTCCTCTGTCCCGAGCAGTTGTCCCTCTGTCCCGAGCAGCTGTTTCACCTCTGTCCCGAGCTGCCCCTCTGTCCCAAGCAGCCCCTCTGTCCAGTGGGGTCATTGAGAGGGGTGGCCATGGTGAGAAGGCCACGGAGGCGGACAATAAGGCGGACTAAGACAATGGTGAAGTGGGGTCCGCGTCCCGCGCCAGAGCCGCCACCGCGGACAGACGCCCACCCAGACCCTCCCCTATAGGTCAAGGTTTTGCGGCCGGAGTCCGCACCTTTGGGGGGGGGTACTGTCACGTTCTGACCTCTATTTCCGTTGTTTTTGTATTTATTTAGTATGGTCAGGGCGTGAGTTGGGTGGGTAGTCTATGTTTGTTTTTCTATGTTTTGGGGCAGTTCTATGTTTTCGGCCTAGTATGGTTCTCAATCAGAGGCAGGTGTCATTAGTTGTCTCTGATTGAGAATCATACTTAGGTAGCCTGGGTTTCACTGTGTGTTTGTGGGTGATTGTTCCTGTCACTGTGTTTGGTGTCACAGGATAGGACTGTTTTGCGTTTTCACATTTCTTGTTTTTGTTAGTTTGTTCATGTGTAGCGATTTATTAAAACATGAATAACCACCACGCTGCGCTTTGGTCCGCTTCTCTTCCTCCTACAGACGAACGCCCTTACAATTCCAAAACATGCATCCTGTTTGCAACAAGGCATTAAATAATACTACAAAAAAATTGTCAAAGCATTTCAATTTTTGTCCTATTTACAAAATGTTTTGTATGGGGCTAATCCAATACAACACATTACTGAGTACCACTATCCATATGTTCCAACATAGTGGTGGCTGCATCATGTTATGGGTATGCTTGTAATCGTTAAGGACTGAGGACATTTTCAGGATAAAAAAAGAAACGGAATGGAGCCAAGGACAGGCAAAAATGCTTTCCATCAGACACAGGGAGATTAATTCACTTTTCAACAGGACAATAACCTAAAACACAAGGCCAAATCTACACTGGAGTTGCTTACCAAGAAGACAGTGAATGTTCCTGAGTGGACGAGTTACAATTTTGACTTAGATCTACTTAAATCTATTGCAAGACCTGTAAATGGTTGTCTATCAATGATCAACAACCAATTTGACAGAGCTTGAATACTTTTGAAAAGAGTAATTACCCACAAAGACTCACAGCTTTTCCACACCCTAATTGTAGGCTAACCCAATACCCAAACGGAGATTCGGTGAAAATAAAATCTCATTGATTTATCAAGACCAGGCCCCATGCTTGTCTCAGAGCAGTGCAAACTGTGCTTTTGGGTGACTTTGGGTGTTCCAGTAAGCAACAATGCGTTGCTTCATTAGCCTATTTGATTCCAATATGTCTGTCATTCAGTGATATTTATTCCCATATATTTATTCCCATAGTAATTTGTTATGGATCCATCCAGATGTGGTTAGAAAACAATGGATTTGGTGGACTAAGTAAGGGTCTATTGTCCTGCTATTGGCCTGCTGATAGCCCATCAAGGGCTTCTTTTGTATTCTTAAAAGAACTTCAGCACAGAGAAGAGAAAGGAGCCTTGAATAATTAAACATGTCGGTAAAATACTGTTAGACTTGGGGATTATGGTCACGGACAGTGCAATTCGCTTGTGTTACGCCGAATGCAAAAAGCCCAGGAAAATTAACGGGTACAGTAGGTTACAATACTGCAAAGTAGGCCTAATAATGCTAAAAAATAATGCTTAAATAAATTGACAGCTGGTTTTTACAGTATGCTGCACATTTTTACATTGTATGCCATTTCCAGCGAGACTATTCAAGCCATTGACACACTGATGGTTGAAGATGATGAGCGATCGGCAAAGACAATATGGAATCTGCTGGCATCATGACACAACATCAACATCGCTCTGATCACAGTCAGAAGACAGTTGATGAAACTTGAGTGGACTTACAGAAAAGCTCTGTAAGACATTTTATGTACATTTCTATATATTATTTTCAGAACATTAACCATGTGTGTTCTCTTGTCTTGTACTGTTCTGTACTTTCGACCAAATGATTCATCTGACAAACAAAGAACTTTGCGTGCTGCAGGCCCAGGCATGGATCAAAGCTGGCGAGACATTCAATGACATCATCAAGAGATGTGCTGGACCCAGAGAGGTGTTTTTGGGACAACATCATGTCTATTATTCTGCTAATAGTCCTTGTGAAAAACCAGTGTTTGAGAAGATGTTTTCAAAATGCCTCCAGCTGTCTATAACTACTGTAAATAAAAACACAGCATCTACAGTGGTACAAATATATTATTGAATTCAATAAAAAAAGACAAACGCACGTAATTTTCTATTTTATACTAGCAAGTGGTTGTCATGGTGAATAATCCAATAATATTTGGTATGACACAGCTTTCGGTACTCATTTTAAGAGGCGGCTTCTAAATTAAAATACTAATTCAATTTAGAGGATTGGAGGATTCTAAATGAATATCTAAGGCTTTTTTTTTTTTTACAATTATAACGCAGGTTTAATAATTATAATAATAATTGTGTATCCCCCATAGATACAACATTCTATTGGCTGCAATAATTTTGTATAATCATTTAAATAAAAAAAAATGGAGTTTTGAATCCGCCGTCATTTTGCGTGTCAATTCATAAACCATGTGCCATGGAATCGGTGCATCGAAAATCTCTTCCCAACTCTTTTGCAATCTATACAGCATCGCTGTCAATTTTTTTGTCCATAAATGAAACTGGTATATATTTTTATTTATCACAGTTTTCTTTAACCAATTTTGGTCTTTAATGCAGGGCCGACTGCAATGCATTATCTAACTGCACTGTCAAATTTACAGTAGGCTTTACGGTGAAAGCATGCATTGCGATTCTTTGAGGATGGCGCCACACATCAAAATATGTTTCCATCGACACAGGTTTCATAAATTCACTAATAGCGATGACATATTCACTTACTTTTTGAAAATATTTTACTGATTTGTTATCCAAAGGGTTCCAACTTAAACATGTAGTGTTGTATTGTTAGATAAAATCCTTTATATCCCAAAAAGTCCATTTAGTTGGTGCCAACGATTTGAGTAATTCACTCCGTCGATATGCCAAGATAGGAATCCGAAAATCTACCCCTAAACTTTCTTTCAAAATGTCAAAATACTTTTCTATTCAATCGCGCACACACAAATTTCCAAGCAGATGTCCTTGTCATAAACTCATTATTCTTACTCGTTTTGGAAAAAACAAGCCTGAAACCTTGAACAAAGACTACTGACACCCAGTGGAAGCCATAGGAACTGCATACTGGGAGCTAGATTGAATTATTCTCTATACCTTCCATTGAAAGAGCATGGGCTCTAAAAAAAAGAAATTCCGGTTGGTTTTTCTTTGGATTTTCTCCTACCATATCTATTGTGTTATAGTCTCCTACATTATTTTAACATTTCTACAAACTTCAGAGTGTTTTCTTTTCCAATGGTACCAACTGTATGCATATCCTGGCTTCAGGGCTTGAGAAACAGGCAGGTTACTTTTGGCACATCAGTCTGGCGGAAATTGAGAAAAAAGGACCCTAGCCTGAGGAAATTGTAATTAAATGAAACTGGTATAAAAAAAAAATTATCACAATTTTATTTAAC